>NC_083681.1:66095000-66695000 GCF_033118175.1 Dama dama | reverse complement strand
CAATGTCAAAGAATGCTCAAACTACCACACGATTGCACTCATTCCACACAGTAGTAAATCAATACTCAAAATTCTTCAAGCTAGGCTTCAACAGTACATGAACCATGAACTTCCAGATGTTCAAGTTGGATTTAGAAAAGTCAGAGGAACCAGAGATCAAATTCCCAAAATCTGTTGGATCATAGAAAAAGCAAGAGAGCTCCAGAAAAACATCTACTTCTGCTTCATTGACTATGCCAAAGCCTTTAACTGTGTGGATCACAACAAACTGGAAAATTCTTAAAGAGATGGGAATACCAGACAACCTTACCTGCCTCCTAAGAAATCTTCATGCAGGTCAAGAAGCAACAATTAGAACTGGACATGGAACAACAGACTGGTTCCAAATTGGGAAAGGAGTACGTCAAGGCTGTATATTGTCACCCTGCTTGTTTAACTTATATGCAGAGTACATCATGCAGAATGCCAGGCTGGATGAAGCACAAGCTGGAATAATATCAATAACCTCAGATATGCAGATGACACTACCCTATGGCAGAAAATGAAGAAGAACTAAAGAGCCACTTGATGAAAATGAAAGAGGAGAGTGAAAAAGCTGGTTTAAAACTCAACATTAAAAAAACTAGGATGAGGGCAACTGATCCCATCACTTCATGGCAAATAGATGGGCAAACAATGGAAACAGTGACAGACTTTATTTTCTTGGGCCCCAGAATCACTGCAGATGGTGACTTTAGCCATGAAATTAAAAGACACTTGCTTCTTGGAAGAAAAGCAATGACAAATGATGATAAAAGCTATTTCCAGTAGTCGTGTATGGATGTGAGAGTTAAACCATAAAGAAGGCTGAGTGCCAAATAATTGATGCTTTTGAACTGTGGTGTTGGAGAAGACTCTTGAGAATCCCTTGGACTGGAAGGAGATCAAACCAGTCAATCCTAAAGGAAATCAATCCTGACTATTTACTGGAAGTACTGGTGTTAAAGCTCCAATAATTTGGCCACCCAACGTGAAGAGCTGACTCTTTAGAAAAGACCCTGATGCTGGGAAAGGTTGAAGGTGGGAGAAGGGGACAACAGAGGACGAGATCGTTGAATGGCATCACCAACTCAATGGACATGAGGTTGAGCAAGTTCCAGGAGATGGTGAAAGACAGGGAAGCTTGGCATGCTGCTGTCCATGGTGTAGCGAAGAGTCAGACACAACTGAACAACTGAACAACAACCAAACTGGCCTTTATCTAGTTCTACAGGGCAGTCTTCTCAACATTAAACATCTGTTTTGTAGTTACTGAAAATATCTCTAAAAATATCACTGTGCTAAAACAATGATTCAGCGCTACAAAAATGCATTGTACCATGAATAGCAGCTCCTTAATTTGTATTAATGAGGTTCTGAAATAATTCCTCCATTGAAGATAATATTTCAGCAAATTACAAGATCACTTGTTAATTTTTTTAGGCATGGTATTTTCCCTCATTAGACGTGGCAATCTTCAGATTGCCAAAGTTATATACCTCAAATTTGTTAAAACTCACTTTGATAGACTCCAATATTTTGACCCTAGTAATATTGTTCTTCCTGTAAATGAACTCTGTTTTGCTAGGTTTCTAGACAGCTTAAATTACAAATTGGAAGGGTGGTGAACAAGAGGAGAAAGTAAGTGAAATTATGGGGTCGCCTGTGGTACACACACAACTCGTGAAACAGGAGGGAACTTCAGTTCGTCTCTAATCAGAACGTCTTACCTACTGGTCTGTTCACAGGTAAAACACACGCTCAGGTTAACTGCTTACCACTTGGTTACTTCCGTCTTTCCCATCTACTCTTCTTGGAGAGTTTAAGACCGATAATATGAGAAATGTTCTAATTCAGAATATACCTTGGGTAAGGAAGGATAGATCACATTTAACTCTCAGTCTCCATTAGAAATTAAATTAATTTACCCCTTTAACTTTCCTTGAATACAAGTTTTCGAGTTCTTGGGATCACAAACCAAAGTTCTAGATATATTTCCTGAGCATTTGTTTTATCAAAATGTATTTTTAAAAAAATATGCCCTCTCAGTATATAACTAATTGGTAAAAACAGTCTAACTTACTTCCCTTCCCAGATATATACACATATGAAAATAACTTCTTCTGTTATTGCATCTGTTATAGTGTCTACTATTATTACTACTTTTATCACTACTATTAGCTTTTATTATCAAAACTTTTATTACTGCTACTACTGTGTGCCTCCATCTTCTGATTATTTTCTAATGAATAATGTGTTATTCTCACCTCTAAAAACAATCCCTTAAAAAAACATTGATTTTATGTTTTACTGATGAGAATACTGAGACTCAGATTCACTAAGTTTGCTGACCAAAGTTACTCAACTAATAAATGCTAGAGAAGAGGTTAGAACTCATATTATTCAAATCCCCAAACCTGAGTTATCTTAAGTATTATTTTATACTGTTTGCATGACTTGGATATGCACATAGTATCCTGCAAAGATTTAAGTTCATTTAGAAACCAAAATGAGAAAACCACCCCAGAGTAAGATTTTATTCCTCTTGGAGATGGACAAGTTGTTTCCTTTAACTCCTGGAATTTAAATCGTTCCAGCCCAAGACTGATAATATGAAATCACAGGTGAAAAAAAAAAGAGCCTTTATTGCATTTCTCTGCTACTTTCTCAGGGAGGCAACTCTATATGTGCTTGACCTTTTCAAGGTTCTGCAGTTTGATTGGATGGCTGCCTCCGTTATCACCTTTTACAACCTCGGCTTCATGTAAGAAATCAGAGCGGACAGGGAGCCAATCAAATATGGAATATTGAAAAGGTTACAGCAGCACCGCAGACTACAAGCTGTTCTGGACAGGGATGGTTATTAACATTCCGATGTCTCATTCTAATGACGAAGATTGTAATAAGAACAGACGAGGCCGGGGAGTGAATTTTATCCTTTTGACAACGATCAGATGGGAAATGGTTGAATCTGGAGGTCGGCCTTTGCCAGTCTTCTCTTATTGTACTGCCTGTTTATAATCCAGTGAATTGACTTCAGTGTCATGAATGGGGGTCATGTTGACATAAATCGGGGCCAGGGGTGCATCTTCCTTCACGTTGCTCTGGGACCCTCTTTACTATTATAATTGCCTTTTGCTGTGCTTTCTGTCCCTTGTCCTATTTCTACTTGGCATTTGAAAATGAAATTGGCTTTTGAAATATTGGCTCCTTTATTTTTCGTTAGGACACAGGTTCCCTGAAAGAGTCAACCAGAAATGCCATGGAGTGGTGGGTAGAGAGTGTCTTAAAGTTTTATTAAATACATAATCAACATTATTCATTAAAGTAATATATGATATTAAATTCAAATGGCAGGGCTAGTTCCTAAACTGTTGGAGGAAGTCTAACTTTATTACTGGTAAATTTACTGTATTTGTTTATTTTGTACAAAGCTTATCACTAGGGCTATTTTTATATTATATATTTTTATAGTTAACTTTGTTAAAGGAGTTTTCTATTTTTTTTTCTTTTTACCTTTTAGAGCTTTTTGTATTTCCAAATACTTTGGAAAATGTCAGGGTTCTAGCCTTTCATGAACAATTTGAATTACATTGACATTGTTATGTCTCTGTTAAATGGAGATGGGGAAACATATTTTTTAGACATAATTAAAATTTCATTGTGATATGTTAGGGCTACAGCTGATGTGGATATTTAGATGCCTAATTAAAAGGAGAAGTACTAAAGATTTCACAAAGTTCAGGAAAACAATAGGACTTGGAAATAAGCAACTGTGCATAGGAGTATTTTTCCTCCACATAACAGAACAATTTACTGCTTCCATAGGAAAGAAAATATGCTTTTCTGATTAAATCCTTGATGCAATAAATCTTGCATCTGTCATCTACCCTCAGCAGCTTTGGGGAAAAAAGGGTACTTTCTTTGCTTCCCTTTCAGCTTTAATTAAAGGTTAGTTCAAATTTTCACAAGCAGCTCGTCCTGGTATTTTCTAATCTTGGTGGATAGACGAATGCCCCGTTGCTATGCCGTAAAACCTGCTGTTTGGGGCTTGGACCTGCACTGTTGTCGTCTCCTCTACTTAGCTGGGAATCTCCTTTTAAATCCAGAGCATCCCAGTGTGTGGAAGGCATACAGAACTGTGCGAGACTGAATAAGAGCTAAGCCATCTATCTGCCTGTTAGAACTGCTTCCGTAAAACAAGAAAGAAAAATAACTGACCATTAAATAGTACTATTTCACTTCAGAAGTCCTGATAAAAAAAGTAAAAAGAAAAGTTTTATGCTGGTCTCTACTAATACGAATAATCGCTATTAACTCACTGAACTTTTTACAATACATTTGATCTTAGGGTTGACTTAAACATCCCTCCTTCAGTTGCTGTGTTCCTCCCTGAAACATGTCTCAATCTACTCTAGAGATTTTGATTCAACTCTCATAGGAGTTTACCGTCATATTGAGGCAGGGCCTGCTGATATATATGCTTAGCGATCCTGTTGGTAATTTGACACAGCTACTGAAACTACTACACCCAGCCCTGCAACACAAAGAAGCCATCCCATAAAGAGAACATTCAGGGTTTTCTCCAAAAGTTCAATATCACTGACCCCGGTGTAGTTTTAGTAATTCTCCTGCTCACCAGATTTTCAACTTTTGTTTCTGTGCATTCAAGCAAAACACAGTTTTCTTGACTTGACCCGTTTTTCCTTTTATCTGTGATTCAGATAATCCATCATAACTATATTTATACTGTTTGATTTGCTTTTAAGTGACTGAGACAGCTCAAATTGAAGAAAAAGGAAAAGAAGGATGACATTATTAGCTTCTTTGTTGAGCTTTGAAAAAATGTCACCAGATTTTTTTTTTTCCCGTCTCCATCTCTCACCAGTGTTTCTGTTTTCATTTTACTCCCAATAAAGGCCTTCTATATGGGGAAAATATGGCTACCAATTACTGAGGAAGTGTATTTCACAAACTTAGTAAACCCAGGAGAAATAGTATCTGTTAAAAATCATTCTGAGACTTCCCTGGTGGTCCAGTGGCTAAGACTCTGTGCTCCCAACACAGAGAGCCTGGGTTTGATCCCTGGGCAGGGAACTAGACCCCACATGGTACAACTAGGATCTTCCCTGCCACTCAGATGGTAAAGAATCTGCTTGCAAGGCAGGGGACCTGGGTTCAATCCCTGGGTCAGGAAGACCCTTGGAGAAGGGAATGACAATCCACTCCAGTATTCTTGCCTGGTGAATCCCATGGACAGAGGAGCCTGGCATGCTACATTCCGTGGGGTTGCAAAGAGTCGGACACAACTGAGTGACTAACACTACATTACATGGCACCACATGGAACAACTAAAAAATCTGCATGCTGCCACTAAAGATCCAGTGTGATGCAACTAAGAGCCGGCACAGCTAAATAAATAAATAAAACATATATTTTTAAATCGTACTGAAAAAAAAAACCCAAGAAATTATCATACTTTCTAAGCTTTGATCACAGAGCCCTCCAGAATTTATTTCTGTGGTCCGTATGGTAGACATCTTTAACTTCTCAGTCTGTGTTACACATCTCATCTGGAGATGGGGTTATAACAACAGACTAAACTGGGAAAAGGAGAAGTGGTAGAGTGAATAATGTCCTCTCCCTCTCCAGAGACATCCTGTTCTAAACTGCAGAATCTGTGAATGTTACCTGATATGACAAAGTGGACACTGGAGGATGTGACTAAGTTAAGGATGCTGTAATGCAGAGATTATCCTAGACCACCTGGATGGGTCCACTATAATTAAAGGATCCATATAAAAAGGATGTAGGAAGGTCAGATTCATAGAAGGAAATATCATCATGGAAGCAGTACTCAGAGGGACACCATTGCTAGAAGGGGTCTGTGAGCCAAGGAAAGTATGGGGCCTCTGGAACTGAAAAGGCAAGGGATGAATTTTCCACTAAAGGCTGAGAGAGAAGTCAGCCCAACCACGGGACCTTGATTTTAGCCCATTGAGATTTATTTTGAACTTCTACTGCTGCTGCTGCTGCTGCTAAGTCGTTTCATTCATGTCCGACTCTGTGCGACCCCATAGATGGCAGCCCACCAGGTTCCCCCATCCATGGGATTCTCCAGGCAAGAACACTGGAGTGGGTTGCCATTTCCTTCTCCAATGCATGAAAGTGAAAAGGGAAGTGAAGTCACTCAGTCATGTCTGACTCTTAGCGACCCCATGCACTGCAGCCTACCTGGCTCCTCCATCCATAGGATTTTCCACGCAAGAGTACTGGAGTGGGGTGCCATTGCCTTCTCCATGACCAACCGAGACAGTATATTAAAAAGCAGAGACATTACTTTAACAACAAATGCTCATCCAGTCAAAGCTATGGTTTTTCCAGTGGTCATGTATGGATGTGAGAGTTGGACTATAAAGAAAGCTGAGTGCTGAAGAATTAATGCTTTTGAAATGTAGTGTTGGAGAAGACTCTTGAGAGTTCCTTGGACTGCAAGGAGATCCAACCAGTCAATCCCAAAGGAAATCAGTCCTGATTATTCATTGGAAGGACTGATGCTGAAGCTGAAATTTCAATGCTTTGGCCACAGGATGTGAAGAACTGACTCAGTGGAAAAGACCCTGATACTGGGAAAGATTGAAGGCAGGAGGAAAAGGGGACAACAGAAGATGAGATGGTTGGATGGCATCACCCACTCAATGAACACGAGTTTGAGCAAGCTCCAAGAGTTGGGGATGGACAGGGAAGCTTGGCATGCTTCAGTCCATGGGGTCACAAAGAGTCAGACACGACTGAGTGACTGAACTGAACTGAACAATAGCAATAGAAACTTAAAGATATTGGACAGAAATAAACATATGTTCATACTTGTAGGAGTATCTCTTATGTTTTGGCTGTCTGACAAAACGATTCTTTCAACTGCCCTTAATTCTAGATATATTATAAAGCCTTTAAGAGCTGGCACTAAATCCTGATCATCTGCATTTCTTACAGTACATTAGCCCATGGTCAAGCATATACAAATTCTCACTAAATATATGTCACATTGGATTTATTTGACAAAAGGTAAACACATCTGCAGTTTAAAATGACAGTAATACTTCTCAGGTTTTTTTTTTTTTTTCCAGCTTCATAGTGAATAGAAGTCAAACATAGAGACTGAAAGATATGCCTCAAAAAGATACAAACAAGCAGGGAGTGAGGCAAACAAAAGTTAGGTATTCAAAAAAGCTATAGCCTGAAAGAACATCAGGCCAGAATTCAAGACAGTGTCTGGTGTTAGGGCCATGTAAGCATTCTTATTCTTCTTAGATAAGAATAAGACACTGAGTTAAACTTAGAGAGACAGCAAAGAAGTACAGACAACACGGTAGTGGGATGAAAGGAAGGCAGCATGATGTGGTTCTCAGTCTTGGTGCTCATTACAGAGAACGCATTGCAGGTTGCAGACAGTCACCTATAGACATTATGCTCTAGATGGGCCCCCAGAATCTGGATTTGTTTTTCTTTTTTCAAACTTATTTTTAATTGGAGGATAATTGCTTTATGATGCTGTTAGTTTCTGCTGTGTGTGTGTGTGTGTGTGTGTGTGTGTGTGTGTGTGCACGTGTTAGTCGCTCAGTCGTGTCCGAGTCTTTGCAACCCCACTGGACTGTAACTCACCAGGGTCCTCTATCCATGGACGTCTCCAGGCAAGAATACTGGAATGACATTAATGAAAGGAAAAGACTGTAGATACTTAGACCTCCAGCCTATTCATTCTGGTACATTTTTAAAATGATTGAGGCATGGGGAGCAGGATTTTGAAACTTCTCTGCTCTCTTGGATTGTATATTCCATCTGTTTAATATTTCATATTCATAATCCTAATAAATAGTTAATAAGGCTTGTCAATTCCATTTTTTATTAGAGATCTCCTTCACCCATCCTTTGAGAGACAAGAGACTGGTTGATAAACTATGCTTCCAGAATAATGAAGTTAGCTTGTGACCCTGCTAATCAGTCCTTCTCAAATCTTTATCTGCATATGGATCACTTGGAGAGCTGATTAAAATATAAATTCCCTGTAGTCTAACTGGGATGTGGTCTGAGGTTCTGCATGTCTAATACGCTCCCAAGTGATACACATGAAACTGATCTGTGGACTATACTGTCACAAAGTTTTATTTGTCATGAATTCCTGATTAGAGGTTTAAATTCTGTAGTTGGATCCTATTCTGAAGGAAAAAGAATCTCAAATTTGAGGACTGGGAGGAAAGCAAATATCCTTGGTATCATAATCTAGTTTTGACATTTCCTATTGCCTCATTAGCTTGGAGTTCTTACCTGGATCACTGAATCATTGATATGTTTCTGTGTTTGGGACATACCTCCTTGTCTGGAATTCCTCTCTCTGCCTGTCACTGCCTCATGGCACTCAAGGCACTGTTTAAGGGCTTCCCTGATAGCTAAGTTGGTAAAGAATACACCTGCAATACAGGAGACCCTGGCTTGGTTACTGGGTCCGGAAAAGATCCTCTGGAGAAGGGATAGACTACCCACTCCAGTATTCTTGGGCTTCCCTTGTGGTAAAGAATCTGCCTACAGTGTGGGACACCCGGATTCGATCCCTGGGTTGGGAAGAGCCCCTGGAGAAGGAAATGGCTTCCCACTTCAGTATTCTGGCCTGGAGAATTCCATGGACTTTATAGTCCAGGGATCGCAAAGAGTTGGACAGGACTAAATGACTTTCACTGTTTCTTAAAAGTCACATGGGGACCACATGGATCAAAAGCTTCTGAGATGCTTGTTAAAATGCAGATTCTGGGGGCCCTTCTAGGGTGTAATGTCTCTCGGTTTAAAAAAAAAACAACACGGTACTGATGAATCTATTTGCAGGGCAGGAATAGAGATGCAGATGTAGAGAACAAACTTGAACACAGCAGAGGAAGGAGAGGGTGGGGCGAGCTGAGAGAGCAGCCTGACACACGCACACTAGGCGTGTGAAGCAGCCAGTGGGAAGCTGCTCTGTAACCGGAGCTCAGCCTGGCGCTGGGCAATGCATGGAGGGGTGGGGCGGGGAGGGGAGGCTTAAAGGGGGATGTGTGTATAGTTGCAGCTGATTCACATTGTTCTACAGCAGAAGCTGGCCTTCCCTGGTGGCCCAGATGGTTAAGTATCTCCCCACAATGCAGGAGACCCAGGTTCAATCCCTGCGTTGGGAAGATCCCCATGAGAAGGGAATGACAACCCATAAACATTACTAACTGCTTTAGGACAACCCAGTTCTTTCTCCCTAACGTCCCTGCAAATAGTAATCGTGTACTACTCACAGGAACTCATATTCCCCTCATCTGTAAAATTTTTATAACTTGAAATTTCAAAAAACTAGATTTTGCCGCCCCCTTACCAAATGTGAAATGTTAAAAAAGGCCTCCAGGGATATCATTTGGCATGGAAGTCATAAGGAATATATGGAGTTTAGAAAGCTGGATATCAAAACTCCTGCTGAACAATGGAAAGAAAGGATTTCTATGATCTATCTGTGTATCTAGTTACCAAGGTCAAATCATATAATTTGAAAGACTCTGCGATAGTGCCTTGCTCCATCTGACAGAGAATCATGCCTTCAGAAGGAAAATAAAAATTCATGAGCTACTGTGAACTGAATTTGTTTTTTGCCTTTTCTAGGTAATTTTGGACCCATGGGAAGGAACAACTACCATAATAAAACACCTCAAACCAATTTTTATAAAATTGTTAAAATTTTATAAAATTTATAAAGAAAATCCAAATTTTTAATAAAACTTCTAAGTGATTCATAGCTTCCAAACAAGTTATTTCAAAAATATCCGTAAAACTCTAGATATTGGGATAAGATAGAACCTAACTCTATGAGGCCTGCAAGAAATTCACTTTGAATTTGAAGATGAAAATAGGTTAAACTAAAAGAATGTAAAAACAAATAAACTGATAAAATTAGTCAAAATAAACTGAAAAGCTGAGTCACAAAATTCATGGACAAAGATTTCAGTATAACCAGAATAACCAGAAAGAAAGATCAACTGGCATTCCTAACTAAATTTAAAAACTCAGAAAAAAATATCTTAAAAATCACAAAATATTTGAAAACTAAGTAAAACACTTCCAAACAACCTGGAAGCCAATGCAACAACTGAACAGGATATGAGAAAGTATTTTTGAAATTAGTGAAAATAAATATGTTATATATGAAAATGTTTAGTATATAGCATGGCAATTGTTAAGAAGGAAAATTAAAGCAATAAACACCTTTGTTGTTATTGTTGTTGTTCAGTTGCTAAGTTGCATCTGACTGTTTGCAACCCATGGACTGCAGCACGCCATGCTTTCCTGTCCTTCATTACCTCTTGGAGTTTGATCAAACTCAAGTCCTTAGAATTGGTGATGCCATTCAACCACCTCATCCTCTGTCACCCCTTTCTCTCCTGCCCTCAATCTTTCCAAGCATCAGAGTATTTTCAAGTGAGTCAGCTCTTCACATCAGGTGGCCCAAGTATTAGAGCTTCAGCATCAGTCCTTCCAAAGAATATTCAGGGTTCATTTACCTTAGGATTAGCTGGTTTGATCTCCTTGCTCTCCAAGGGACTCTCAAGACTCTTCTCTAGCACCACAGTTCAAAAGCATCAATTCTTGGGCACTCAGCTTTCTCTATGGTCCAACTCTCCCATCTGTACATGACTAATGGAAAAACCATAGCTTTGACTATAGGGCCCTTTGTCAGCAGAGTGATGCCTCTGCTTTTTAATGTGCTGTCTAGGTGTGTCATAACTTTCCTTCCAAGGAGCAAGCATTTTTTAATTTCATGGCTACAGTTACCATCTGCAATAATTTTGGAGCCCAAGAAAACAAAATTGGTCACTCTTTCCACTTTTCCCCATCTATTTGCCATGAAGTAATGGAACTGGATGCCATGATCTTAGTTTTCTGAATGTTAAGCTTTAAGCCAACTTTTTCACTCTCCTCTTTCACTTTCATCAAGAGGCTCTTTAGTTCCTCTTCACTTTCTGCCATTAGAGTGATATCATCTGCATATTTGAGGTTGTTGATATTTCTCCCAGGAATCTTGATTCCAGCTTATGCTTCATCCAGCCGGGCATTTTGCATGATGTACTCTGCGTATAAGTTAAATAAGCAATGTGACAATACACAGCCTTGGCATACTCCTTTCCCAATTAGGAACTAGTGCGTTGTTCCATGTCTGGTTCTTACTATTGTTTCTTGACCTGCATACAGGTTTCTCAAGAGGCAGGTAAGGTGGTCTGGTATTACCATCTCTTGAAAAATTTTCCACAGTTTGTTGTAATCAACACAAAGGATTTAGTGTAGTCAATGAAGCAGAAGTAGATGTTTTTCTGGAATTCCCTTGATTTTGTTTTGATACAACAGATGTTGGCAATTTGATCTCTGGTTCCTCTGCCTTTTCTAAATCTGGCTTGTTTGTACATCTGTAAGTTCTCAGTTCATGTACTGATTAAGCCTAACTTGAAGGACTTTGAGCATTATCTTGCTTGCATGTGAAATGAGCACAACTGTACAGTAGCTTAAACATTCTTTGGCATTGCCCTTCTTTGGAATTGGAATGAAAACTAATCTTTTCCAGCCCTGTGGCCATTGCTGAGTCTTCCAAATGTGCTGGCATATTGATGGCAGCACTTTCATAGCATCATCTTTTAGGACTTGAAATAGCTCAGTTGGAATTCCATCACCTCCACTAGCTTTAGTATGTAAATAAATGTCTCAAGTCAATAATTTTCCCTTTCAAAGTTAGAATCTCAAGAGAAGAAACAAAAATGATAACTGATTTGTAGTCCATAGTAATCAGGACAGTGTGGTATTGGCGAAAAAACAGGCAAATAGATCTTTTCAACAGTACAGAAAGCCCAGAAACACATAAATATAGTCAACTCATCTTTGACAAAGGTGCAAAGCCAACATAACAAAGAAAAGTCTTTCCGACAAATAATGTTGGAATAATGATGTTTCTACATGCACACGCACACAAAAAAATCCAGACACAGACCTAACACCTAAAAATTAACTCAAAATGGATCACAGACCTGACTGTAAAATGCAAAACCATAGAATACTTAGAAGATAACACAGGGCAAAATCTAAATGAACTTGGGTATTGGTGAAGACTTTAGATACAATATCAAAGGCACAGTCCATGAAAGAAAGAAATGGTAAGATGAACTTCAATAAGTTAAAATTTTCTTTGTGAAAGATACTACCAAGAAAATGAGAAGACAAGCTGTAGACTGGGTAGACATCTGATAAAGGACTGTAATATATTTTGCCAAAATATGCAAAAACTCTCTAAACTCATTAGTATGAAACAATTCAATTAAGAAATGGATCAGACACTTTAACAGGTACTTTACCCAAGAGGTTGTAAAGATGGCAAATAATGATACATGAAGATGAGCAACATCATATGTCATCAGAGCATTGCAAATTCTAAAATCAACAACAGCATCCAGGTACCACAACACACTTATTAATATGGCCACAGTCCAGAATACTGATAACATTAAATGCTGGCAAGGATAAGGATGTGCAATAACAGAAATACTCTCATTCATTGCTGGTGGGAATGCAAAATGGTACAGCTACCTTCGAAGACAGTTTGGCAGTTTCTTACACAACTAAATACTTACCATAATAATCAAGCAACTGTGTTCCTTGGTATTTGAACTGAAAATATACATCCACAAGAACACATGCACAACAATGTTGATAATAACTTGATCATAGTTTCCAAATCATGGGAGCAACCAAGATGTCCTTCAGTAGATGAGTGGATAAATAAACTGTAATACATTCAAACAATGGAGTATTATTCAGCGCTGAAAAGAAATGAGCTATCAAGTCATAAAGGGACATATCAGAAACTTAAATGCATATTACTAAGTGAAAGAAGTCAAACTGAAAAGACTATACATTAATATGATTCCAACTATATGACATTCTCAAAAGAGGAAAGCTATGGAGACAGTAAAAATATCAGAGGCCTTTGTCTGGGGTTAGGAGGGAGGGAGGAATGAACAGATGAGCAGAGAACGTTTTTAGGGCAATGAAAGTATTCTTTACAATATTATAATAGTGGATACATACCATCACACTTTTGTCAGAATCCATGGAATGTAGAACACAAATGGTCAACTTTAATGCACACCATGGCCTCTGAGTGATAATGATGAGCTCATTTAGGTTCATCAGTTGGAACTAAGGGTCTGCTTGTGTCAGATAGGAATAGTGGGGGAGGCTATACATGTGGGCAAAGGGTATAAAAAAAATCTAATTTCTACTCAATTTTGCTATGAATGTAAAACTAGCATTAGTCACTCAGTCACGTCTGACTCTGCAACTCCATGGACCATAACACGTCAGGCTCCTCTGGTCCATGGGATTCTCCAGGCAAGAACTCTGGAGTGGGTAGCCATTCCCTTCTCCACGTGATCTTCCCAACCCAGGGATCAAACTCGAGTCTCCTACATTGCAAGTGGATTCCTTACCATCTCAGCCACCAGGGAAACCCCTCTAAAAATAAAATCTATTAAAAATGAAATGAGTCAGCATAAAGAAGATAATAATATACATTTAAGTTGGAAATAGTTACATAGAAAAATATCAATTAAACCCAAAGCTACTTTGTCAAGAATATTATGCAAACTGGCAAACCTCTACCCAAATTAACCAGGAAAAAAAAAAGATAAAAGACAAAAGAGAAATTGGGAAGTTTGGCTTTACCCCATTTTACTTCTGTGCAAGACCTACATTAGCAATGTGAACACACATTTTGCCAAAGAAGATATATGAATAACGAATAAGAACAGAAAATGTAGCTTAACTTCATTACTCATTAGGGAAATGCAAATTAAAATCATGATGTCTAAAATTAAGAATTAAAAAGATTAAGAACAAATTTTGTATAGCAACAGGAACTCTCAACAGTGCTGGTGGGTTTGTAAAGTGGTACAACTATAAAGTTAAATTTCCACCTACCACAGGACCCTGACACTATTTCCAGATATTTACCCAAGAGAAATAAAGACATATGTATATAGGAGGATTTATATGTGAATGTTCATAGTCAGAAAGTAGAAAGAAAACTGGTATAAGCTGAATTGGGTTCCTTAAAAATTCATGTGTAATAGTTCTAACCACCCAAATGTGACTGTTCTGGGAATAGGGTTTCAAAAGAGATAATAAAGTTAAGTAGGTCACTGGGGTGGGTCGTATTCCAATATTACTGGTGCACTTAAAAGAAGAGGAAATTTGGATACAGACTAGTGCAGAAGTAAGACTATGTGAAGACACAGATAGAAAATGGCCATACTCAAGCCAAGGAGCAAAGATATGGGAAGAAATCTTATTTAACAACTTGTAGCCTCCAGAACTGTAAGAAAATACATTTCCATTTTTAACACATCCAGTATGTGGTACTTTGTTCTGGCTATGCTAACAAACTAATGTGTGTGTGCATGCTAAATTGCTTCTGTCATGTCCAACTCTTTACGACCCTATGGACTATAGCCCACCAGGTTCCTCTGTTCATGGGGTTCTCTACGCAAGAATACTGAAGAGGGTTGCCATGCCCTCCTCTATAACAAACTAATACAAACACATTAACAGATGAGTGGATAAACACATTTTTGACATATCTATGCACTGGAATACTCCTCATCAATAAAATGGAATACACCATTGATACATGCAACACTGTAGATAGATGTATCTATAAATTTTCTTGAGAGAAAGAAGCCAAAAACATCTCCAAAATATAAAAATATTATTGGCTTATTGTTCCATTCATATAAAATTCTAGAAAATACAACCTAGTTTATAGTGACAGTAGATTGATAACTATGGGAATTGGGAAGGCAAAGAAGAGGGACTTGGTGAAGGAAAAATGAAGAAACACAAGTGGTATAGATGTATGTAGATGTCAAAGCATCAAACTGCATACTTGTAACATTTGTAGTATTATTACACAGCTATCTTAAATAAAAATAGCAGTGTTACATGGCAAATGGTACATAAAATATATTTTAGTCACTTGTTTTTAGAATATTACCTTAAAATCAATATCATTATTCCATGCACTCTTTATAAAGAGATGGGTTATTTCCAATCTCAGAGATCATTTTGCTATAATTTATCCAATATCAGTCTATATGTTCATATTTCTTTTTCCACAAATATGTCCAACTTGATCTATTGGGGAAAAATAAAAACAAATAAACTATTGTCTTCTTGCACATTTGTAACTAGAAAACCCTTATGTGCCTTAAGATCAAGTAGAAAAGTTTAAGTTTGAAAAAGATAGCTGACCTTATTTTCTGTTTCTGCTCATTTTTTCCAACAACCCTAAATGGTGTAAAAGGCAATGCATTTTAATACAGTGAAAAAATGGTTACAGAGCAGGAGAAAATGGAGAGAACTATTCCTGAATTGTCAGAACTAGTTAGAAAGAAAAAAAATAAATAAATGAAAGTTAGAAAAATGTATCCAGGTTTATCCCTCCAGAGAGTTCATTTTCCTTTGCAAATATTATATGAATGCCTTCAAATTAGCTGATGGCAATGAATCTTCTTCTAGAATGTTATTACAAATAGCCATACCACCATGCTCACCTGCTTTCTCATCCATGTTTACTGAGTTTTACACTGTTTCAAACTGGCTTGCTATTGATTTTGATATGGCCACATGAGTCAACAGAAAGCTCCAAATTGATACAAACAATTACATTAACAATACTTTAAGTATAGTACAATGCATACATTTAAACTATTTGGGAAACCTGTAATTTATGTTTGACCAAATCAGAAGATCCTTATTATCAGATAATCCAGACTGTTGGAATATGCCAATTTAATAAAATCTTCATATGTTTTCTGGGTGAAATTCTGATTAGTTATCAGAATGGTTATATGACGGAATTTGCAACACTGAAGAAAACTGAGATAAAAACTTTCAATATCTGTTCCCAACTAACCTTCCACTGTTATTTCTCTGCTTCCACTTTTCATATATAGCATCAGCATTGGATGCCCTGAAAAAGTCATGTTTTCTATCTTGGAAAGCACACTTCTGTCTCTCTGGTATGCCCCTCCCATTAGTCCTTTTCTAGTTCATACTGTCTCATTTTTCAAATTAAAGTTTAAATGTCACATTTTTTAGGAAATTCTAAATCTCTCACACCATTCTACCTGGACAGAGTTAATCACTCATCCATATGCACTCCCATGAATGCATTAAGGAATTTAAATTCAATACATATCATTTAATGAGAGGCTATTTTATATGAGGAATTTTACTGTTTTCTCTATACATATGCATTTTCTCAGTACAAGACTGAAAGATTATAAAGACTGAAGAGCACACCACTCTTTTTTGTATTCATGACACTTAGCACAGGGTCTGGGATTTAGCATCAATAAATGCTTACTGAATTAATTCATTTATATGACCTTTGAAACATTGCCATTCTGGAGTGTGTACATCATTCTACACAGATAGTTTATCAGTCTAATTACCAGGCTTCTCTGTCATATCCCTTAGTTATAATAATTAGCTTTCGTTTTAACAGGTTATCACATGGAATTTCTAAAGCAACGTGTATTCTTCAAGGGGAGAAAAGATGAATATAGGACATTTCCTGTATAGCATAAGAAATTCGATCTGTACTTATAGGTAGTTTCCAGAGAAAGAAATGGCACCCCACTCCAGTACTCTTGCCTGGAAAATCCCATGGACGGAGGAGCCTGGTGGGCTGCAGTCCATGGGGTCGCAAAGAGTCGGACACGACTGAGTGACTTCACTTTCACTTTTCACTTTCATGCACTGGAGAAGGAAATGGCAACCCACTCCAGTGTTCTTGCCTGGAGAGTCCCAGGGACGGGGTCGCACAGAGTCGGACACGACTGAAGTGACTTCGCAGCAGTAGCAGTATAGGTAGTTTCACAAGTCTTCCATTACCTTTTAGGAAGCAGTCAGCTTACAAAGAATCATTGTAGCATATTGGCTTACAATACAAAATTGAAGACAGAGAAAGATGTGCTCCAATTACAGTTCCATGACTATATTGTATGTCTTTGTTGTAGAAACACTTTTGTAAGTTATTTTAGCTATCTCAACTTAAGTTCACATGTTAGGAAAAAAGACAAGATGTTGTCTCTTAACACGAGCATTAAATAATATACATGAACTACTAGTAGAGAAGCTGCATGTAGTGAGTACTCAGATACTTAAAAGAAAAGATGCATTCACCACCACCACCTACCAAGCACAAAGCTGAGAGCATTCATGAGATCTAACAAAATAAATATATATATACCTATGCATATTATTTAAAAATTTTTAAGAAATTTACAGTGTAGCTAGAGAACTACAACCTGCTCATCAGAAACTATTAAATAAAAATATGATGCAGGACTTAATTATAAAATACATTGCCTGATTCAGAAAGTAGTATTATAGTAAGTTCAGAGAAACCAGAGAAAATTGTGAATTATAGAAATCTTGTCTTTCAGTGGGAGGTAGTTCAAAAGAATGGTAGATGAGAGTTGACCCACTTCAGGGATATGGCATAGACACAGACACATAGGTTAGATCTACTGAGATATGATCCCAAAATAAAATATCTCATGCCTTTTTTTTCTTTGTCTGGATTTACTGACAATTTTGTGGTTTTAAGCACATTAGACCAACCACATTTGGGAAGTGCCTTTGTGGTGTTGGCTGAAGTCCTAGCAAAGGATGTAGGTAAATATCACTACAACCAACTTCAAAAGTATTTACTAGCTACCGTCTCAAAGCGTCATTTATTATTTTTTATGTAGGGTCACTGATTTTGAGCCACGTTCTGATAGTCTTCCTAAAAGAAACTCCAAGTACTATTTACTATAAAAGAAGATGAATAGACCACAATTATTTTCATATTTTCTCAAATTGTGATTCATTGATCCAAAAGGAATTGAGGTTGGTGATGCACAAAAAGGATTTGCTGTGTTTATCATTAGATATTCAATATAATACTCAAACCACTCAGAATTTTCTGCATATATTTCTAAGAACAGTTATGAAGTCCATGTGTGAGCTAAAGAAAATCATACTGAGATGAAAGAGAGAGCACTGATTCAACTTGACGTGATACTACATGTGAATTTTAATTTTACTGATTTCCACCAAATATAAATACTCAAGGAAATATTACCATCCAGATTTGGTTTGACAAAGAAGTCTGGAATATCAGTTTATATATTTTTCCTTTTATCTCCTTTTATCATTTCCCACTCTTCTTCAAGTAGTTTTCTATCTACCTGCTAGCTTGCTTCAGGGGACTAGTAGGAAAAGTGACATTAAAAATACACATATCCCTTCTTGGCTATTGTTTTTAAAAGCCAAGCCCATGATGAAGAGCATTACTCCATGCGCTGAGATGTTTAAGGATAAACACAGGCACACAGAAGAACAGAGAACAGAACAAAAAATATTATATTATTCCAGGACAGTGCCCTCAAGAGGGATCCCAACCTTAGAGGGCTGTGTGATGAATACAAGGTAAGCAAATTCTAGGCACTGGGATTCCTGGGCTCACTATGTCCCTTGAGTGGCACAGAAGCAGTAGATCCAGTGGATCTGGGGACAACCATGAACCGGGGCAACAAAAGGGCCTCTCCAAGGATTCAAAGTTATTTATTTACTTCCAGGGTGTTGGAGCTCAGTTGAATCCTCCCAAGTCCAATAATAGGAAGACTCAGGGTGAAAATTAAATGATAAAATATTTAAAGAGATATACTTCTGCGAACTGTGTGGACCAGAACAAACTCTGGAAAATTCTTAAAGAGATGGGAATACCAGACCACCTGACCTGCCTCTTGAGAAACCTGTATGCAGGTCAGGAAGCAACAGTTAGAACTGGACATGGAACAACAGACTGGTTCCAAATAGGAAAAGGAGTATGTCAAGGCTGTACGTTGTCACCCTGCTTATTTAACTTATATGGAGAGTACATCATGAGAAATGCTGGGCTGGAAGAAGCACAGCTGGAATCAAGATTGCTGGGAGAAATATCAATAACCTCAGATATGCAGATGACACCACCCTTATGGCAGAAAGCGAAGAGCTAGAGCCTCTTAATGAAAGTGAAACAGGAGAGTGAAAAAGTTAGCTTAAAGTTCAACATTCAGAACACTAAAATGGCATCTGGTTCCATCACTTCATGGCAACTAGTTGGGGAAACAGTGGAAACAGTGACAAAGATTTTTTTGGGGAAAGGGGCTCCAAAATCACTGCAGATGGTGACAGCAGCCATAAAACTTAAAAAACACTTGTTCCTTGGAAGAAAAGCTATGACCAACCTAGACAGCACATTAAAAAACAGAGACATTACTTTGTCAACAAAGGTCTGTCTAGTCAAAGCTATGGTTTTCCCAGTAGTCATGTATGGATGTGAGAGCTGAACTATAAAGAAAGCTGAGTGCCCAAGAATTGACGCTTTTGAACTGTGGTGCTTGAGAGTCCCTTGGACTGCAAGGAGATCCAACCAGTCCATCCTAAAGGAAATCAGTCCTAAAGAAAATCATTTGAAGGACTGATGCTGAAGCTAAAACTCCAATACTTTGGCTACCTGATGTGAAGAACTGACTCATGTGAAAAGACCCTGATGCTGGGAAAGATTGAAGGCAGGAGGAAAAGGGGATGACAGAAGATGAGGTGTTAAATGGCATCACTGACTCAGTGGATATAAGTTTGAATAAACTCCTGGAGTTGGCAATGGACATGGAGGCCTGGCCTGCTCCAGTTCATGGGGTCGCAAAGAATCAGATAAGACTGAGACACTGAACTGACTTTTGTGAACTCCACTTCAAGGTGCTATGCATGGGCTGCCTCCCTTGGTGATTTTGATGCACCCTCACAATAGAAGGTTTTAGCATCTTCATAGTTTCTTCATGGAAATGCCTAAGGACATTGAAGTTCTGTCATCCTAGATGGAAAAATGAAAAGAAAGTAGTGCCTACTTACCAAGAATAGAGTTAATTTCTAAATTTCCACTTAGAGAATTCAAAAGGGACTTTTTTTCACCACATATTTGGTAGACTGAATCTGACAGTAGACTATACAATTCAGGTATTTTTCAAAGATAAACCGTGAACCCTGTAGTTAATGAGTATATACAGTTGATCCCTGAAAAAGGAGTAGAGATACTGATCCGCAGAGCAGTCAAAAATCTGAGCAAAACATACAGCAGGAATCCCAAATCCACAGTTCCTCCCAATCCATAGGTTCAGCCAACTGCAGATGGTGTAGTTCTGCAATATTCAATATTTACTAATGAAAAATATCCACGTACAAGTGGATCCATGTAGCTCAAATCCATATTGTTCAAGACTCCAGTGTAGTTTGAAAGTACAAATACCAATGTATGTAGGGAGCAGGGTAAATGTGTGTGAAGCAGTTGTAAACATTTCCTGACAACTTCTATGGGCCAGGAACTGTGTTGTAGATTTTGGCAAAGGAATCTCTACAACCATTCCAACCCCTGTTAAGAATGCTCTTCTCCCAGTTACTGGTGTGAAATGAAATATTTTCTGCTCTGTACTACCAGTAAACAAGCCTTTTCCAAATGCAAATTCCTCCCCCCAGGTGAAACAAAGACAGCTATTTGGAAGCCATCAGCTACTTGAGAAGCTGGGGGGATGTGAAAGGCAGTGTCTACAACATTCACCATCTCTTACTGTAAACAAAGAATTAGAACATGAACAATAAAGAAAGCAGGATTGGCCCCAGATAGCTAGATGCATATGAAAGAAATTATTTTAGCAAGACTGGATGCTTGCACCTTCCCATACATAGAAGATCTTTAAATCTCTTCATGTGAGAGATTTAGTTTTCTCTCACTTAATAGAGTTTAATATTCAGACTACCTGCCCCCTTGCTGCAAACTTGTATATAGCCTGGCTCCTCCCCCACCTCCTCAGACTAAGCTCTCTTGGGGTCACCTGAGATACTGTCTTCCTAACATTCCCACTGAATAAAACCTAACTCTCAAAATAGGTTGCAGGGAGTTTTTTTTAGTCAACACTGGCACATCTTGCTGTAGCACTTTCTTCATATTATTACAGAAATGCCACTTTTCAGTAAGGTCTTCCCTTGCTCCCTTATCTAAAATTGCTACTTCCTGATTCCTCCTATCCCTCTCCTTATTCCTTTCTCCTTTTTACCACTATCTAACATATTGTATATTTCATCCATCTTGTTTACTATGTATATTATGCTTCTGGAGGTAGGGATTTAGACCCCTTTGTATACACCTGTGTCCTCAACCCAACAGTCATGACTCATCCATGATAGAAGCTGCATAAGTGTTTGCAGGAAAATGGATTAATATTTGAATGACTCCCTGAAACAATGGCAGCTATTTATCCTCATTTTGCCAGATGAGGAAATCATGGTTAGTACAGATTCAATAATCTACCCAAAGTGACACAATTAACTGAAATTTGAATATCGTTTTATCTGGCTCCAGTGCTTCTGTGCTTTTCACTATAACCGTCTTTTTCATTTGCTTAAAATAAAGTCATTTGAGTATGTATCTATACATCAAGTAAGAGGCTAAAAAACAGGAGATGAACAAGTGACTGAGACACTAATTTCCTTCCTTTTGCTGTGATGTGCACATGTGGATCTTAGCTCCTTGACCAGGAATCCAACTTCACCCTCTGCAAAGCAAGCATGGAATCTTAACTACTGGACCACCAGTGAAGTCCCAAGACACTACCTAGTGAAGGAGACAGGGTGAAGACAAGGAAATTTCAATAAAGAAGCAAGTATATTCTGGCTTTCAGTAAGTGAAGTACTTACTGAAGTAAGTAGAGAAACTCAAGCTGGATTTAGGTGGTTGTGGAAAGCTCCTTAGTAGAAATGATATTTGAAGAATGAAAAATGAATAAGAGAAAGGAAAAATAGAAATGTTAAAGAGAAAATGAAGAAGTTGAAGAGCAGGCATAAGATCAAGTGCTGAGGGAGGCTAGTTTATAGACTATTCCATGACCATAACTCCATGAGGGGCTTCCCAGGTGGCGCTAGTGGTAAAGAACCTGCCTGCCAATGCAGGTTTGATCCCTGGGTTGGGAAGATCCCCTGGAGGAGGGCCCAGCAACCCACTCCAGTATTCTTGCCTGTAGAATCCCATGGACAGAGGAACCTGGCAGATTGTAGTCCATAAGAAGTCTGACACGACTAAAGCAACTTAGCACGAACACACTCATAACTCCATGATCAGCTTAGTGAAGCTCAAAGTGTTAGTCACTCTGCCATGACCAATTCTTTGCAACCACCAGGCTCCTCTGTCCATGGAATTCTCCAGGCAAGAATACTGGAGTGGACTGCCATTCCCTTCTTCAAGGGATCTTTCCGAACCAGGGATCAAACCCAGGTCTCCTACATTGCAGGCAGATTCTTTGCCATCTGAGCTACCAGGGAGGCTCAAAGAGTGGTTTAAAATGGTAGACAAAGAAAACTAATGTCCACTAATTAAGCTATGAGATAAAACCAAAGCCAGGTCATAAAAATTTTGCTAGAAGGAACTCTAGGAAATAGGACAATAGGACAAAGACTTAAAAAGAAACATATGGCAACTTCTTTGCCTTATTGCTGCTTTAATAATTATTTAAACTTTCCACATTTTGAAAAGTTGACCCTCCTCTACCAAATATATTTAACTGTCAATCTCCTTCATGGTTAATTACCCAACTTGAGACTCACTTATTCCATTTCACAGAATGGACTCCTCGCCAACAATCTCTGTCGAGGAGTCCACTTTTCTCATGAAAAAATGCTTTGCTGAGGTGTAGGAGTTATATGTCACTACATCACAAAAAATTGCCACAAACTTTGTAACATAAAAAAGCACACATGGCTGATTCCTGTCAATGTATGACAAAAACCACTACAATAATTTAAAGTAATTAGCCTCCAACTAATAAAAATAAATGAAAAAAAAAAAAAGCACACATTTATCACCTCAGAGGGGTTTGGTGTCCAGCCATGTTTCACCTGAGTCCTCAGCTTAGGGTATGCAATCAAGCTGCTGATCATGATTACGATTTTGTCTAAGGCTCCATTGAGGAAGAATCTGCTAACTCATTTGGTTGTGGGCAGAATTCATTTCCTTGAAAGTTGCTGTATGGAGGGTTTCAGCTTCTTCCTGGCTGGAGGCAAAGCTAACGCTCAGCTCCTGGCCTTGAGGCTGTTTCCATACAGCAGCCCACATGGAGGCTCGCTTTTCAAAGCCAACAAAGGAGAGAAGGTTTTCTTGTAGGACAAACAGTACAACTCTACGTACTGTAATCACACACGTGCAGTCATGTGCAGCCCATCCCCTTTGCTGTACACTGTTGCTTAGGAGCCAGTCACAGGTCTAGCACACACTCAGCAAGGGAAAAATACACAAGGCATGACTGTGAGGAGACGGGGATCTTGAGGACCACCACCGAGTGTGTCTGCCTTATGAGGTTTCCCTGAAGAACGTCACTGTGGGGACTTGCTAGTTACCCCCTTCACTGAAATGAGCACAGGAAAGGCTGCACCTGCCTTAGCACAGGCTGCTATAACAAATTACCAGACACTGCCTGGCTTACGCAACTTTTATATCTCACAGTTCTGGAGGCTAGAAATCTAAGACCAGGCCCTGGCTGGTAGATGTGGTGTCCAGTAAGGGCACTCTTTTGCATTTTCAGATGGTCATCTTCTCACTGTATCCTTACATGGTGGAGAAAAGAGAGAGAAGGCAAGCACTGTCATATTTCTACTTATAAGGGCACTAATCCTGCTCTTGAGGACTACACCCACATGACCTAATTATCTCCCAAAGGCCAAACGTCCTATCATCTCATTGGGGGTTAGGATTTCAACATGAGAGTTTGGAGGAACAGGAGGAAAAACACCAGCATGCAGTCTGTACACCATCATACAGTGAACCAGCTGTTTCAGAAATTCAGTAGTAAATCTCTGGGCAAAACTTCACAATAGCTCATCCCCACATACAGCTGAGCCTAATATATTTGAATAACCTCTAGAGACGATGTTAGGCCCATTTCACAGTTGATTAGGATCACCCATGCTTCCCACACGCAGCGGATGCTGTCACTGCAACTCTGCTTAATAAATGAAACCAGCCCTCATACTTTTTATGGCTCCTTATTTAAAGCTTTCTTCCTTGATAATTATAATTTCTTTAGGTGGAAAAGAGCTTGGCAGATCTGAAGACCAACTCTTCTATGTAGCTATGTTAGAAAAAAAAAAAAACAAAGAAAAGAAAAAGCCCAAGAGAGGAGGTCAGAAGGGAAACTGGGCAGCCAGATTTCCCCAATTTATGTGAAAACTTTAATCCACGCAGACCTCATAGTCAATTGTTTTGTAAAATGACATGCAAACAGTTGTAACTGCCAGCAGCTATTTTATTCTTGACATCAATTTCTGAAAACTTTACCTGTGAAAAGTTCAACATTTAGCATTTCCTATTGTTTTCTTTTTTTCCCTTTGAGGATAGATCTAGTTCATGTGAAAAATGCCATTTTGGAAAGAGAATAAATACTAATGACCCCTAGATGACAGGAAGGGACATGAGGGAATCCAGGGGGCAACAGAGTAGACACTGTGGTCAGAAGGCCTTTGCACTACTTCGGGCAAACTCTAACTCCCAGAAAGACAACCTCTCTGGACCACTGCTTCTGCTGTGCAACATGAGAGAAACAGATGCTCCTACCTAGTCCTTCAATAGTTTGAGGAGAAATAGGGCAAGAGTTAAAAGTAAAAGAAGAGTTTTACTACATTCTCTACATCTAATTCTTTATTATTGTCTTAGAGGAAAAAAAAAATTAAAAAAAAGAATGAAATGTTTCCAGAACTGAGTCTAATCCTAAAGCTTGATATTGTCTGGTTATTTCTTCATTTGGATATAGTAAGAATTGTGGAAAGTACATTGGTTTAATTCAGCAAATCTCAAACTACTTGCATTGTCCATAAGAAGCATCTGACTGTTTGCTCAGATGGAGGAGACCAGACTCCATTTCCAGATGTTCTCAACTAGGACATCATGAGTGGGCCTCAGTAATCTTCATTTTTAGCAAATGCAGTCTGATGGAGCTTTTCCTTAGACCTAATCTTGCAATGATACCCTTATCTAAAATTACAATAATTCTGATCATTACTTCCTTGATTTCTTCCCTAGCCAAGGTTTTCTCCAAAAAGGGCTTTACACAGGCTCTTTTATCTACCTTGAATGCTCTATCCTGTTTCTCCTAGCTTATTTAGATCATCTTTTAGGTTTCACTTTAATGTCACTTTCTCAAATGAAGTTATTCCTACTGCCACAGACTAGTTTAATTAGGTCCCTCTGATGCATTTTGTAATATTATGCACTTCTGCTTCATAGCAATTACCATAATTATGGTTAATTAAATCTGTATAATTATTTATGTACTGTCTCTCTCTTCAGCAAGATATAAGATTCCTGAGGCTAGAGCTTGTGTTAATTAGGCTCACTAGAGTCTGGAAAACAGCTTGAACATAGTAGGTGCATCAAATATTTGCTGGACAAAGAAAGGAAAGAAAGAAGAAAGGTGGGAAGGGTGTACAGAGACAGAGGAAATAATATAACCAATTATGCAATCTTTTCTTTAGGAGTTTGAGCAGAAGCCCAAGAGAAACAAACGGGTCAAACTACTTAAGCTAATATGCCGGGATCAAGCCCATACAAATATTCCACAAAACATACCTTGACTGCAAAGACCACAACCTCCTTTACTGCCCACTAACATTTTCAGTTCAAACCATCTGTGAAAAGTGAAGAGATTCCATCATGATTCTTCTATGTAATTACTTAGGCTTTTTCATATTGCAAGGATGAAACTATATTCAGACTTAAATTGTTTTATCAACAATAATAATGATAGTTATTATTATTTATTATTATTATTTAGTGGTCACAGAGTATAGGAACAAGTTTCACTAGTAACATAATCTCTTTAGGAACCATTACTTTATAAATTTGAAAGCAAACAAGCCCCATAGAAAAGTGTATAAAAATGTTTGGTATTGATCCAGTTAAAATCCATTTCCAGTGACTGGGCATTTGCAGCTATGTACAGTAGAAGATTTCTCACCTGACAAAATTAGAGCCAATAGTTGGAAAGTTATTAGAAAAATCAGTGGAAGTCAAGAATCATAAAAAATGATATACATGTCCCTTAATGTTTTTTAGACTATATTCATTATGTAATCTGTTGATATAGCATCAAAACTTCTTCCTTAGATGAATTTGTTGGTGGAGACTTACATAAGACTTTATAGCTAAAACCTGCACACCAGTAATATTTGTCTACAGTTTCTAGTATGGGTCCTCATAAGGTGAAGTTCAAGTTTTAAACCATTTGTAAACAGATCCCAGTACAAAATATTTCTAGATGTCTATGACTTTTGTTCCTTAATCTTTCATACTCACCTCTCCCACAACTATTTGAATAGCCATTTTGTCTTAGAGGCTTACTTTCATGAAGTCAAATCTTTTAACTTAGTTTGCATATAAACCACAGTTCTTTTTCTTTCTGTATTCATATTTCACCAGAGTAAGCACTGTCTTGATTAAAATAATGAGAGCAGTACATTTGGGGACAGACACAAGGGACTTTTACTATGCACACAACTGAAAGAGTGAATCCAAAATTGTCCAGGTCAATTTAAAAGCAGCTTTCTAGGCTCCAACTCCATTGGGACAGGAAAATGTTCATTGATCTAGTGAGTTAAATAGATGTCAGCTAAGAAAGTCTCTATTTTGTGTAGCATAAATTACTACTGCAGTGATTGCCAGAATGTTACTAAAGAGAATACTCCTAAATGCAATATATTTCTTTCATCTATCAAACCACAGCTAACTTTAAATAAAAATCCAGAGTCCTCTCAATGTTGTACCACAAATTTTATTTTGATAAAAAACTGGTTACCTATATTTATCAAATCAAAAGTAATAGTATTGAGACAAATAGAGGTACCCTTGAGAGACATGGCTATTTTGGGTATGCAGATAGTGGGGTTCTGAACTAGACAGACATGGATTTATACCTCCAATCTGCCACTAAGAAAATTAACATATATATTGAATATCTTCTGAGCTACTGTTAGACAAATGATATTAAAAGGTAGTCAACCTAAAGTAGCTTGGATTTTAGGGAATCCTGGTTATCTTTCTTAATTCTTTTAAGCCTCAACCAGTCATTCATGAAATGATTGAAATGAATGACAGAATTATAGGAAGGGTTTTATAATGACTGATTGTTTCAAAAGTTACTCTTAATCTGATGAAATTCCTTCATTTGAACTAAGAAACAAAGATTTGCACTGAAAAATGCTATTACTTCTTTGGCTTTTCTTTAAAATATTCACTTATTTCATTTGGATGTGTTGGGGTTTAAGTTGCAGCATGTGGGATCTTTAGCTGCAGCATGTAGAATATAGTTCTCTGACCAAGTCAAACCCTGGAAGCTCGGGGTCTCAGCCAGTGGATCACAGGGGAAGTCGCCATTTTTGGCCTTTAAGCCAAACAGAGACAAAAAACATCTAGTCAGTATATATGTCAAAATGATATGGATGTTGGGGAGATAAAAATGTTCTGGAATTAGACAGTCATGACAGTTGAATAACACTGTTAGTACACTAAATGCCACTGAGTTACACACTTTGAAAATGGCTAAAATGGTGAGCATTATTCTACATATATTTGTAGGAGGTCATCCAGAGGACATGACTGTTGCTTGACTCACAAGTTAGACCCAGGCAATCAGAGGTGTCTCACCCTCTCCCCTGTACTTGGAATGTACATTCCACTAGCCTTCCCTGCTCTGCAAGCTGCTCAAGAACACAGTCCAGAGAAAGTGTCATGTTGTTGAGACCACATGGATGGTATACATAGCTAAGCGCAGTTTAGCCCTCCACATAAACTTTTAAGATCCAGGTGGGTGAGTTTGGATCTACTTATCTTGCAGTTGCCTAGGACAAGCCTCATATATAAGTGAGTTCTCTGGCCTCTTAAAACTGCCCACCTACCAATGTGGAATATATGCTTATTTCTTTGGTCTCTGCTTGCCCTCCATGTACAAGTGACCAGTTTGTGAACCAACAGTATTTACCACATATACATGATATGCAAAAATGAAAATGGTATGAGGAAAATATTTGCTGTATGTATATTATGAGTTTAAGTCTAAAATGATTATAATTAAGGTGTCTGGTGGAAAGAGAGCTTAATGCTGAATTTAAGTTTTAGAAAATTAGAGGCAATATATTTTTCGGTATCTGAGTATGGAATCTGTGAAAATACTAAATAAGCAATATCAGAATTAAGTAACATGATGTGTGTGAAGAGGGTCCAGTAATTTCAACATAAGCTTCTTTGTCATTAACATCTTTGCTGTACAACTAATCGGCCATAAGGCAATTCTGGTATCAAAGATAAAACGACGGGTTGACCATTTGGTTTCATCTGGCTGACATTTGGCTTTATGGAATTGACAGATGATGATTTGCCCCAGGAGAACTGGTTTCTTATTTTGAAACACACTCTGTTGGAGAAGAAAGAGGCTGAGGGACTCAAAGGTACAGAGTTTAATCTCACATTTCCCATAAAATTGTGGAATATCTATCAAAGGACATGTGATACACGCCACTAACAAGCAACAGTGCAGACACTTTCAAATGCAAACCTCAGTTACAAATACACACATCCTAGTATTTAGAAACTTATACCTCTTTTAATGAAAGAAAACATTTTAGCAAATACAAAAAGGCATGATACCAAAGAAGGAGATGAATCAACAAACCAAAAAATGTGTAATATGACAAATGAAAGACTTTAGAGTCCTTAAGTATAACCCACAAAATTAAATAAAATCAGTTACTTGAGCAGTTTTTCCATCAATCTACACCTATTTTAAATGTATTCAAATATTTTATATTTTGGAGTAAAGTTTTTTTTTTTTTATTTTGCTATTAATTTTTCATGTTTCAGTATGTATTTTTAATGTCCCTCTTTTATTTTCTGTTATTTTATCTTTTATGGCAGAATTGTATCATGGCCAGTTAATTATGTAGTGAAAAGTCTTGTAGCAAAGATGTTTACCACAAAGATGCTCATGATGAAAATATCTAGAACCTTGTGTGAAAGGCCTGGCGCAATTAGAATAACCTAAGTGTGGCATTTCCTTCCCTTTATAACCACTAATTGACTGTGAACAAGTAAATCATTTAACTACTCTAAGTTTCATACTTACTTTACCAGCATTCACAATATGGAATTTAAACTAGATGACCTATAACCAACTTCTGAGCTCTTTCATATTATCTTCATTATATAACAAAACTTGTTCCTCCCAGGATAATAATCTATGGCCTCTGATACTGAGCCAGTTATTATTTTACATGAAGCTAATTAATAGTGAGTCCATTACTAAATAGAATTGTGTGCATAAGTGAAATACTTTTCAAATTACTAATTTGTTTTTTAAGTTTAGCAGATGATATATTACTGATTAGATGCAGATAGTTACAGAGCTCAGCATTCTTAGCAGATGATATTTAATGACCAGATATAGTGTATGATTTTCCAATTATAACCGTTTCCATAGAGTAGTTAAAACCAAAGGACTATGGAGGTAGCAGAGACCAATTAAAAATCATGAGGCCAGATATTTTGGAGGGTATCTAAAAACTGAGGCTCTAACAATTTAAATAATACTCCTAAGGTTAGGCAGAGACTAAGGAAGAACACTCCTGATAATACACCATCACTTCATACCAGAACTTTTGCACACAGTAGGTTAAAGTGTATGGCTCTGAAGTTAATATGTATAAATATTTTAAAGAAATGAAAGCTTCCAATACTTTTCCAGAAACAACTATCGATTGTTTTTAAAATGATGGTACATGAAGCATTAGTTTTCTAGGACTGCCATAAAAAAATTACCACAACCAAGGTGGCTTAAAAATAGATGTTTATTCTCCTACAGATATGAGGATCAGAAACACAAGCAAGACTTTAGCAGGGATGGCTCCTTCTGGAGACTCTGGAGAAAAAACTGCCCCATGCCCTTCTCTAAGCATCTGGTGACTGCCAGCAATCCTTGGCTTGTAGCTTCAAGACTCCCAGCTCCGCCTGTATCAGTAAGTGGCTTTCCCCACTGGCATCTCTGTGTCTCGATTCTCACTCTCCTCATAAGGACATTAATAACTTCATTTAAAGCTAACCCTAAATCTGGGATGATCTGGTCTTAAGGTCCTTAATTCATCTGCAAAGACCCTATTTTCAAATAAAGGTACATTCATAATAACAGGGGTTAGGACTGGGTGTATTGTTAGGTTGAGGGGGACACCATCCAACCCACTGCATACTTCTATATTGTATCTGGTTGTTTTATGTAGCACCTTCAGGGCTCTTACTGCTACAAAGAATTGAGTCTATGAAATGATAACCAGATTTGATTATGCTAGGAGACTATTTTCTGAGAATTCTAAAAGCTTTCTCTCAGTGAAACAGATTTTTGCCTTGATGCATGAACATCTGCTCATGTCTTATAAAATAATCTGTACTCTTACAAATGGAAAATGATCATGAACTCAGACAGGTGGCTTTTCTTGTGGGAAAAGATTCAAAACTCCCTAAATTTCCTTTTTAAAATCCAAGTGAAGTTGAAGGATATCAGTCTGTTTTTAGATTGACATATTGTTGTAGAAAAACAATGTGTGTGCCAGTTAAGAGTTTTAAGGTCATTCATTCTTATGTGCTTTCTTTCCTCTATGTTTCCAGGTTATTAATCTTCTAGATTCAAGAGTCATCTATTTCTATTATAGCACAACTCAATTTCTTTTGACCTCCTAGTTACATTTACAATTCTCTGACCTGTAACTCAGTAAATGAGTTTATCAATGACTATCCTTAACACTTTTCCATTCTTTGTATCTCTCAGTGACATTACTCTTTTAAATGGGTATTTACTTTAACGCTCTCATCTGAAGGCAAGAAGGTGATTGATATTTAGATTAATTGACAAGCGCTTATATATGTTTGAAGTCCAGACTTGATATTTAAGTGTAAAAGTGATTGACTGGATGAAGCGAATAATTGAACGCAAAGGAAAAAATCAAAAAACAAAATTTAATGTAAGAGATATTTATGTGCCCAGCATGTATGATATTTGTGGGAAACATGATATAATTTAATACTGTGGGAAATAAAATACACACTCATCTAAGAGTCAGGAGAACTAAGTTTTAATATTAATTCATCATTAATTATCAATATGACCTTGAGCAAATCACTGTACCTCATTGAATCACAAGTTTTCTTAACTGTAAACTTTTGGGTTTGCACTAGATCATTTCAAGTCCCTTTTAGCTTTTGGCAGGTTATGATCAGATAGGAACAAATGTTAGAACAAATAGAAAATATACATCTGAGACTTCTGGCTCTATTTCTAGAAATGAGTATTTCCTTGGTTATCACTTCCATTGTATTATTTTATCCTCACTGATGTTTAAGTCTACCTGAGCCAAGCCTATCCCTTCAAAGCATTATTTTACTGGAGAGTCTAGATTTGACTTTATAGACATAAAAGGATAAATGCTGGAGCCTCTGGCTATATCGTGTAAAATATATGACAATAGAGAAGTGTTGTTTCAGATACTCCTATATTACCCATTGTAAACATCAGATGCCCTTCAATATACACAATATGACAGTCAACAATTTCATGCATTATCTGTGCAGATTCTTCTCACTTGAGTTGTAATTTACATATTAAGTAAATATTTTGTTTTACAATTTGATATAATTTCTGATTACACATTTGAATAAATCCAAAGAGCCATTCTTTAGATTTGCTTACAACAAGCAATTAAGGATTAACTAATTTATTCCATTGGAAGGAATAAAGAGTAACAGAAAACTGTAAGTACACCGTCTTTCAAATCTGAAGCCATAATTCTTTCCCTCCAAGGTTGTCTTGAATGACTATTTGATACCAATTCATCTTTCAGCAGTTAGAAATGTGCTTGGGTAATGTCATTTTTTAATTTACTTTAAATAATACATACTCAGCATCTAGATAACTAAATTTTTGACACTGAATTTAACAAAACATTTCTGTGCACAATGCTCTCCTAGGCTCTGTAAGGTATACAAACACGGCATGTTTCTGACCTCCCATGATGTACAAAATAGCAGCTTTATAAAAGATTAACTGGATACAGGCAATAATTATCAAGTATTACCTACAAAGGAGGAAAATTAGTCTTTAGAAGGCCTTAAAGAAGAGATGAATATTGAGAAATATTTAGAAAAAAATATGTGGGAAGGGTGTCAGACTTTCCGGACCTTGAAAAGTAAATAGATTTCAACAGACAACAATGAAAAGCAGTACAACCTTGATGTGACTGAAGAATGATAGATGAAATGTGTATTGAAAACTCAGACTAAAATTAGAGATCTGGATGAACAAATAAATGGCCTTGAACGCCTTGCTAAGCTTGAGAAAATCACTTTTGGAGCATACTGGAAGTTAAATTGATATAGACGGCAAAAGACTAAAGGTTTGTAGTATTGGAAGTGGAAAATAGAGGATAAATATGAAAAGAAAATATTGCAGAAGTAAAATCAGCAAGAATTAAAATTTGCAGATGTATACCTTGCCATGCATATTTGCACAATATACCTCATACTGTATTATTACTTAAAATACTGTTTTTCATCACTAAGTGCTTAATAGCAGTCATTAGCATTAATAAGTCAGACAAAAATGATAACAAATCAAAAGTTTTCAGGTGCTTTAAATAAATATAATTTTCCCTGCTGTGTAACTTCTAGATACTTTCTGTACCTTTTGTATTTAGAAGAGGCTTGTAATTTCTTGTCATTGTTACTTAGCTTTTCTGCTGTCTGGTAGTTTTCCAAGATGATTTATCTGCCATTTCTCAGGGCCTTTAGTCTGGGAGATCAGGAATCAGGGGAGTCTTTGTAGCGATGTTTTTTTTTTCCATCGTAACTTACGCTCTACATCTTGGGTCATCATCTAGGATATCAATAGCCTCACTACAGCTGTATCTCCTTATTTTCTCTTGACACTGTTCTCAGGCTTGATAAATGGCCCCACTTTGGTAAGGAAGGAAAGTACTTATTTTTAAGCTGTATATAAGTTTATAAAATCACCACTTCATACAATGACTGAAATAGGAAACAAGGGTTATTGATCTCAAACCAAATTTGAGACCAAAACTTTTAAGATTTCTTTCTTAGACTCTGTATTTTTTTGTAATCCTTTGCTGTTGTTGCTCAGCTTAGCTTTATCCTTGGGAATTTCTGCTACTGTTACAGCAGAAACAACTCACAGAGAATTGCTAATGTATTACATATTGTCAGACTAAGACTTACTCTTCTTCCCTTTTTCCCTTTCAGGGTTCTATTTGACAGGAAACCCCATCACCCCAAATGATACCTAAATTTAAGCCATATATTGGATTAGCCAAAAACTTTGTTTGAGTTTTCCATATCATCTTATAGAAAAACCTGGATGAACTTTTTGGCCAACCCAATATTAATACTCAACCCAATCGCTCAGCTGTGTCCGACTGTTTGCGACCCCATGGACTGTAGCCCACCAGGTTCCTCTGTTCATAGGATTCTCCAGGCAAGAATACTGTAGTGGGTTGCCATTTCCTTCTCCAGGGGATCTCCCTGACCTAATGATTGAAACCAGGTCTCCTCCTTTGCAGACAGACTCTTTACCATCTGAGCCACCAGGGAAGCCCCAATTGCCAATAAGGTTTAAAATGCATGTTTTGGTTAAAAAAAAAAATCACTTACAAAGCATGATAGATGAAAGTAGAAACTCTTATATTCTTACCATGAAATTGAAAGCAACCTCCAGTTCAAGGCTGATCTGACTTACCCTGCATCTGTAGGTAGAAGAGCCTATAGATAGTCAAAGTAAAACAAGTTTCCTTCTAAGGGGAAGTCCTGTCTAGTCTCCTTAATACAAAAACATAGGCAATTCAAGGGGACTCAAATAGGAGAGAACACAACCCCTGCTGTGCCAGAGCACAGATCAAAGAGAGAGGAGTTGAGTTCTTGGTCTAAGAAAATCAGAAACACATACCCCAGTAAAATGAGACCCTATACACAACTGTCCTGCTCAAAACAATGAAATGGGTTATTTCCCCAGGGAGTAAGGGCAAGAAGTAATGTTGCAGTAGTTTCCGTCCACTTTCCCCATTTAAAGAGAAGAAGAAAGTCTCATCTTTCATGAGCCAGTTCAGTTCAGTTCAGCTGCTCAGTCGTGTCTGACTCTTTGCGACCCCATGAATCAAAGCACACCAGGCCTCCCTGTCCATCACCAACTCCCAGAGTCTACTCAAACTCACGTACATCGAGTCAGTGATGCCATCCAGCCATCTCATCCTCTGTTGCCCCCTTCTCCTCCTGCCCCCAATCCCTTCCAGCATCAGGGTCTTTTCTAGTGAGTCAACTCTTCGCATGAGGTGGCCAAAGTATTGAAGTTTCAGCTTTAACATCAGTCCTTCCAATGAACACCCAGGACTGATCTCCTTTAGGATGGACTGGTTGGGTCTCCTTGCAGTCCAAGGGACTCTCAAGAGTCTTCTCCAACACCACAGTTCAAAAGCATCAATTTTTTGGTGCTTAGCTTTCTTCACAGTCCAACTCTCACATCCATACATGACCACTGGAAAAACCATAGCCTTGACTAGACGGACGTTTGCTGGCAAAGGAGTAAGCATCTTTTAATTTTGTGGCTGCAGTCACCATCTGCAGTGATTTTGGAGCCCAAAAAAATAAAGTCTGACACTGTTTCCACTGTTTCCCCATCTATTTCCCATGAAGTGATGGGACCAGATGCCATGATCTTAGTTTTCTGAATGTTGAGCTTTAAGCCAACTTTTTCACTCTCCTCTTTCACTTTCATCAAGAGGCTTTTTAGTTCCTCTTCACTTTCTGCCATAAGGGTGGCGTCATCTGCATATCTGAGGTTATTGATATTTTTCCCAGCAATCTTGATTCCAGCTTGTGCTTCCTCCAGCCCAGCATTTCTCATGAAGTACTCTGCATATAAGTTAAATAAGCAAGGTGACAATATACAGCCTTGACATACTCCTTTTCCTATTTGGAACCTGTCTGTTGGTCCATGTCCAGTTCTAACTGTTGCTTCCTGACCTGCATACAGGTTTCTCAAGAGGCAGGTCAGGTGGTCTGGTATTCCCATCTCTTTAAGAATTTTCCACAGTTTATCATGATCCACACAGTCAAAGTCTTTGGCATAGTCAATGAAGCAGAAATAGATGTTTTTGTGAAACCCTCTTGCTTTTTTGATGATCCAGCGGATGTTGGCAATTTGATCTCTGGTTCCTCTGCCTTTTCTAAAACCAGCTTGAACATCTGGAAGTGCACAGTTCACGTATTGCTGGAGCCTGGCTTGGAGAATTTTGAACATTACTTTACTAGCGTGTGAGATGAGTGCAATTGTGCAGTAGTTTGAGCATTCTTTGGGGTTGCCTTTCTTTGGGATTGGAATGAAAACTGATCTTTTCCAGTCCTGTGGCCACTGCTGAGTTCTCCAAATTTGCTGGCATCTTGAGTGCAGCACTTTCACAGCATCATCTTTCAGGATTTGAAATAGCTCAATTTGAATTTATGAGTCAAACCATGGCAAACATGTATTCACTCTTTTTTTGCCAAATTCTTTAAGGACATCTCTATTTTTAATTAAACTTTTTATTCTGTGTTGGAGTATAGCTGATTAACAATGTGATAATTTCAGACGGACAGCAAAGGGCCTTAGCTATACAAATATTAATACATGCAGCCATTCCCCCCAAACTCCCCTCCATGCAGGCTGCCACATGACACGGAGGGGGGTCCCTATACTAGACAGTAGGACCTTATATAGTTAAATAGCAGTTAACAAATTAAAACTTTTGCTCAAAAGGAGGTATACTCAACTGATAACCTTTGGACACATGGTGTTGAAAGACAATTTTCCATAAATCTCTCATGTTGCTACATATGTAGTATTATAATTACTTTGTTTCCGATGATATTTTCCAAAGTGATTTCTTGAGCAAATCACTTTGGAAAGAGCGTGATCCCTGTTGGATCAGATTTACTTAAATTCCAGGATAAGAAAGATAGAAATGTCTTCCTCCCCTGGAGACACTGTAAACTGTAAAGATAAAGATATCACTCTTTCCTCTCCAGAGCAGATCTGCTTGCATTCGGGGGTGATCAAGATAATTCTCTCCAAGCAGATTCACAAGCAGTCCCTCCATAAGATTGAGGCTTTCTAATACCAAGCTTCTTCTTCAGTAACCCATCCTCACTGTACATGCAGCCAAGATCTTGCTTTCACTGCATGACCCTATGGGAAATGGGGCTTGAGGAACAAGAGCCGGGATAATACACCAGCTAGGGCTATTGTTACAAGTAATAATCTGTTTTTATCTCTGACCTGGAGGCCTCAGATCTTTCTGCCAGTATCTATGAAGGGGACTACAGGCTAACCTGTTGACTTTTGAGTAGTGTAAACTCAGACCCTTTAGAATTCCTGGCATGACAGTTTCACTAATCTCCTTTTAACAATTTAAGGAAGACAAAATAGCATTTTGAAGATTAAAATAAAAATAAAAACTGAAGTTAATGTGTATTGAAATCATATACATTGTATTTCTTAATCTTCCTAGTGATTTACACATTGTATCTGAGGAGGTGGGGAATTTCTCTTATTCTGACCATTTCCTCTGTTACCAAGAATAAAGTATGGTACAACACAGATGCTTAATTAAGGATTTGCTTTATGAAAAACAAATGAATGAATACATATGAAGGGTAAAGGGTGTTTTTACAGATGGTAGATTACTGTTCAGAGAGCAGGAACAATTTTCCTTGAGCCACACAGCAGATCTGGAATTGAATCTATCAGATTGCATAGACTGATCTGAATGACGTAGTAGATGTTGATATCCACTCATTTCATAGACAATTCTTTACCACTAAACTGAATCAAATAATTGTAGAGTGAACAACTAGAATCACCAAATAAAAAATGAATTAAAATTATTTTCACTTATAAACATGTATTCTTTACACCCTACATGCAGAGATCACAGTTACTTTCAGACCTTCACCTTGAAATTAGACTTAATATATGTAATTATATATAAACATTTTTAGGTAGTAGGTCTCTGTATTAGATTACACACACAAAAGAACATTCCCTTAACCCATACAGAATATTCAAATTATTTTTTAAATTTTATATAGACTAACCAGGAATATCCCTATGGCATTCATTTATATGGTAATAAGTTCTCTTTTAGAAGCACTCACAGCTTACAAGTAGCATTATTTAAATAATCCTCAAATCACAGTTGAATACAAAATGCATCCACAAATTTTTCATAATAAGAGGGTCACACTAATCAGGTATATTCATAATTTCATGATAAAAGACCGAAAGTCCACATTATTTAGCTTGGGGAAAAGGGGTCAAAATAGTTTATCCACAGATCCATTTCTGTCCCAAGTATCAGGGACCCTCTTGGGGAAAGAAACAAGATGGATGATCTAATTTCCTTCTGAACATTCTGATAACTGAAACTTTCTATAAATAAAGAAGAGATAATACATCTTTATGAAATGTTCTTAGAGGTATCACTATTTTAGGATTGTTTATGGTAAAAAAAAAAAAAACACCTGGAACCGATGATACAATGAGTTATGGCAACTGGAGAATTTCATGTAACCTCTACAATTATACCTTATATTGGGTTGGCCAAGAAGTTCATTCTGGCTTTCCCATGGAAAACCCAGATGAACTTCTTGGCCAACCCAATATTAACAGCCTAAATGCCTTTCATGGTGTGAGGCATATGTCTGAAGTTAATGAGAAATGAAAGGACATGGATCTGCCTTCAGTGTCTGGGACCTCTCCCTATTCTGCCTGTGCTTTTTTAAAAAACAAAACCAAAAGTGTTGTGTGTGTGTGCTGTTCTTTTTTTAGTTAAATTTTTTAATTAAAATAATTAAAATTATTTTAATTTTTATGTAAAAATCAACTAATTATAGTTGATTTACAATATGGTATTCATAGAGCTTGGTACTAACTACCAATCACCTCTAGTTTGGGTGATTCTTGTTTAACCATCTGGCCCTCTGTTGTGGCTACATTTATTTCTCTTCATTTTTGTTTTTTTCATTTATTTTTATTCGTTGGAGGCTAATTACTTCACAACATTGCAGTGGGTTTTGTCATACATTGACATGAATCAGCCATGGAGTTACATGTATTCCCCATCCCGATCCCCCCTCCCACCTCCCTCTCCACCCGATTCCTCTGGGTCTTCCCTCTCTTCATTTTTAAGTTAGAGTAATAAGTATGGGATGATACGTGTATTATTTAGCAAAAAAATTATATGAATGTGTGTTCATCCCTAGAACTTGCAAGAAATTCTGTCAAGTATCAACCAATCAATGGGTTTAACAGGTAATTCCTTAGGTTATATAGTTTAACTCTTCCATTATTCCAAATGCATGGCACCCTGAATGTTCCACTGGCTGTTTTCAGTTTGTTTATGCTTTTTTTGCTATTGATCTAGAAGTATATCTGAAACATTTCTGTACCACAATGACTCTCCAAATGCTCTGTTTACACAGATCAACCAAGTTATTATAGACTGACAGTGCTACTTGGTGGCATAAACAGAATTTTGTCTTAATCCAGTACCATTTTTATATCACACTTGTCTTCTCCTTTGTGCTCTTCTTCAGGCAGATTTCATTGATCAACTCAGGTTTCTTCTTCTCAAAAATAAGCATAGCACTACTCCCTATTATGAAGATAAAATTAATGTAGCCATGCATATGAAAGTACACTTTCTAAACAAGTATGGGTGGGTTTTGAACTCTAAGAAACAGAAACTATTTCCCAACTACAGGCTCTGGAAAACAGAGATTTCCTTTTCACTGTTCTATATACACAACATTGTAAATTCGGTTCATTTCCTCTCTCTCCACCTCCCTCACACCATCCATCTACCATACAAAGGTTTACAAAAGAGTAAAAGGGTGAAGTAGATTTTTTAATAATTATTTAACTACAGAGATATGTTATAATATTAAGACATTAACATTCTAGAGTTTTATTTATCACATTCATATGCCTTATATTTGTTATATAAATAATGACTTGGAGCACATTTCTAGACCATGGCAAAAAAGTATGCTCAAAGAGTATATCAGTTCAAATGATACAGCAGATTTATTTTATTTGTGCATCACTTTAATATATCCATTTAATGTGGTTTCATTCCATATGGGTAACCAGGAAGATATTGTAAATGTGAGAAACTGTGTGGTGTAAAGTCTCTTTAATGAAGTAAATAAATAGAAAATTAAACATTGGTAAGTAAATGGCTATAATTTGACAAGGTACATAAATTGCCTTACCCAAGAAGGACAGGTTTGACCAAGTTTAAGTGTCCAAACTAGTGAGACCACTACCTTGCAAAATTCCCCTAAGAGAAATAAAAGTGCTGCAATTAAGTCTGAACCCTAAATTATTTGATAAATATTTAGAGGCTCTGTCATTCTCCATGTAATGGGAAAATAATAAAGTAAAATAAAGTGAAAGTAGCTCAGTCGTGTCTGACTCTTTGTGACTCCAAGCACTATACAGTCATGGAATTCTCCAGGCCTGAATACTGGAGTGTGTAGCCATTGTCTTCTCCAGGGGATTTTCCCAACCCAGGGATCGAACCAAGGTCTCCAGCATTGCAGGCAGATTCTTTACCAGCTAAGCCACCAGGGAACTCATTAAGTCCTAGTCAATTATCGTGAGTAAGTCAGAAGCATTTTAGAACCCAAACTAGTTGGTGGGATAATTCATTTCCAAGAGCCCACTGTGGCATAATCCTGCTGCAGCCATCTGTATTGTAAGATAAGTTGATTCCCAGGTTTATTACTGAAACACCATGGCAATGTGAGTAAATTCGCCAGAGTGATTTCCCTGCGGTCACACATTTATTTAGCCAAACAAATGGCAATGCTTGTGGTTGCTAGCAGATGTTGTCAGTTGCAGGATACATCATCATCAGAAGTATCTTTTCTCTGATTGCAAATAAGAGGGAGTGGCGATGTGAAAGGAGCTGAGTAATTTAAACTTTACAAGGGCTAGCTTTTTGTTTCCATTATATCACATCCCTAGATTTCCCCTGAATAGTGATGGAGTTCCTGCCACTATCATTTGGAGCATTGCCGAGTAGCACCGAATAATTCAAACAGATACAGTACCAGGGTTTTGCACAAGACTTACATCAACATGACTGTTGATGCCAAGGGTGGCCAAGGGTGGCCCTCACACCCTAGCTAATCCTTTCCTGTCCCTGTAGTACAAAGCACATTCCACATGTTAAATGTGTATCTCTGAAGAATAGTTTTGTTAGCTAGCTGAAAGCTCTCAGTTATATCTAGTGTTGGGAGCTTCTTCCTACCTTTTAATTTATTTCTCTAGGCACCATCGCCCTCTTGAGCTTCAGGTATTTTTGCTACCAAAGAAAGAAACCTAAGGCAGACAATGTATATTGGCTTATAAAATGCCACCAAACAACTTTTTGTTGGAATACTTACAATATGAAGGCTGGAAAGCTTGTGTTGTAGCCAGGAGTGGCTAAGTGATGCAGTTCTGTCCAAGCAAACATAATTAGAAATAAGCTGGAGTCATCCTACTGCTGCCTCTTTCTTTTTGCCTGGAATCTACAGGAGCCATTTTGTCACCATGAGGGAAAGGGAACAAAAAATCCAGAGTCTCAGAGTATCAACAGACACATCTGCTTTCCGATTTCTTGCTGTTCAAAGAAAGAAGTCCTCATTTTCAAATGAATATATACATATATCTGTTATTTGAGTCAAAACATTATGAAACAAAATAAAATTCTTCCAAATTTGGTGGTAAGCTCTCTGACTTTTCAACAAATGGTCAGTTCTGCTTTTAGTCTCTTTTCATAAAATCCATATGGGGAAAAAGATGGTCTTCTATACTATAAATGTGAAGAAGTCATGTTTATCTGATACATTTCTGTTCCCCAGCAAGGATGTCACTCCTTTCGGGGAAACACCTGCCAGGGCAGCAAATAGCCTGTCTTTTGTAATCGCCAGTCATGTGACATCAATCTGGTTATGATGGAATAATTCTAAGAGCTTAAAGTAATTTAAAAGATACCAAATTAATGTAAGCCACTTTTACATGTTCTTTTAGGAAGACCTCCACTTATGTTAAGTATGCATGAGATACCTATTAGGGTTTGCAAATTTATTTTTGCTTTCTATTTGCAATTTTGTTGTTGTTATTTATTTCATGTCCTAAGTTTAACGTCCAGTACATTCTTGGAAAATTTCTTTCCAGGAAGCAACATATCTTGATTTCTCTTTTATCCACTCATCTTAGATGCTTTATTTCCTTGGCTTTAGTGTCTCCAGAGTTCCTGACAGTGTCTCACATCTCTTGTTCTTCCTTCTCTGACTCCTTCACAGGAGAAATGATCTTATCTTCAGAATATCATCCTTGGCTATTATTTTTTACCATGTGGCATGTTCTGAAATTACTATGTTCATTTGCATGACTTGAATTACATACCCTAATGGTGTCCACGAGGCTTCCCTGGTGGCTCAGTAGTAAAGAATCTACCTGCCAATGCAGGAGATGTTGGTTCAGTCTCTCGGTTGGGAAGATCCCCTGGAGAAGAAATGGCTACTCACTCCAGTATTGTTGCCTAGGAAAATCCCATAGACAGAGGAGCCTGGCAGACTACAGTCTGTGGGGTCACAAAGAATCAGATACAACTTAGAAACTAAGCAACAACAACGGCACCTATTAAGTTCATGTTTGCAGACCAGGGCTCTCTGTAAACTTGCTTTCTGTAGGGGGAAAGGCATAAGCTGTATCATTTGCTGATTTCTGTATAATAAATAGTCTCTCTACAGCCAATTTCAAGCTACTGACCATTTAACAACTAGCTCACAGAGTTCCCAAATATTAACAATCGTTTTTTGCAAGCTGTTCACTTAAAGCAATGAAAGTGAAAGTCACTCACTTGTGTCCAACTCTTGGTGACTCCAAGGACTATACAGTCCATGGAATTCTCCAGGCCAGAATACTGGAGTAGGTAGCTGTTCCTTTCTCCAGGGGATCTTCCCAACTCAGGGATCGAACCCAGGTCTCCTGCTTTGCAGGCAGATTCTTTACCAGCCAAGTCACCAGGGGAGACTCACTTAAAGCTGGCTGCCAGATAAATCTTCAGCAACGATGGATTTATTTAGGATTACCAAAAGTCCCCACATAGCAAGGGTTTCCCTGGTGGCTCAGATGGTAAAGAATCGGCCTGCAATGCAGGACACCTGGGTTCGATCCCTGGTTTGGGAAAATCCCCTGGGGAAGAGCATGGCAACCCACTCCAGTATTCTTTCCTGGAGAATCCCATGGACAGAGGAGCCTGGCGGGCTACAGTCCATGGGGTTGCAGAGTCAGACATGACTGAGCGACTACGCACAGCACCACACAGCAAGGAGATGAGAACACTTTTATGGAGGGAAAAAGGAAGTTGGGAGGAACCTAGTAAACAGTCTGTAGCTTTTCACTGGCTCTGAGTCCTTGCCAAAACAGAAGTCTTTATCTTTCCTTTGGGGCTCTGCTTCCATTACAGGGCTTGAGAGCTCCCTCTTCTGGTCTCTTGACTTGATTTAACTGAGGTTTCTGTTTATTAATATTTTACACAAGCTGATATGAATTGGTTCCAGTGCACCAGAGAGACTGCCAGATGTCACCAGTTGGCTGCTGTGGAATTTCCAAATCAATATGTCTCCAATTAACTCCCTTTATCTTCTTCTCTCCCAGCCTTCTTCTTTTCAGTGACTAATAATATCACATTTATTTGCTTATTCAGAGTCCTAGATATCATTGTTTTGATCTGTTCCTCTCCATCATCCTCTACATCTGATCAGTAACTAAATCTGCTATGAAGTCTTTATCTTCAAAATGACAGAAGCTTCAGTGACTGTAGCTAAATCGGGGTCATTGTTATCTCTCACTTGGATCACTACCATAGCCCTTTTATTGGTATCTTTTCTTCAGGTCCAATTGACTCTTTTCAATTGATTCTCCATGCAGTGACGAGAGGGGCCTTTCTATAATGCAGGCCTAATCAATGTCATATTCCTATTTATAGCCCTTCTTTGTTCTTCTGATACAACTTAAGTAAAGTTGCAAATCCTTCAGGATGCATACAAAGTCCTGCATGGGCTGATACATACTCATCTACGCAGCATCAATCCTAACCTCACTGACTACAACCAATATCCTATGGCTGTGCATATGTGTGTGTTAGTTACTCAGTCATGTCTGACTCTTTACGATCCCATGGACTATAACTGACCAGGTTCTTCTATCCATGGGATTCGCCAGGCAAGAATACTGGAGTGGGTTGCCATTTCCTCCTCCAGTCCTATAGTTAGATGAAATTAACTGTGATCTTTCTTTTGATTCCAAGCATTTACTCCTGATTTTTTCTCTTACAAGACTAATATTATCAATAATAAAGCCAATATTTTAAGCGTGTAACATAACATTTACCACACTTTATTCTAATTTCCTTATTAGTATTTTTTTTTTAATCTTCATAATCACTCTAGTAGTTTTCTGTTTCGTTAAAAAAAAAAAAAAAACTAGGAACAGAGAGGTCAAGCAACTCTTCTAAAATTACACAGCATTATAATATAATGTGGGCATTATATTATTTTTCAATGTCCCACCCTCCCAAATCTTAATCTTCAATATAACTTGTGCTTATACTTCCTGTTCCTCAGTAAGCTTTCAAAAATGGAAATATTTATATGGCTTCACACAGTATACTAAGCTAATCCTTATCCTTGGCAAACTTGTGCAGAATTGACTTTCTAGTTGTCCTTGACCCCCCAAAAAATACCATGTTTCCAGAGGCAAGACTATCTCTTGCTTACCATTGTATCTGAAGCACTTAGCAGTGCACCTAGTCCATAAAAATATACATTCATATTTGTTAAATGAATCAATGTTGAAAACTGCGAAAATGCCACTTGAGATCAGTAAGGCTCAACAGATTCATTGAGATTCTTATAGATTCGTACCACTGAGTTTAAAGTGGGGACCAGGCTTTCCTGGCAATCCAATGGTTAAGACTCCACTTCCAGTGCAGGGGCTGCAGGTTTTATTCTTGGTTGGGGAACTAAGATCTTGCATGCTGCATGGCCAATAAGTAAATAAATAAATGAACAAAGTAAACATTTTTTTAAAATGGAACCCAAACATCATACAATATAGAAACTAACTAAAGCCATCTCTCACTGACATTTGTTTGACACATTTAATTTGGGAATAACAGAAGAAATGAATGGAAGGAAAATATAAACTGCCAACTTATAGATTACATATTATTAAAGAAATTTACAGATCTTCCTATTCATTCTTCTAGTTGTATAGATACAGATTAGCTGTATATGATATAGATTTTTGGGGGGCTCCAAAATCACTGCAGACGGTGACAGCAGCCATGAAATTAAAAGATGTTTGCTCCTTGGAAGAAAAGCTATGACCAACCTAGACAGCATATTAGCAAGCAGAGACATCGCTTTGCCAACAAAGGTCTGTCTAGTCAAAGCTATGCTTTTTCCAATAGTCATGTATGGATGTGAGAGTTGGACTATAAAGAAAGCTGAGCGCCAAAGAATTGATGTTTTTGAATTGTGGTGTTGGAGAAGACTCTTGAGAGCTTCTTGAGACTTCAAGGAGATCCAACCAGACCATCCTAAAGGAAATCAGTCCTGAATATTCATTGGGAGGACTGATGCTGAAGCTGAAACTCCAATACTTTGGCCACCTGATGCAAAGAACTGACTCATTGGAAAAGACCTTGATGCTGGGAAAGATTGAAGGCAGGAGGGGAGGGGATGACAGAGGACAAGATGGTTGGATGAGATCACAGACTCTCTGGACATGAGTCTGAACAAACTCCAGGAGTTGGTGATGGACAGGGAAGCCTGATGAGCTGCAGTCCATGGGGTTGCAAAGAGTCGGACACAACTGAGAGACAGTACTGACAATCAATGCAAATAATGATCTGTCCAATCCTCTTATTCACTTAACTTTTTCATGAAACTAAACTAGGAAGCTCAAAAGGTGCTTTTGTTCTTAAACAGTAAGAATTTGAATGAGGAAAAAGAAAGAAGGAATAAAATCTTGGAGCTGAGATTTTAACATTAAATCATCAGGTTTTGGATACAATTATAATTATTAGTTAGCTAAAACATTAACTAGAAACAGCAGTATCTCTCTCCATTCAGGTCTTCACTTGTGCTTGGGTTTTGGTTTACATATGACAGGTTTCTTTCTTTCCTCTTTAAATATGCTTAATGTTTGGAAGCTTTTTATATATCAAAATTTACCTAGACTATATACCTTTTTATAGCAGCTCATCATGTATATGATATGGATAAGAATGATGATCTTCATCATTAGAACAAGTAATAATAATTTGCATTTTTTTATTGTATATCCACACTTTTTTTTTTTTCCTTCTCAGCAGTCATAGGGCTATGGATTTCTCTCTGGATTCATTCATCATGGGTAGATTTTGAAAAATATTCAATTTGCACCTTTTTCTCTCTTTTTATTTATAAAATAATGGATTATATATTTCATTATATTTTATTATCTGGAATAGCTTCTGAACAAGAAAATATATAACTTGCACTCCTGGATCCAAATTGGATTGGATCAGCACAATTGTGAAATTGTGAAATCACTTCACAATTTAGACTGAGGTAAAATTCAGAATTTTATTTTTCCTTTATAGGAAAACTAATTATTGTATTTTTTGCAAAGCAGACCAATTTAATAAAGCAATTAAAACACTATATTAGAAGTCAATTCAGTTCCATCTTTCAGTTCAGTTCAGTCTCTCAGTCATGTCCAACTTGTTGTGACCCCATGAACTGCAGCACGCCAGGCTTCCCTGTCCATCACCAACTCCCAGAGCTTGCTCAAACTCATGTCCATTGAGTCAGTGATGCCATTCAACCATTTCATCCTCTGTCATCCCCTTTTCTTCCTGCCTTCAGTCTTTCCCAGCATCAAGGTCTTTTCCAATGAGTCATTTCTTCACATTAGCTACTTTGCCAAAGTACTGGAGTTTCAGTTTCAGCATCAGTCCTTCCAATGAACATTCAGGACTGATTTCCTTTAGGATTTCAAAGAGTTCTATTTTTGGCTATATTGAATACTGGCTCTAGTCCTAGTTCATAAATAATCTATAACTATCTCTCATCAGTTATAAATCGTTTTCTTTCACCATTTACATGAAACTGAGATTGGTTATTTATTTAATCCTACATGAGTGTTTAGAGGATGTTTGTGAATGTAATTGTTCTCTTTAGAAAATATGTGTGGTATTGACAATCTACTAGCAACATTAACTAGCACATATTTTCTCCAAAGACACAAGAAAAGAAATTAGTAATTCTCTACAAAACAAAACAAAACAAAACATGTCTTGGTGTAATCTGCATAAGTACATTTTTCAAAGAAATCTGATAATGTGATTTATTTTGTATATATGTCAAAATAGGCACGCTAGACAGTAACTTTTTTAAGATACAGTGTTAATAATAATATGAAAAAGCTATAATGGTTAACCATAGTACCTAGAACCAAATTGACTGAGTCTGAATTGACTTTGCCCCGGCTGAACTATGGTTACATGGAGAAATAACTTAATTGCTTTATCCATGACTTGGTTTTCTTCATTTGCAAAGATAGACATTCCACCTAGAAAGGCACACATACATTACAATATAATTTTAGGTGTTTCTGGACCCCCTGAGATGTACCCATACACTCCAGATAAGAAGCCACGATTGATACACTATGGAAAGTTACTATCTAGCACTCTTGCTAGTGTCAAAACAGACTGATATAAAAATTTATCTACTTGCAAATTTATATTAGCCCACATCTTTCAGAAATTAAGCTTGAATAAATGCATTTACTAGTTGATTTATAATCAACCAACCAACCAACCAACCAACCTTCCTTTGACTATAGCTTTTCCATACAATGTAGAATATTAACGTCAAAATATGTTCACCCGTGGACAGTACTCCCATTAAATATATAGCCAAAGGAAGCAACTTATTTTCTATAATTTTTGAAAAATTGGCAGGCCTACTATTCTCATTCTGGTTTATTTTGGGAGCTTAGTGTATAACTCCCTGAAGAAGTAAGCTACATTATCCCTCACATTACCCTTCTCAGGGTCTGGTGCCTTCCAATGTAGATCCTTATTTCATTTTAATGATGAGTAAGGCTGTGTAAATTCCAAAAGGTCTTATAATCACAAGAATTTCAGAAATACAGCTTGGCATAGCTTTCAGAGAAAGGCAATGTTTTTTGCACACACTAAGCCAAACAAATCACTAGAAATTTTAAGAAGGAAAACGAGTTTCTCCCAGAAAAAAATACATAAGTGATATTAAAGTTTGTAGAAAATACACTTTAATCCAATAGGGGGTCCTTTTTCCAAAAATATGGGATAGTTTGCATAAAAATAAATATTTAGGAATTTTGAGACTTTTAAAAATAAATTCTAATGTAGGTTGTTTAAGTTGTTCATAGTTTATCACTAGCTAACTCTATGCTTATCCATTAAAAAGGTGGCAACAGTTGGTTTTTCTGAGCTGCAACATTAAATATATATATGTACATAAATATATAAGTTTCCCAGGTGGCACAATAGTAAAGAATCTGCCAACTGATGCAGGAGACACAAGAGATGCAGGTTCAATCCCTGGGTCAGCAAGATTTCTTGGAATACTTTATTATTATTGCCTGGAAAAACGCATGGGCAGAGAAGCCTGGCAAGCTACAGTCCATAGGGTCACAAAGAGTTGGACACAACCGAGTACCACCACCATCACTGATAAGTTGTCTCTGTAGTGTTGGAGAAGGGCAAATGGTGTTTTCAATAATAAATATATATATATCATATTTATTTATTTATTTAAATTTAATCAGTATTTACATCCTCACAAGTTAATTATGACGATTTAAAAGTTTCTAATGCTTTCATTTTCCACCAACCACTCATCATGAAAATTTCTTTTTTTTTTTTTCCTTTATTTATTTATTTATTTTTTCAGTGGGTTTTGTCATACATTGATATGAATAAGCCATAGATTTACACGTATTCCCCCTCCCGATCCCCACTTCCACCTCCCTCTCCACCCGATTCCTCTGGGTCTTCCCAGTGCACCAGGCTGGAGCACTTGTCTCATGCATCCCACCTGGGCTGGTGATCTGTTTCACCATAGATAGTATACATGCTGTTCTTTTGAAATATCCCACCCTCACATTCTCCCACAGAGTTCAAAAGTCTGTTCTGTATTTCTGTGTCTCTTTTTCTGTTTTGCATATAGGGTTATCGTTACCATCTTTCTAAATTCCATATATATGTGTTAGTATGCTGTAATGTTCTTTATCTTTCTGGCTTACTTCACTCTGTATAATGGGCTCCAGTTTCATCCATCTCATTAGAACTGGTTCAAATGAATTCTTTTTAATGGCTGAGTAATATTCCATGGTGTATATGTACCACAGCTTCCTTATCCATTCATCTGCTGATGGGCATCTAGGTTGCTTCCATGTCCTGGCTATTATAAACAGTGCTGCGATGAACACTGGGGTGCACGTGTCTCTTTCAGATCTGGTTTCCTTGGTGTGTATGCCCAGGAGTGGGATTGCTGGGTCATATGGCAGTTCTAGTTCCAGTTTTTTAAGAAATCTCCACACTGTTTTCCATAGCGGCTGGACTAGTTTGCATTCCCACCAACAGTGTAAGAGGGTTGCCTTTTCTCCACACCCTCTCCAGCATTTATTGCTTGTAGACTTTTGGATAGCAGCCATCCTGACTGGCGTGTAATGGTACCTCATTGTGGTTTTGATTTGCATTTCTCTGATAATGAGTGATGTTGAGCATCTTTTCATGTGTTTGTTAGCCATCTGTATGTCTTCTTTGGAGAAATGTCTGTTTAGTTCTTTGGCCCATTTTTTGATTGGGTCATTTATTTTTCTGGAATTGAGGTGCAGGAGTTGCTTGTATATTTTTGAGATTAACCCTTTGTCTGTTTCTTCAAATATACAGCAAAGGTAAAATAATCATTTACTTTTTAATCAAAAAATGTTTACTGAGTTCCCATTAAACACAAGGCAAAATATTTGCTTTGAATCTGCTTGAAAAGATATGACATTTTCACAGGAAATGACAATTATCAATAGAATCAGAGGATATATTCTGCCTAACTAAGCTTTACACAGAGATCCAGAGTGGAAGATAGTCATAACTCAAAATGATTCATGTCACTTACTACTTTAGAATCTATTCACATGCAATTGGCCTGGTGTGCTGTGGTCCATGGGGTCACAAAGAGTCGGATACGACTGAGCGACTGAACTGAGCTGAACATGGAATTGAATTGTTTTAGACCATTTTAGAGATATCTAATAGTACTGGCCCATGTTGGTAAATCCATTGTCATGCAAGCACACACATGTGCCAACACATACAAAGTGGATTCGGCAATGTACTCTGTTCTCTCACAAAGAGAAAAAGGGGAGCAGAGGAATAGAAAAGCTTTTTCTTCACCGCATGGGTGCAAATTACTCTAACTAAATGTTGTTATCACTAAGTAGAAACACATGTTTATCTTTAAAATGCCACTGATTTGGAAAACAGACTTGGAATCTTACTGTAACTGCTAAAAAGATCACATCTGTGAGAAAAAGAATAAGACTGCCAGATATTTGGCTTTGTGTAGTCTCATGCTAAAATGTTTACTGGCATTGTTGTAGACACAATGCTGAAAGAGCCATTGTTCACTTTAAGGGACTGCATCAAGTTGGGAACTTTACAGTCGTGTTCTAAGAAGGGGCTGAGAGAATCTGGAGGCTCTCTGACATGGTATGCTTTACGGTTAGCACTGATTCAACTTACAGACTATTGTTTATGAAAATCTTTTCTGGTACAAAAATATGAGACTAATATGAGCGAATTTAGTCTCATTCTCTCTAGTGGAGCTATTACTAAAATAACTTTGTCAGAGTTTTATTTTTATTATTCTTACTTACACCAGGTGTAAGAGTGGCAGAGTTAGCTATCTTCCTTCTGTGACATTTATTATATTATTTCTGAAAGAGTAGGGCCATACAAAAGCAGTGGGACTAATAATCATGCTATCTGAATGGAGATCTTACCTACCCTTTTAGTTGACCATTGAGAAAAACATACAGTAATGCTTAACCATGGCATTTTGTACTTATTTTTACACATCTTTGAGAAATACCTTTTATTCCTAAGGAAAACTATCCAATAATGCTAGGGCAGCTGAATGATCAAATGTCTTCACTGTTGCTAATCCACAAAAACCGAATATGTGTTGTACTGTCAGTAGACACTGGAGTGTCCGGCTGTGGGTTTAGATGCTTGCCTCCACATCTTCAAACTGTGTAACTCTGGGCAAGCTAATCTCTCAAAGAATCACGGTCATTTGTAGATTAGATACACAGATAGATATCAATACGTATTGCAAAAGTTTACAGTAAGGAATAAATGAGAGACTGCAAAGCAAAAAGAGCTCATGCAGTAGTTGTCATAATAAATGCTTAATAAATACTGGGTTATTGCTATTAGGTATGTCTACCCTGGGATTTCTGTCCCCTCTAGGGATTAACGAGTGACTTCCAGGTCTTTATCAGCCACTGCCATATATTTGGGCTTCCCTGGTGGCTCAGATGGTAAAGACTCTGCCTGCATGCAGGAGACCTGGGTTCAATCCTTGGGCAGACCTGTGTTCAATCCCTGGGTCAGGAAGATCCCCTGGAAAAGGGAATGGTAAGCCGCACCAGTATTCTTCCCTGGAAAATTCCATAGACAGAGGAGCCTGGCAGGTTACAGTCCATGGGGTAGCAAAGAGTCTGACATAACAGAGCAACTTTCACAACAACAACAATGTATTTAACCATAATAGTGAGAAACAAAATCACTAAAGCTGAAATATATTCAACTTCATTCCTCAGAAGGAGGTTAGCATAGCAATGGCAGCTAGAGATATAAACTCTGTAACTAGACTCAGTGACTAAGTTACAACTCTGCTACTCACGAGCTGCATGACTTTGGATAGTCAAGAACTGATGCCTCAGTTTCCTCACCTACATAACAGCAATAACAATACAGACAACCATTTATAGTTGTTATAAAGATGAGAAACACTACTCTTTGAGCAATCCCTAGAATGGTGCTTATGTTTAGGAAACGTAACAAGCGGTAAGTAAATGTAAGCAACTGTAATATTGTGTGGGACTTTCCCTGTGTTAATTATTCTTATGTCCAAGTTTCAAACATACTCAACACAAACATTACAGGTGTATCAATCAGATGAGGCACATAATGTACAATGGGCCTGAATCACACCCTTTCCGGCATAGAACAGAAGAGTAGAATTCTGAAGCTCCAATGTAGAAGGACCGGAAGAGACCCAGTTCTACAGACTGCTTTGTGTGGCATTGATTCTGCTTAGGATGCCCTACCATTCATCATCATAATCAACCCTACTATGTGTCTCTGGCTCAAAGAATCAGCAGTGGTGGTGTTTAGTTGCAAAACTGTGTCCAACTCTTTGCAACCCTATGGACTGTAGCCCATCAGGCTCCTCTGTCCATGAGATTCAAAGAAAACTACCATTTAAGAAAGAAGTGAAAAAAGCAGAAGAGAAAAAGCTCATATTCTTTCTTTCAATACATATAACCTCAGGAAAGAGTCAGTTAAACCAATCTCTAAAAGAGTTATCAAGTGTAATCTGAGTATTGGCACCTAAAGTGAGGACTACAGCATCAGAAAAGCTTTTCCTCTAATGGAGTGCATCTACTTCAGGGTACTGGGCCTTTGCTACTGACAAATCTCACCATGTCTGCATTTTATAGTTTATAAATTCTCTTAATAAAAATACTTATATTTAGTCTTAACAACCATTTTGTCTTTAGGTGATGTGATTTCAGGCCTTATGTAATCCTTCACTAAATTCCTTTTCAAATCACATAAAATATTACCATTTAAAATATATAGTATGCTAAAAAGGACTTCCCTGGTGGCTCAGATGGTAAAGCGTTTGTCTGCAATGCAGGAGACCCAGGTTCGATTCCTTGGTTGGGAAGATCCTCTGGAGAAGCAAATGGCAACCCACTTTAGTACTCTTGCCTGGAAAATCCCACGGATGGAGGAGCCTGGTGGACTACAGTTGATGGGGTCACAAAGAGTTGGGCAAAAGGCTAAGGAGAGAAAATAATAAGGTTTTAAATTTTCTTGAAAAAGTCATCACTATTTCCATGTCCATAATAGTTTCTGAGTAAATGGTACTGATATATTCACATAAGATGGATTACATAAAGTGCTTTGAGAAAAATTCCGGGGTGTGTGTGGTGTGTGTGTGTGTGTGTGTATGTGTGTGTGTGTGTGTGTTATGACACATGATTGCCATATCTCAATGCAAGAAATTTGTCTTCTAGGATCCTTCATGTCATTCTATTTTCTCTTCCTCCAAATCACTAGAGAAGTCTTTAAGCTTCTGAAGATGTTCAGGAATCATTAATTTTATGAAAGATAAATTGCTGGTTGAAGCTTAAGAGCTACTTTTGGCCCAAAACAATATCTAAAACTGTCAACATCTGTCATTGCCCTGATTAAAGAAAATTATGAACTGGCCACTACAAAGGATTTCATCTAGGATTCTTATTCATACACTCCTTCAGAGTATTTTTAAATGGAAAAATTGATAAAATTACTCTTGGGAACAATTTATATCCATGCAAAACTACAACTGTTTAAGATAGCCAAACATTCTCAGAAGAGCCATGCAATAAAATTAAAACATCCAAGTGAAGATTAATAATATTTCCAACTTAAAAAAATATAATCTCATACATAATTAGTATTTATCACATAATATATTCATCATTGTGAACATGTACTGAACACAAAACAAATGATAAGTGTTGCGATAACTTCTGAAAAAAACAGGCACCAGCTCTTCTCAAAAATTGAGTTTGATGTTAATTCTTGCCACTGAATTTCAATTTATGTGGGAAAAAACTTACTTCAAATTTTAACCAACTTCTTAAAAGCTGAAGAATGTTTCACATAATGTCTTTGGCTATGATGCCTGTTCACTTAAAACAGGTTGAGCCAGTCCTTAGCATGTTCAGAGCTTTAAAAAATGTCCTGTTAACATAAGATGTATTTACCAACTTTGCACCTACCTGGATTTTCTGCTCCCTTCCACTATAATATGGGCTTTCCCTGTGGCTCAGCTGGTAAAGAATCCACCTGCAATGCAGGAGCCTTGGGTTCGATCCCTGGGTTGGGAAGAACCCCTGGAGAAGGGAAAGGCTACCCACTCTAGTATTCTGGCCTGGAGAACTCCATGGACTGTATAGACCATGGGGTCGCAAAGAGTTGGACATGACTGAGTGACTTTCACTTTCCACTATAATATAAGCTTCATGAAGTCAGGGGTGTTTGCTGTGTGACGGTACAGTATAATGCTTGAAGACTGCATGTTACAGAAGGCACTCAAATGTGAGTGATAAAATAAAACTCTCTTTTCCAGTATCTATGCAGCTTTATATCTTCTCAGAAGCCTGTTTTTTTCCCCCCCTTGATTGGTGACAGAGCATGGTGCCTGGGAGTGTCTATATAGAGGCATACGTGCAGAGTTGGAATCCCAGTTCTGCCACTTACTGACTGTGATGATAGGGAAATCTCCATAAACCCTCAGTTTCCCCACCTATAAAAGGGAGATAATAATACCTCTTCCATAAGCTCCTTGTAAGGATTAAATAGATAGAACATGTAAATTTTTTTTTTTGTATAGAAACTGGCATATTATCTATTCCCCATAAGAATAACATGCTGTTTTTATAACTTATCCAGTCTAACATTTGATCTGTGATTTGAAATTTATACTAAAAGAAGTAACTTATAATCACTGTCTGACTTTCCCTGTAACTAGTCACCCTAGGTCCCTGGAACACCACTTGAAAAAAAGATAGATAAGCCTGTCTTGAACCCTTCAAGTGATGACAGAACTGGATATTTTAAGGTTGTGATTGAAGCATGTATAAAACTTCAGCTTAGTTGGTCCAATTTGAGTGGAGGGAACATGTAGAAATAGAAGCAGAAATATGCAGAAGTTCAATAGGACTAGATTATAAAACAAACACGATATAGTTTCATGACTAATGGAAAATTACCAAAGATGGATGACATGTAAATGCAGGTATTCAAAGAAATTTATGGGAGCTTTATTCTACAGGTTGCATTAGTATGAAATGTCTGTGGATGAGCATGAGAGAAGTGAGTAGATAGAAGCAAGAAATTTTGCAAACGTACCTCTCAACATGGGTAAGAGGATTTGGACAGTAAGCTTTCACAAATTCAAATGTCTTTATGGGTCTTACTTATACACAATCCTATGTATTGGAACATATGTGGAAAACAAAGGACTTAGTGAGGGAGCCATCCTACCTAAAAACATTTACAGTCAATTAAAAACACAGTTTCGGCCTCAGAAAATTGACATTTACTCCCCCCCCTTACATATTCCAAGATGGTAAGATAGCAACTGTAAAGTAAAAAGGAGGAAAGGGATACAAAGAATATTTTAGAGGAAAGATGAGTATAACCTGATGTGCAGCTAAGTCACTTCAGTCATGTCTGACTCTTTGAAAACCTATAGACTGTACCCCGCCAGGCTCCTCTGTCCATGGGATTCTCCAGGCAAGAATACTGGAGTGAGTTGCCGTGCCGTCCTCCAAAGGATTTTCCTGACCCAGGGATCAAACTAACATCTCTTAAGTCTCCTGCATTGGCAGGTGGGTCCCTAACCACTAGCACCACCTGGGAAGCCCAAGACCTGATGACTGGATGTATAAAGAGAATAAGGATGAGAAATGTGTTGATGATGATTGCAACATCACTAATTTGGACTGCATTCCCTCCAAATGATGGATTTGGAGGATGATCCCTTAAAAGGAGATCCACTTCAGGAGTCTTTGATTTCCTTTTTCCTTCTAGCTTACCAGGTATGATACACACTCCAGCCAAAGTTTTAATTGAGCGTCATTGCCATAAAGAATATCCCAAAGTAAGATTTTTTTTTTTTTTCACTAAATAGAAGCTTCTCTACACTAGACACAAGGCCAGAATAGTTTCTAAAATCTATGCAACTAACTCCAGTGTTAGCATCTCTTTCATCTAGAAGTTATCACTGAGTCAACATCATATTTTTTCTTCTATAAGGCAGTTTTACTGAGGCTTAACATTTGATGTAGCTAAATGAAAGTGATGCATGACTTATATCAAAATGGAAGAAAACAATCTCCAAACTCCATTTTAAATAAATAGAGCTTACAACCCCTTAGCGAGATGAATAAGCTTTTTCATTTTATGGACTTTTGACAAAGTTGTAGATACAAATGTGAATTGGCTGAGGCAGCAGAAATTTTGCAGTTTAGTACTTCCAAGATTATTATACTGCAATTGCTAAAACACACACACAACATCTAACATTCTTTTATGAAATTAAATATGCCCTGTAATTTTCAAAAAAAATGCTAAAAGATGCATTTCTGCATGCAGATTTTCTGAAAAAAATATTAACTGGTTAATCATTCATGTAGTAATTTTATTCCCTCATGATTCCTCATTATGAAGATATCTCTTGAAGAAACAGACATTACCGTTTTCTTGCCTAAATCATTCAATATACCCTAACTGGATGTTTGCACCTACAGTAAAAAAATTAGCTAGGAGAGTTAGATAGGTATTTAAATGGTTTTTACAAGAGAGATGTTTTATATCTAGAATATAATGTTAGATGGAAGAGTAGAACACACAATGGTATACTATACATAAAGCAGTGACCTTTGAACACGGCCTCAAATTCTTTTAATATTTTTTGCCACCACGAGGGAAGGTCTAAGTACCCATCTTGAATCTGGATAAACTGTAATTGCTTCAACCAGTAGAATGTGGAGGATGTGAGGCCATCTGGGTTCTGAGACTAGGTCAGAAAAGGCCATTCTCCTGCGCCCCCATGTCAGAAGTTACTCTGTCCGAAACTACCACACTAGAGAAGAAGCATGAAGTCCCAGCTGAGTTCACCTTCTGTCACAGACAGATGAGTGAAGAAGCCATCTTGGATTTGGACCCTCCAGCTCAAGTTGTTCTAAACTTTGAGGCTGCCTAGGGGCTTCCCAGGTTGTACAGTGATAAAAGAACTGGCCTGCTAATGCAGGAGACACAAGAATCACAGGTTTGACCCCTGGGATGGGAGGATCCCCTGCAGAAGGAAAAGGCAACTTACTCCAGTATTCTTGGGGGGACATTTCAAAGGCAGAGGAGCCTGGGGGGCGAGTCCATGGAGGCTCAGGGAGTTAGACATGACCGAGCATGTAATTCTTGAGCTGAGATAAAGTGGAATATAGAAAGCTGATCAACCTCTGTCCTTTCTGAATTTCCTAACAAAATGCTTTTGCGCAATAAAATGCCTGTGTGGCATGTTGCTGGTGTGCTACAAACCTTATCAGCTTTTAAGAAATGACTACTATATTTTCAGGAGTTTTGCAATCAATGTGGCATAGTCATTTTTTTAAAAATTACAGTTCAACAAATTATATTTTTAAGAGCTAATAAATGCTCAAAACTCATTACATCTTACTTTATTTCTGCAAAATAAACAGAATGCTGTGACTTACTATGTTTAATAATCCCTACCAAATGTATCATATTTCCATATAGGTAGTCTATTTTTATGGTTAAAATCTAATATTAAAAACCCCTGATCATTACTCAATCATAATGAGATCTATAAGAATGTGCCAATCTATCACCAAAGATTAAATACTTTAGGTATATGTACAGTGTTAGAATATGGAAGGAAGAATTAAGTGATAGCATATAGAGAAATTACATGGACAGAAGACACTAGTGGGTTTGCAAAGAATCAGATGTGACTGAGTGACTAACACTAAAAAGAGAAAAATACAGAAAAAACAGTGTTATTTTTCTACTTCTTAAGAACTCAGACGAACTGGTATCTTTTGAATCACTAATACTTGTTAGTATCTAGTGATTAAGGAACACATGCAAATGAATTTTTAGTAAAATTTCTTCATACTGTATATCAGCTACATTCACTTGAAATTGCATACATTTCTTGTAAGTGACCCTATAGCCCTGATAAAAAATACTTTGCCAAACTAAACCCATGTGAAATTTAATCTCACTTGAGCCTCTTATGAAATTAATTTTAATGCCTAATCATACAGTCTCCATGCTGACAAAATCCATACTGAAGTTAATGAGACAGGTGTCTCCAAGGAATATCTGAATTTTTTATTCTACTCAAACATCAACAGTTCAAAGATCTTGGTTTTAATACTTTCTCCTCCAATAACCTTCATAAAAAAATTAAACCCTCAAATATGTTGAAACGAAATCTATGCAAAAGATGAGGTGAAGAGTTAACGTTAGCTTTTCATCATTAGAAATAATTCCCTGACAAAACTTGCATATTTTATTTTCAATAAATAATTATCATTAATTCAGATATTTCTAAGAAAATTTTATCTGTTCTTTCTTCTCAAAAATGTTCAATCACACATCTTAATGTAGGACAAATTCCATTTAAAAAATAACAGAATGGATTTAAGATATTTAATGTAACCTTCTGACAAGTCATAATGCAGTTGACTTTAAATGCTAAGGACAGAGATTTTATTACCTACTAAGTATGGAATCATCAGATCTCACCAAGATATTTGAAATATTACTCAAAAATTATGATTAAAATTATATTTTTAAGTGTGTATTTTATGTTTTAATTGAAAGAAATACATAGTGTCTTTCCAAACACTGTTTGCACTATTTCATTTCCTATTTTGTAACCAGGCTTTAGAATTATCCTTCTCATGCCGTATCTATTTGCATTTAAACCTGACATAAATACATTGTTAGTCTAAGATATTTTTAAAATTAGAGATACCAAGGGAACATTTCACGGAAAGACAGGCTCAATAAAGGACAGAAATGGTAGGGACCTAGCAAAAGCAGAAGATGAAGAGGTGGCAAGAATATACAGAAGAACTGTACAAAAAAGATCTTCACAACCCAGATAATCACAATGGTGTGATCATTCACCTACAGCCAGTCATCCTGGAATGTGAAGTCAGGTGGGCCTTAGGAAGCATCACTACGAACAAAGCAAGTGGAGGTGATGGAATTCCGGTTGAGCTATTTCAAATCCTGAAAGATGATGTTGTGAAAGTGCTGCACTCAATATGCCAGCAAATTTGGAAAACTCCAGTGGCCACAGGACTGGAAAAGGTCAGTTTTCATTCCAATCCCAAAGAAAGGCAATGCCAAGGAATGCTCAAACTAGCACACAATTGCACTCATCTCACACGCTAGTAAAGTAATTAATGCTTAAAATTCTCCAAGCCAGGCTTCAGCAATATGTGAACCGTGAACTTCCAGACATTCAAGCTGGTTTTAGAAAAGGCAGAGGAACCAGAGATCAAATTGCCAGCATCTGCTGGATCATAGAAAAAGCAAGAGAGTTTCACAAAGAAATCTATTTCTGCTTTACTGATTGCCAAAGGTTTTGACTGTGTGGATCATGATAAACTGTGGAAAATTCTCAAAGAGATGGGAATACCAGACCACCTGACCTGCCTCTTGAGAAACCTGTATGCAGGTCAGGAAGTAACAGTTAGAACTGAACATGGAACAACAGACTGGTTCTAAATAGGAAAAGGAGTACATCAGGGCTGTATATTGTCACCCTGCTTATTTAACTTATATGCAGAGTACGTCATGAGAAACGCTGGACTGGATGATGCACAAACTGGAATCAAGATTGCTGGGAGAAATATCAATAACCTCAGATATGCAGATGACACCACCCTTATGGCAGAAAGCGAAGAAGAACTAAAGAGCCTCTTGATGACAGTGAAAGAGGAGAGTGAAAGAGTTGGTTTAAAGCTCAACATTCAGAAAACTAAGATCATGGCATCTGGTCCCATCACTTCATGGCAAATAGATGGGGAAACAGTGGAAACGGTGGCTGACTTCATTTTTCTGGGCTATAAAATCACTGCAGATGGTGATTGCAGCCATGAAATTAAAAGATGCTTACTCCTTGGAAGGAAAGTTATGACCAACCTAGACAACATATTAAAAAGCAGAGACATTACTTTGCCAACAAAGGTCCGTCTAGTCAAGGCTATGGTTTTTTTTCCAGCAGTCATGTATGGATGTGAGAGTTGGACTATAAAGAAAGCTAAGCACCGAAGAATTGATGCTTTTGAACTGTGGTATTGGAAAAGACTCTTGAGAGTCCCTTGGACTGCAAGATCCAACCAGTCCTGGGTGTTCATTGGAAGGACTGATGTTGAAGCTGAAACTCCAGTCCTTTGGCCACCTGATGAGAAGAGCTGACTCATTTGATAAGACCCTGATGCTGGGAAAGATTGAGGGCAGGAGGAGAAGGGGACAACAGAGGATGAGATGGTTGGATGGCGTCACCAATTCAATGGACATGGGTTTGGGTGGACTCCGGGAGTTGGTGATGGATAGGGTGACCTGGCATGCTGCAGTTCATGGGGTCACAAAGAGTTGGACATGACTGAGCAACTGAGCTGAACTGAATTGTATATATCAACTATGATAAATATGTTTAGTGTAGTGTTAGTAACTCAGTCATGCCCAACTATTTGCAACCCCATGGACTATAGCCTGCCTTGCTCTGTTGTACATGGAATTCTCCAGGCAAGAGTACTGGAGTGGGTTTCCATGACCTTCTCTAAGAGATCTTCCTGTTCCAGGGACTGAACGTTGGTCTCCTGTATTTCAGGAAGATTCTTTCCTGTATAAGTCAGCAGGGAAACCCTAAGAGATGCTATTTTATTACCAAATAAAGTTCAGAGGCATCTGTTCTATGTTTTGGAAGGTTTAGCAATTGTCCTGCTATCACAAAATAGATGCTTTGTTGTTGTCAGTCACTCAGTCCTGTCTAACTCTTTGTAACCCCATGGACTACAGCAAGCCAGGTTTCCTATCCTTCACCATCTGCCAGAGTTTGAGCTAAAACTCATGTCCACTCATGATGCTAACCAACCATATCATCTTCTGTCATCCCCTTCTCTTCCTGCTTTCTATCTGTCCCTGCATCAGGGTCTTTTCTAATGAGTTGGCTCTTTGCCTCAGGTGGTCAAAGTATTGGAGCTCCATCATCAGTCCTTCCAGTGAATGTTCAGGGTTGATTTCCTTTAGCATTGACCGGTTTGATCTCTTTGCTGTCCAAGGGACTCTCAAGAGTCTTCTCCAACACAACAGTTTGAAAGCATCACTTCTTTGGTGCTCAGCCTTCTTTATGGTCCAACTCTCATATCTGTACATGATTACTGGAAAAGCCATAGCTCTTATTATGCAGAATTTAGCTGGCAGAGTAATGTCTCTGCCTTTTAATACATTGTCTAGGTTTGTCATATAATCTGAGTGCAAACAGTACCAGAATATGACTTCATGTTTTCTAGAGTTGTAAATTTGTGACCTTTTACTTTTTAATATGTATGATTGTATGTATAATCAAACTACAGAAGTAATTACTAATCATAAATTAGCAATCATCATTTGAAATCATATCAAACAAACTTGAATCAAAAACAGGATTATGTTTATTAAGTCAAAAATGCTCACAAAATCTCAAAAGGATGGTGCTATGACTTAATGTGATTTTATACATGGTTTTGCAAAAATAGTTCCATATTCCCTACAAATTTAAGAACTATCTTGAAATAAAACACTGTCAACTGAGTATAAGAATTTTTACATCTTAAGCCAAAATGTATGCCTGATGTATAGTTAAATCTTGCTCATAAGTTCAGTTCAGTTCAGTCACTCAGTCGTGTATGACTTTTTTTGACCCCATTAATCACAGAACGACCGGCCTCCCTGTCCATCACCAATTCCCAGAGTCCACCCAAACCCATGTCCATCAAGTCGGTGATGCCATCCAGCCATCTCATCCTCTGTCGTTCCCTTCTCCTCCTGCCCCCAATCCCTCCCAGCATTAGGGTCTTTTCCAATGAGTCAACTCTTCGCATCAGGTGGCCAAAGTATTGGAGTTTCAGCTTCAGCATCAGGCCTTCCAATGAACACCCAGGACTGATCTCCTTTAGGATGGACTGGTTGGATCTCCTTGCAGTCCAAGGGACTCTCAAGAGTCTTTTCCAACACCACAGATCAAAAGCATCAATTCTTTGGCGCTCAGCTTTCTTCACAGTCCAACTCTCACATCCATACATGACCATTGGAAAAACCATAGCCTTGACTAGACAGACCTTTGTTGGCAAAGTAATGTCTCTTCTTCTAAATATGCTATATATGTTGGTCATAACTTTCCTTCCAAGGAGTAAGCGTCTTTTAATTTCATGGCTGCAATCACCATCTGCAGTGATTTTGGAGCCCAAAAAAATAGTCAGCCACTCTTTCCACTGTTTCCCCATCTATTTGCCATGAAGTGATGAGACAAGATGCCATGATCTTAATTTTCTGGATGTTGAGCCTTAAGCCAACTTTTTCACTCTCCTCCTTCACTTTCATCAAGAGGCTTTTTAGTTCTTCTTCACTTTGTGCCCTAAGGGTGGTGTCATCTGTATGCAGGTCAAGAAGCAACAGTTAGAACTGGACATGGAATAGCAAGCAGACTGGTTCCAAATCGGGAAAGGAGTACACCAAGGCTGTACAATGTGACACCTCTAATTTCACTTATATGCAGAGTATATCATGCAAAATTCCAGGCTGGGTTGAAGCATAAGCTGGAATCAAGTTTCCCAGGAGAAATATCAATAACCTCAGATATGCAGATGACACCACCTTTATGGCAGAAAGTGAAGAGGAACTAATGAGTGTCTTGATGAAAATGAAAGAAGAGTAAGAATTCTGGCTTAAAACTCAACATTCAAAAAACAAAGATCATGGCATCTATTCCCATCAATTCATGTCAAATGGGGAAACAATGGAAGTAGTGACAGACTTTATTTTCTTGGGCTCCAAAATCACTGCAGATGGAGACTGCAGCCATAAAATTAAAAGATGCTTGCTCCTTGGAATAAATGGTATGACCAACCTAGACAGCATATTAAAAAGCAAAGACATTATTTTGCCAACAAAGATCCACCTAGTCAAAGCTACGGTTTTTCTAGTAGTCGTGTATAGATGTGAGAGTTGGACTACAAAGAAAGCTGAGCACTGAAGAATTGATGCTTTTGAACTGTGGTGTTGGAGAAGACCCTTGAGAGTCTCTTGGACTGCAAGGAGATCAAAACAGTCAATATAAAGGAAATCAGTCCTGAATATTCATTGGAAGAACTGATGCTGAAGCTGAAGTTCTAACACTTTGGCCACCTCATGTGAAGGACTGACTCAGTGGAAAAGACCCTGATACTGGGAAAGACTGAAGGTGGAAGGAGAAGGCGACAACAGAGGATCAGATTGTTGGATTGCATCACTGACTCAATGGACATGAGTTTGAGAAAGCTCGGGAGTCAGTGATGTGTAGGGAAGCCTGGTGTGCTGCAGTCATGGGGTTCAATGAGTTGGACATGACTAAGCGTCTGAATTGATGCAAACTATTCCAGAAAATTCAAAGAGAGAGAATACTTTAATGTCATTTTATCAATCTTACATTTCCCTAATACAAAAGACAAAGACTGGAAAGTTACGTTTAATATTTTTTAAAAAATTTGGATTAAAGTATTTTAGACTTACAATAAGCATTTCAGGTATACATTGTAGTAATTTGATATTTTTATAAAATATACTTCATAGAAAGCCATTATAAAATATTGGCTATATACCATTTATACTGGGCAATTTCTCTGATGAATATAGATGCAAAAATCTTCAACAAAATACTAGCAAACCAAATTCAACTGTACACTAAAAAGATCTTACATTATAATATAGAGGGATTTATTCCAGTGATGCATATATGATTCAATATCCATCAAGTTGATACACCATGTTAGCAAAAAGAAGAACAGAAATCACATGATCATCTCAATAGATGCAAAAAGCCATCTGACATATTTCAATATCCATTCATGATAAAAAACTCAACAAATTTGGTATAGAGGGAACATGAGTGAAGTGTGTGAAAATCGCTGTCATGCCCAACTCTGTGATCCCATGGACTAGGCAGTCCATGGAATTCTCCAGGCCAGAAGTGTGGAGTGTATAGCTGTTCCCTTCTCCAGGGGAACTTCCCAACCCAGGGATCGAACCCATGTCTCCCGCATTGCAGGCAGATTCTTTACCAGCTGAGCCACCAGGTAAGCCCAAGACTACTAGAGTGGGTAGCCTATCCCTTCTCTAGTGGATCTTTCTGTCCCAGGAATCAAACCAGATCTCCTGCATTGCAGCTGGATTCTTCACCAGATGAGCTCCCATACCTTAATATAATAAAGGCCATTTATGAGAAACCTTCCCTGGTGGCTCAGCTGGTAAAGAATCCACCTGCAATGTGGAAGACCTGGGTTTGATCGCTGGGTTGGGAAGATCTCCTGGAGAAGGGAACGGCTACCCACTCCAGTATTCTGGTCTGGAGAATTCCATGGACTGTATAGTTCATGTACATGACTGAGCAACTTTCACTTCACCTCACCTCTTCATGACAAACCTACAGCTAACATCATATTCAATGATTAAAAGTTTTCAGATTCTCCTCTAAGACCAGTAACAAGACAAGGCTGCCCACTCTTAACCACTTCTACTTAATACAGTTTTGGAAATCCTAGCCACAGTAATCAGACAAGTAAAAGACATAAAGGCATCCAAATTGGAAGGGAAAAAGTAAAACTGTCACTACTTGCAGATGACACAATACTATATATAGAAAACCCTATGATGCTACCAAAGATTATTAGAACTAATAAATTTAGTAAAGTTTCAGGACACAAGATTAATATAAAGAAATCTGTTGTTCTATACAATAATAATGAACCATCACAGAGATAAAAGAATAAAACAATCTCATTTAGAATCTCATCAAAAGAATAAAATACCTAGAAATAAATTTAACCAAGATGGTGAAAGACCTGTAAACAGAAACAAGGAAGTCTACAAAACAATAAAGAAGGGAACTGAAGACAATACAAATAAATGGAAAGATAGCCCAAGTTTATGGATTGGAAGAATTAAAAATGTTAAAATACCCACATAACCCAATGCAACCTATAGATTTAATATAATCATTATCAAAATGCTCATGACATTTTTCTGAGAACTAAAACAAATAATACTTAGTACATATAAAAATCAGAAAAGACCTATATAGCCAAAGCTATTTCTTTGAAGAAAATAACAAAGCTAGAGATATCACTCTCCCTGACTTCAGGCTATACTACCAAGTTATGGTAAGCAAAACAGTATGGCACTGACACAAAATTTGAGACATAGGTTAATGGAAAAGAATAAAATGTTCAGCAATAAACTCATGCACATATGGTCAATAATCTACAACTAAGGATGAAAGAATATAAATGGGGAAAATATTGCCTCTTCAATAAGTATGTTTGGAAAATGAACAGCTATATATAAAAGAACGAAAATAGAATATTTTCTCAATTCATATATAAAAATAAACTCAAAATTACTTAAAGTGTAACATCTAAACAATAAATCTATAAGAAAGCATAGGCAGCACACAGTCTTTAACCTAAGTCTTAGCAAATTTGTATCTGGCTCTTCGAGCACAGGAAACAAACCAAAAATAAAGAAATGGAAAAACACAAATATTCAACATAAACAAAGACACATATATTAAGACAAAAGTTTGAGTAGGCAGAATTTAAAAATACTTCAAAAGAATACATTATGACCAAGAAGGATTTGTCTCAAAATATATATACTTTAACATTTCTAAGTGTTCATGAACAGATTAAACAAAGAAAGAAAATATGACATATAGACAAAGCAATACCATTCAGCTTTTAAAAAGGAGGAAATTTTGCCATGTGGGTCAAGGTGGGAGGAGCTATCGGACATTATGCTAAGTGAAATAAGTCAGGCAGAGGGAGAAAACACCATATGATTTCACCTATCTAAAAGAGTGAAACTACAGAAGTAGAGAGCAGAATGGTGGTTCTAGAGGATGCCAGAAAAGGAAAATGGGGAGGTGATTGTGAAAGGGTATAAAGTTTCAGTTATACAAAGAAATAATTTCTGGAGACGCACCATTTAGCCAAGTATCTACAGTTAACAATACTGTATTGCATATATAACATTTGCTAAGAGGTACACGTTAAGTGTTGCAATAACAACAACAAAAAATACTATTAATTTTAAAAACTAGGTTAGAGGTGAGGGATATGTTTATAGATTTATAGTGATGATTGTTTTATGTTGTATGTGTGTGTGTTAGTTGCTCAGTCTTATCTGACTGTTTGAGACCCCATAGGCTCCTCTGTCCATGGAATTCTCCAGGCAACAAGACTGGAGTGGCCTGCCATTTCCTTCTCCAGGGGATCTTCGTGTTGTATACTTAACCCTAAATCCATTGAACTGTATACATTAAACAAGCAGAGCTTTATATATGTCAATCATAACTCAACAAAGTGGAAAAATTAAAGAAAAACTTAAAAAAGAAAATTGATCCCTGTCATTCACCATATTAATAAAACACAAAATTTTAAACTGTGTTATCAGTAGAGGCAAAATAAAAATTTTGAACAAAATTCAATCCAATTTTTGATTAAAAGAAAAATTTCTTAGCAAACTACAATAAAAGAGAACATTCTCAACTTAATAAATAGCATCTATGAAAAACCTCCACCTAACGCCAACTTAAAGATGTAATACTTTTCCCCCTAAGTTCAGAAATAAGGCAAGAAAAACTATTCTCACCACTTGTAAACTCAATGCCCCAAAATAAATCCACTATAGGAGGAAATTTCTCAATGGTGTGTCCTCAGAACTTAGAACAACCCATGGTAGATAGCAGTTACTCAGCAGATACTGAAAATATGTAATTTTGAGGGTTATAAAAAAAGGTTCTATTTATTTGAAATTATTGCAATTTAGTATTTGATTCTCCCCAAGTATTTGTTCCACATATGTAATGATAGATATTAAGAAGTTATCTTTTAAAATATGTGATAAACAAAAGTAGATAAAAGTACGCTTATATCATTTATTAACATACTATTAAGCGATAACAGTGATGCCTGACTGCAGTAGCAAAAAAAAAAAAAAAACAAAAACAAAAAAAGGAAACAAACTACAGAAAGAGTAGCTCACATAAAAGCTTTTGCTAAAATGTGTTCATGTCATCTTTGTTACACTGAGAAGCACTAGCTGTCAAAAAGCTCCTAACAGCTTCAGAAAAGTTTAACTTAATGCCACATGCATTGCAGTACTTAGACTTATGTGTAATCAAACAGGAATATACTGGGGAATTTGTTTCTATCTATCCATCTAATTATCTATTTTTAAATACTGAAGCAAGTCAAAGTCTATGATTAACATTTAAGATAAAACACTGAATCATTTTAATCTTTCATCAACAAAGCTGAATGTCTACTTCATTAAATAAAGTTATAATAGCATGCATGGCTTAGTGATACGTTTAATTGACTAAATAAGCCAAATTAAATATTGCAGATATGTGAGTTACTACTCATGTAGCAGATACAAATCTCAGCCCATGAATCCAGATGGGAAAGATATATAAGTGTATTTATCTATAACTTATATTGTTTATCATAAACTCCCACTAATTTCAGGTGTTCTAACCACTTCCCAAAAGGTTACATTTAATTATGGGTGAAATGTAATATGAAAGCATGGCTAGCAGCTGTGGACACATTCCATTTTCATATTCCTTTTCCTAGTGATAATGTTTCCTCCATAGAATTGTTATTCAGGCCACATCTGGGCCACTCTTCCTGTCCATGATGAATCTATTACTTTCATACTACTAAAATTTGAGGGAGCTTTAAACAGAACATCTACAAGTCTTATAACATATGTTTCAACTGGAAACCAGGTCCCTGGGTTTGAATCCCAGATGCACTGTTCATCATTTATGCAACTTGAGCATCGTAATTAGCCTGTGTATGTCTCAGTTTCCTCCTATAAAAAAAAATGGGGGTAATAATATGGATTGAAATGTTATATTAAACTGCTTAGAACAGTTCCTGACACACAATAGTCTACTGGCTGTAATACTATCATTTTTACATTTGCTGCATGATTTGGCAACAAAATTAGGGCAGAGAGCAATCAGGAATGCAGATGCCAAAATATTACCTTTATTATAAGGCTTACATGTGGAGACAAATGGATTTCCTAACAGTAAACCCCAGATAATCATAGACTACTAGAAAGTCATCACACACGTCATTACGTGATTGTGATGAAACTAAATCTCATAGCTTGAAATCCACACATGACAACTGTATGACTTGTCAGAGATGGGTTAAAAATGATCTTTTAGAAAATCTTCATATTTAAAATATTTAAGAGTAAATTTTCAGTAAAATATCAAAAAAAAATTTTAATTAATTAATTAATTAATTTTACAACGTTGTATTGGTTTTGCCGTACATTGACTTGAATCCGCCATGGGTGTACATGTGTTCTCCATCCTGAACCCCCTCCCACCTCCCTCCCCATCCCATCCCTCCAGGTCATCCCAGTGCACCAGCCCTGAGCACCCTGTCTCATGCATCGAACCTGGACTGGCGATTCGTTTCACATATGATAATTTACATGTTTCAATACCATTCTCCCATATCATCCCGCCCTCGCCCTCTCCCACAGAGTCCAAAAGACTGTTCAATACATCTGTGTCTCTCTTGCTGTCTCGCATACAGGGTTATCATTACCATCTTTCTCAATTCCATATACATGCGTTAGTATACTGTATTGGTGGAGAAGGCAATGGCACCCCACTCCGGTACTCTTGCCTGGAAAATCCCCATGGATGGAGAAGCATGGTGGGCTGCCGTGTATGGGATCGCACAGAGTTGGACACCACTGAAGCGACTTAGCAGCAGCAGCAGCAGCATACTGTATTGGTGTTTTTCTTTCTGACTTACTTCACTCTGTATGATAGACTCCAGTTTCATCCACCTCATTAGAACGGATTCAAATGTATTCTTTTTAATGGCTGAGTAATATTTTTAAACTGTCTGAGGAAACTGCTAACAAACTCTCTCCAATTTAAAAACTTACCAATTAGGAAATCTGTGTTGGAAATTTTTGTTTCAAAGTTGAAATCCACTATCTAGAATTCCGACCACTTGTTTCAAAAATATCCTGTCTTTACAGGACCAGCTACTAAAAAAACAAGGGGTAAAAGCTCTAAACATTTCCATAAATGCTTCTGCATGAATCATTTTTTATTAAAACTTCTGTAGATAAAGGGAGATAGAAAATGGGGTCAGAGGGCTGGTTCCTCAGATCTTAAGTGATTAAGAAATGTACTCATCTTTAAATAGAACAACCAACCAGCATGAGTCTTATAATGGTATACAGCACATATTCTGTAAATAATAAAAACTCGTTGCCACATAGACTACTTGAGGATCAAGTAAGAGCAGCAATGAAAATAACAAATTTAAATTTTATTTCCCTTGTATCAGATACTAATCAAGGTGCCACATGTATTAGTTCTCCTAATTTTAGCAACAAAGTACTATTCCAAACTCTGTTTTACAAAAGAATAAATAAAACACAGAATGACATAAGTCACATACTCAGTAAGTTGCAGACCTAGGATTTGGTGACCACAGATCCAGACTCTCTGTTGCTGAATATTCTAATAAAAATTGTATCTTGTATCAATCAACAGGTTCATTTGTTGAGTGAAAATTACAGCACTTTCAGAATATACTTGCTACTAAAAAAATAAAAGCAGACAAAGTATCAATAGTTTCTTTAAGGCAAGCAATACATGGTTTATAGTCTTTGTATAACCTTTAAAATATTTTTTCAGACTTTGTTAACATTCAATAAACCATTTATAGTAAACTCAAACACCAGAAATATTTTTCCATAATATGGCTGAGCTTCTCTTATCCATGTACTTTTCACACTTCAATTTATAAAATATTAATAACTAATTTGGGGGGAGGGAAGTTTGAAAATAAAGTAAACTCAAATTGTTTGGTCAATTCTAGTAGTTTTTGTTTCAAACTCTCACAAAATAAATATTTATTCTAGAAAAAAGTGGTTAAAAATCACAATTAGGTATCATTACAGTTCTAGGTATTCTAACTGAAAATTAACATTTTTTAAGTCATGGAATTCATCCATCATGGTATATCTATATCACCATATTAGGGAAGGTGTATATCCCACTGTTACCATAACACATTACCACAAATTTAGTGGCTCACTTATTATTTTAGAGTTCTGGAAGTGACAAGTTTAAATTCAAGGTGGGCAGAAGAGCATTGCTCTCTCTAGAGGATCTGGGGGAGAATACACTTGTTTGCCTTTTTTAGTGTATAGAAACTACCTTAATCCCTTGGTTTGTGGCCACCTCCACTTCCTCCTGCCTCCCTCTCATAAAAACACTTATGATTGCATTGAGACCACCTGAACAATTCAGAATGTTCCCTTCCATTCAAGCCAAAGTGTAATTACACCTGCAAAATCCCTGTTACCATTCAAGAGAACATTCACAGTTCCCCAGGATTAGAAGATGGATATCTTTTGGGGTGGGGTATTATTCAGTGGGTAAGAAGGAATATTTTCTTATTAAGTATTACATGGCAGACCTCTGCAGTATAAGTTTGTAGTTGCTGACCTTTCAGGACAAATACTTCCAGTTATCTTAGATCATCATTAGAATCATTAGAATCTTCATTAGAAATAAAGGGCAATAGAGATAAAGAATCTCATATTAAAATGAAATGCTGAGCCCTTTAGAAATTGTATCCTTTCAGATATTAAATTGCTATGTTGTGTTATAGGTCCAACTCTTGGTCTCCATCTTGGCTCCTCTGGTTTTGCTTATTACACTAAGGGAATGTGTTCATCTCAGATATTTTGATCACTGCATTTTCCTTTCTTGATGATAATAATAATTTAGTCATATATGGACAAACAATATATATAGTTTGGAGAAATTTAGTTACTTTTAGAATGAATTCTTTTTCTTTTTAGGTGTCTGGATAAGAAGCTCATCATCTATCACTGATTTCTGGCAAAGGAAAAAATGTACAGGCAGCCTTGAAATGGAAAATAATAAGATCAACTTGTTCACTTTCATCTTTCTATCTTTCTAGCTATATCAGCTCCTGGGAAATTTTTTCAATCCTTTCTTAGGTCTTTGAAGTATGTAATTGCTATGGAAACTGCAAAAAAATATTTTTATCATTGAAAACAAAAACGGCAAAGCTTGATTCATAAATAAGATTTTTTAAAGTATTCCAATAATTAAACAAACATGTTTCACAGAAATTTCTAAAGGAATTTCCAAATAAATACCTAAATGACCTGTAATAATTTTCAAAGATCTTGCAAATAATTAGTATGACATTTTAATAAGCAACCATATCATAATACATTTTGAATCTTATTTATTTAAAGAAGTGAAATCAATTATATTATTTTATTAAAAGAAGGAAGAGCTTTTAATCCTTCCACATTCATATTACAATCCAAACTCACATGATTTATGTATACCATGTAATTTTACTTTTAAATAACATATTTACTATAGAAAATGTACTTATACATTATTAGGACAAAATATAATTCTATGTATCTTTTCTTGAAGCCAGAAGTTCAGAATTCAGATATGGATTATGATGAAGACTGACCTATGAAATCAATAACTTACATATTTTTTTAACTTACATATTTTTAAGGCCCTGGTTTTGATGGAATTTATATACCTGTGGGCTATGCTTAGTCGCTCAGTTGTGTCTGACACTCTGCAACCCCATGGACTGTAGCCCTCCAGGCTCCTCTGTCCATGGGGATTCTCCAGACAAGAATACTGGAGTGGGTTGCCATGCCCTCCTTCAGGGAATCTTCCCAACCCAGTGATCGAACCGAGGTCTCCCACATTGCAGGCGGATTCTTTACTCCCTGAGCCTTCAGGAAAGCCCATTTTTTTGTTTGTTTGTTTTTAATACATAACAGCATGGAACAGTAATGAAGATCAGTGATATTAATACTTAAAAAGTGTATGCCCTCTGAATTTCTTTAGGTCTACTGGTTTGCCTGGCAATACTATGTTGAGTAATGAGCACTGTCCTGTTAAACCTACATTCAGTAGTTCAGTTCAGTCTCTCAGTTGTGTCCAGCTCTTTGTGACCCCACGGGCTGCAGCATGCTAGGCTTCCCTGTCTATCACCAATTCTCAGAACTTGCCATGTCCATTGAGTCAGTGATGCCATCCAACCATCTCTTCCTCTGTCATCCCATCTCCTATCTTCAATCTTTCCATACCCAGAAACTAAAAGTTCAAAAAGTGTGTAATTTTTTCTGAGCACAAGAGATATACAGCAATCTAAAACAGTAGATGAGAAAACATCATTATTAGGAATCAAAGATGAAGCACACATTCCTTTTCAATCTTAGGCTAATCTTTTGACCTCAGTTTTCTCTTCCATAAAATGGGATTTAAATAAATAAATAAATAAAATAAAATGGGATTAAAATATTTCCTATATCACCTGCCAATCTTTAATAGGAGAGACAGTGATCATCAATATAAAATCATTCTAAATGTCAATGAAACTGTTATTTCTTCCTGAGATGAGCTTTAGGATATTTAAAGATAAGTATTCCTGTTTATAAAGTACATATTGGGCTTCCCAGGTGGCACTAGTGGTAAAGAACCCACCTGCAGGAGCGGTAAGGAACACGGGTTCTATTCCTGGGTTGGAAAAATCCCCCAGAGAAGAGCATGGCAACCCGCTCCAGTATTCCTGCCTGCAGAATTCCAAGGACCAAGAAGGCAGGCTACAGTTCATAGGGTGGCAAACAGTCACACATGACTGAAGTGACTTAGCACAAAGTATATATTAATTATATGTACATTATACATTTTTAATTTGCTGAATTATTAAAATAATAAACCATGACTGAGGTAATTACTACTGTTTGGCAACTATATGAAATTCCAGGTATCTTTTTTTTCTTTACTTGCTGATCGACAAGACATTTGAAAACACTGATTCCTGATTAATGATCTTGTTAATAAACTAATCTAAATGCATGCTTCTGGGTATCTCCAAAAGAAAAGAAGATTTTGAGAAAGCAAGCAGAAGAGAAAAACAGTTTATGAATAATGCAAATATTTGTTCACTTCTATCTCCCTGCCTTTTGCTTGTAATGATATGTTTTGATAGCTGCAAATAGCAGGGATTTATGGATGAAAGGGTATTTTACCATTCCAGAGATCTGACATACCATTAAATCATCCCTATAGCAAAATGAGGAAATCCTGTTTAAACTTAAGCTGTGAAATAGTAATAATTACATAGTAGCTTTACGAGAGATGATAAGTGTTTGGAAAATTGTGATTGTATTAATAATTTTTAGTAGTAACATGTTTCAATATGACACATGAGATTTATGGAAAGTAGTATGGAAAGTGTGGCTTCCCTAGTAGCTCAGTTGGTAAAGAATCTGCCTGCAATGCAGAAGAGGTGGGTTCAATCCCTGGGTCAGGAAGATCCCCTGGAGAAAGAAATGGCAACCCACTCCAGTTCTCTTGCCTGGAGAATTCCATGGACAGAGGAACCTGGAGGTCTACAGTCTATGGGATGCAAAGAGTTGGTCATGACTGTGAGACTAACTTTCACTTTCAGAAGTTAGAAAAGTATTTCCCCTTAATGAGTGGCATAGCATTTATAAAAATACACATGCTCAATGTTGTGACAAGAAGTCAGACAAATTTTTCATTTTGTAGTTTGCTTGACAGTCTTCAAATTTTTACTGACTTGTTCCTCTTAGAACTAATAAAAACACCTATCATCACATGAGATTCAGGCTATGTGCTAGGCATTTTGTAAGTACTAGTGCTATGAATATACAAAAAACATGCTCCTTTAAGCAATAAGCTTAAAATTATTAAAATAATTATGATAACGATGATCGATCGGTTTGGTTCAGTTCAGTTCAGTCACTCAGTCACATCTGACTCTTTGCGACCCCACAAACTGCAACACACCAGGCCTCCCTGTCCATCAACAACTCCCAGAGTTTACTCAAACTCATGTCCATTGAGTTGGTGATGCCATCCAACCATCTTAACCTCTGTCATCCCCTTCTCCTCCTGCCTTCAATCTTTCCCAACATCAGAGTATTTTCCAATGAGTCAGTTCTTCGCATCAGGTGGCAAAAGTGTTGGAGTTTCAGCTTCAGCAACAGTCCTTCCAAGGAATATTCAGGACTGATTTCCTTTAGGATGGACTGGTTGGATTTCCTTGCTGCCCAAAGAACTCTCAAGAGTCTTCTCCAACATCACAGTTCAAAAGCATCAATTCTTCAGCACTCAGCTTTCTTTATAGTCCAATTCTCATATCCATACATGACTACTGGAAAAACCATAGCTTTGGGTAGATGGATATTTATTGGCAAAATAATGTCTGCTTTTTAATATGCTATCTAGGTTGGTCATAACTTTTCTTCCAAGGAGTAAGCGTCTTTTAATTTCATGGCTGTAGTCACCATCTGCAGTGATTTTGGAGCCCTCCCCCAAAATAAAGTCTGTCACTGTTTCCACTGTTTCCCCATCTATTTGCCATGAAGTGATGGCACCAGATGCCATGATCTTAGTTTTCTGAATGTTGAGTTTTAAGCAAACTTTTTCACTTTCCCCTTTCATTTTCATCAAGAGGCTCTTCAGTTCATCTTCTTTTTCTGCCGTAAGGATGGTGTCATCTGCATATCTTAGGTTATTCATATTTCTCCCAGGAATCTTGATTCCAGCTTGTGCTTCATCCAGTCCAGCGTTTCTCATGATGTACTCTGCATATAAGTTAAATAAGCAGGATGACAATATACAGCCTTGATGTACTCCAATCCTGACTTGGAACTAGTCTGTTGTTCCATGTCCAGTTCTAAGTGCTGCCTGACCTGCATATAGATTTCTCAAAAGGCAGGTCAGATGATCTGGTATTCCCATCTCTGTAAGAACTTTCGACAGTTTGTCATGATCCACACAGTCAAAGGACAGTCAAAGGCTTTGACATAGTCAATAAAGCAGAAATAGATGTTTTTCTGGAACTCTCTCGCTTTTTGATGATCCAATGGATGTTGGCAATTTGATCTCTGGTTCCTCTGCCTTTTCTAAATCCAGCTTGAACATCTGGAAGTTCATGTTTCATGTACTGTTGAAGCCTGGCTTGGAGAATTTTGAGTATTACTTTACTAGCGTGTGAGATGAGTGCAATTGTGCGCTAGTTTGAGAATTCTTTGGTATTGCCTTTCTTTGGGATTGGAATGGAAACTGACCTTTTCCAGTCCTATGGACACTGCTGAGCTTTCCAAATTTGCTGGGATATTGAGTGCAGCACTTTCACATCAGCTTTTAGGATTTGAAATAGCTCAACTGGAATTCCATCACCTCCATTAGCTTTGTTCATAGTGATGCTTCCTAAGGCCCACTTGACTTCATATTCCAGGATGTCTGAATCTAGGTGAATTATCATACCATCATGAGTATCTGGGTCATGAAGATCTGTTTTGTATAGTTCTTCTGTGTTTCTTGCCACCCCTTCTTAATATCTTCTGCTTTTGTTAGGTCCAAAGCATTTCTGTACTTTAATGTGTCCACCTTTGCATGAAATGTTCCCTTGGTATCTCTAATTTTCTTGAAGAGATCTCTAGTCTTTTCCGTTATATTTTCCTCTATTTCTTTGCACTGTTCACTGAGGAAGGCTTTCTTATCTCTCCTTGCTATTCTTGGAACTCTGCATTCAAATAGGAATATCTTTCCTTTTCTCCATTGCTTTTCACTTTTCTTCCTCCTTCCACAGCTATTTGTAAGGCCTCCTCAGACAGTCATTTTGCTTTTTGCATTTCTTTTTCATGGGGATGGTCTTGATCCCTGTTTCCTGTACAATGTCACGAAGCTCTGTCCATAGTTCTTCAGGCACTCTCTCCATCAGATCTAATCCCTTGAATCTATTCCTCACTTCCACTGTATAATCATAAGGGATTTAATTTAGGTCATACCTGAATGGTCTGGTGGTTTTCCCTACTTTCTTCATTTTAAGTCTGAATTTAGCAATAAGGAGCTCATAATCTGAGCCACAGTCAGCTCTTGGTCTTGTTTTTGCTGACTGTATAGAGCTTCTCCATCTTTGGCTGCAAAGAATATAATCAATCTGATTTTAGTATTGACCATCTGGTGATATCCATGTGTAGAGTCTTCCCTTGTGTTGTTGGAAGAAGATGTTTGCTATGACCAGTGTGTTCTCTTGGCAAAACTCTATTAGCCTTTGCCCTGCTTCATTCTGTACTCCAAGGCCAAATTTGCCTGTTACTCCAGGTGTTTCTTGACTTCCTACTTTTGCATTCCAGTCCCCTATAATGCAAAGGACATCATTTTGGGGTGTTAGTTCCAGAAGGTCTTGTAGATCTTCAAAGAACCATTCAACTTAAGCTTCTTCAGCATTACTGGTCAGTGCATAGACTTGGATTACTGTGATATTAAATGGTTTGCCTTGGAAACGAACAGAGATCATTCTGTTATTTTTGACATTGCATCCAAGTACTGCATTTCAGATTCTAATACATTTTTCATAAAGTCTGTTCCAAAGCCAGTTCATACCATGAACTCACTGTAATCTAACATCAGTACCAGAGTTGGGGCTTCCCTGATGGTCTCAGTGGTTAAGAATCTGCCTGCCAATGCCAAGCTGCCGCTGCTGCTGCTGCTAAATTGCCTCAGTCATGTCCGACTCTGTGCAACCCCATATGTGGGAGCCCATCAGGCTCCCTTATCCCTGGGATTCTCCAGGCAAGGACACTGGAGTGGGTTGCCATGTCCTTCTCCAATGCATGAAAGTGAAAAGTGAAAGTGAAGTTGTTCAGTCATGTCCGACTCTTAGTGACCCAAGGGATAGCAGCCTACCAGGCTCCTCCGTCCATGGGATTTTCCAGGCAAGAGTACTGGAGTGGGTTCCAATGTGCAGCACATGGGTTCAATCCCTGGTCCAGAAAGATCCCACAGGCCTCTAGCAACTAAGCCCATGTGCCACAACTACTGCAGCCTGCAAGCCTAGAGCTGGTGCTCTGTAACTAGAGAAGCCACTGCAATGAGAAGCCCAGGCAGCACAATGATGAGCAGTCCCTACTCACTACAACTAGAGAAAGCCCAGGCGTGATAACAAAAACTTAGTTCAGCCAAAAACAAATAAATAAATCTTTAAAAATAAATAAATAAATAAGACCAGTATTTTACTGCCATAAATAACCATTGTGCTGAACATCATGGTGAGAAATCAAGGTCTAAAGAAGTAATTTTTTTCCCCCCAAGATTAAAAGTGATATTAGTTTCATGGCTATGACAAGATTCATCCTTCTTGTATCTACTAACTTTTCACCCTCTCTATTAGTTATCTAATGCTTTATAACACATTATCATAAACTTCACAGCTTATGACAACATACAGGTTTGTTTCCCTGTTTCTTTGGATCATGAACTTTTCAGGCACATTTGAGCTGAGTCTTGCAGGATTTCACAATGCCTGTAATCAAGATGTCAGTTGTCTCATCCTGAGTCAGGCCTGGGGAGGACTGCTCCCAAACTTGTATGATTGTTACCAAAATCCAGATCCTTATTGATCACAGAACCAAGAATCTCAGCTTCTTGCTGGTTGCTGACCAGAGACCACTCTCATTTCCTTGCCGCATGAACATCTTCACAGAGCACCTCAAAACAAGGCAATTCGCCTCAGTAAAGCCAGCCCATAAGATGCTAGCAACACCAAGGTATAAGCTTCCATAACTTAATCACGTAAAACAGATAGCCAATGGGAACTTGCCATATGGCTCAGCAAACTCAAATAGGAACTCTGTATCAACCTAGAGGGGTGGGATGGGGAGGGAGACGGGAGGGAGGTTCAAAGGGGAGGGGATGTATGTATACCTATGGCTGATTCATGTTGACGTTTGACAGAAAATAGCAAAATTCTATAAAGCAATTATCCTTCAATAAAAAAATAAATTAAGAAAAAAATAATTTAATCATGGAAATGACATTATATCACCTTTGCTGTATTCTCTTGGTGAGAAACAAATCACAGGTCCTACCAACACTCAATGGGGAATTGGAAACATATGAGTGAAGTAGAGATAATTGGGGGTCACCTTTAGAATCTGTGTACCACATCTCCCTCACTGAAGTCTGTGGGAAAGGCACAACATCTTCACCTTAGCCATTGCCATCAACCTGGGTGTTCATTGCCCAATAAATCAAGCATCCAAACACCAATCTTTCAACTCATGTTATCCACTTCTGAGATCATATCCTAGACCTTGCCACTGTTTATAATTGAATAACCTTCCACTCCCCTATGGATTTAGGTACTCCACTCTAATCAATCAAGTTTCAGCTCTTGGGTAATATTTTCATAGATTTTAATGCCTATCTCAGAGTATTATAGAACCAATGTCAAATGCTTTCACATAAAGATTGTGAACCCTGTCAACATTTCATTTATCATACTTAAAAATTTTATTTGAGTTTTATAAAAGGAATATTCCTCATTTTTAGGTTAAAATTTTCATGATATTGTTCAACCCACTGTTAGCACAGGACGTGCTATGCATTGACATGCAATCAACATTGTTTACTAAACTGATGAGTGATTCATAGTTAGAACTAAAATTTACCACTGATCTTATATTCCATCTTCCTCATTCTTATTCACCTCCGAGTTCTTGAAATAAATAAATCTTACAAATTCAGTATGTGAGCCTCCTGATTATCACCAACTCTGCCTTCTATTTGTTTCCATACACACTGTTTTTCACTAACTAATATTATTTTTCAAAGCCTAAATGAAAAGATACTCCTCAGAATAAATATTCTAAACTTTGCAAAGATTATTTGCTGTTAAGGAAACAATTTTCTGCATTGTAAAGATATAATGCTTATGTTAATTTACACTTAGATGATTGTATAAGAAAAATAGTTTTTTCTTAAACAGTACAGAAAAAATTAAACATGTTAAATGATGTTTATTAGAAATCATGTTTTTATTATGTGGTAATTCTACCTCTATTATAGATAGGAGATTTATGTAGAGTGGTTGACACAGAAACAAGAAAGAGTAGGGGTTCAGTTCAGTTCATTTGCTCAGTCGTGTCCAACATTTTGCAACCCCATGGACTGCAGCACACCAGGCTTCCCTGTCCATCACCAACTCCCAGAGTTTACTCAAACTCATGTCCATTGACTCGGTGATGCCATCCAGCCACCTCATCCTCTGTAGTTCCCTTCTCCTCCCGCCTTCAATCTTTCCCAGCATCAGAGTCTTTTCAAATGAGTTAGTTCTTCGCATCAGGTGGCCAAAGTATTGGAGTTTCAGCTTCAGCAACAGTCCTTCCAAGGAATATTCAGGACTGATTTCCTTTAAGATGGACTGGTTGGATTTCCTTCTCTTGGGAGCAGACTCCCAAGAGTCTTCTCCAACACCACAGTTCAAAAGCATCAATTCTTCAGTGCTCAGCTTTCTTTGTAGTCCAACTCTCACATTCATACATGACTACTGGAAAAACCATAGCTTTGTCTAGAGGGACCTTTGTTGGCAAAGCAATGCCTCTGTTTTTTTTAATATGCTGTCTAGGTTGGTCACAACGTTTCTTCCAAGGAGTAAGTGTCTTTTAATTTCATGGCTGCAGTCAGCATCTGCAGTGATTTTGGAGCCCAAGAAAATAAAGTTTGTCACTGTTTCCACTGTTTCCCCATCTATTTGCCATGAAGTGATGGCACCAGATGCCATGATCTTAGTTTTCTGAATGTTGAGCTTTAAGCCAACTTTTTCACTCTCCTCTTTCACTTTCATCAAGAGCCTCTTTAGTTCTTCTTCGCTTTCTGCCATAAGGGTGGTATCATCTGCAAATCTAAGTTATTGATATTCCTCCCGGCAATCTTGATACCAGGTTGTGCTTCATCCAGTCTAGCATTTCTCATGATGTACTCTGCATATAAGTTAAATAAGCAGGGTGACAATATACAGCCTTGACGTACTCCTTTCCCAATTTGGAACCAGTCTGTTGCTCCATGTCCAGTTCTAACTGCTGCTTGTTGACCTGCATACAGATTTCTCAGGAGGCAGGTCAGGTGGTCTGGTATTTCCATCTCTTTAAGAACTTTCCACTGTCAAAGGCTTTGGCATAGTCAATAAAGCAGAAGAAGATATTTTTCTTGAACTCTCTCGCTTTTTCAGTAATCCAACAGATAATGACAATTTGATCTCTGGTTCCTCTGGCTTTTCTGAATCCAGCTTGAACATCTGGAAGTTCACGGTTCACATACTGTTAAAGTCTGCCTTGGAGAAGTTTGAGCATTACTTTGCTAGTGTGTGAGATGAGTGCAATTGTGTGGTAGTTTAAACATCTTTGGCATTGCCTTTCTTTGGGATTAGAATGAATGAAAACTGACCTTTTCCAGCCCTGTGGCGACTGCTGAGTTTTCCAAATTTGCTGGCATATTGAGTGCAGCACTTTAACAACATTATCTTTTAGGATTTGAAATAGCTCAACTGGGCAACTAACATGTTCACTTTCGATTTATTGTCTTTTAATGTTGTCAATGCTTTTATTTCCTTTTAAATCTTCTACCCAGTTGTTCTATCCATTATTAGAATAAGGTTTGTAACTTCCAACTATTATTGTTGTATATATCTATATTCTGTTCAATTCTGACATTTTTGCTTCAGGTAGTATGGAGTTCTGTAGGTAGAAGCTTGCATTGATTAATTGTTATGATTTCCTGATGAACAGCACTTTTGTCTAGTTATATAGTATCTTTAAGAGACACATTTATAATTCAAAGACCCAAAGAGTTGAACTCAAAAGAACGTAAAATGAGGTACTGTGCAAACAAATAAAAAAAAGAGCTGGTGTGATTATAAGACAATATATACCTTAAGAGAAAAATTGTTCTTAAAAACAAGGAAAGGCATTCTGTAATGACAACACCTTAACTCATAACAATCTGATTCAGATTATTGACAAATTTAGTTGTACAGAAAAATTTGCTATTATATAGCTCCCTTTTCCTCCCTTGTGCTACTGACATCATATAAATTACATCTTTCCATGTTATTAAGCCAACAATTAGTTTTATAATCATTGCTTTTACAGTTGTCTGTAAAGTCAAAGAGGAAAATAATTACAAAAAGTATTTTTATGTGGTTTTTAAAATATTTACCTACATAGTTTACTGCTCTCTTTTTATTTCTTCACATTGTTTCTAGTAACTGTCTAACATCTTTTCACTTCACAAAGAAGGACTTTCATTAGTATTTTTAATAGAGCAAGTCCATTAGTATATTTTTAGGGCAGGTCTGAGAAAAGCAAATTCTCTCAGGTTTTGTTTACTGGCAAATGTCAACTTCTCCTTCATTTCTGAGGGACAGTTTTCCTGTATATAAAATTTTTGGTGACAGTATTTTCCTTTCAGCACTTCAAATATGGCATCTTTTGGGACTCCATACTTTCAAATGAGAAATCATCTGTTGGTCTTATTAAAGATGCCTTCTTCATGATTAATCTCTTTTGCTGCTTTCAATAGTTTCTGGCGTTTGCTTGTAACAGTTTATGATGTGCTAGGTATGATACTCTGAGTTTATACAAGAATCTGTTGAGTTTCTTGAATATGTTCATTGACATTTTTTATCAATTTTGTCAAGTTTTCATCCATACGTTCTTCAAATTCATGCATCGCACCCCCACCCCCGCCGTATCCTCTCTCCTCTATTTCAAAGACTCCCATTATGTATAACCTGGTACACTTGATCGTGTAAATATACAGATCTTTGAGGTTCTATGGGCTTTTCTGATAGCTCAGTTAGTAAAGAATCTGCCTGCAATGAAGAAGACACCAGTTCAATTCTTGGGTGGGAAAAATCCACTGGAGAAGGGATAAGCTACCCACTCCAATATTCTTGGGCTTCCTTTGTGGCTCAGCTGCAATGTGGGAGACCTGGTTTCAATCCTTGGGTTGAGATTACCTGGAGGAGGGAACAACTTTCTGGCCTAGAGAATTCCATGGACTGTAGCCTACCAGGCTCCTCCCTCCATGGGATTCTCCAGGCAAGAATACTGGAGTGGGTTGCCATTTCCTTCTCCAGGGGATCTTCCCAACTCAGGGATTGAACCCAGGTCTCCTGCACTGCAGGCAGACGCTTTAACCTCTGAGCCACCAGGGAAGAAGGTTCTGTTTATTCATATTTCTCCTGGAGAAGGGCATGGCAACCCTCTCCAGTATTCTTTCCTGGAGAATCTCATGGATAGAGGAGTCTGGTGGGCTACAGTCTATGGGGTTGCAAAGAGTCAGACACAACTGAAGTGATTTAGCATGCAAGCATTCATGTTTCTTCATTCTTTATGTTTCTCAGGCTAGATAATCTCAACTGACCTATTTTCAAGTTGATTCTTTCTTTACCAGTTGAAATACAATGTAGAGGCTTGCTAGTAAATTTTTCATTTCAGTTGTTTTAATTTTCAATTGCCCTCCACCAGGGGTTTGCTTTTATTGCTGTTTGTGGTGGTGGTAGTGGTTTGTTTTCTCAATACCATCCTAAATTCATTTTCTAAAGTCTGTGTTCTTTGTCATTTGTGGTCACTGAAGTTTCTGCTTAGTTATGTTGATGGTCACCTATTTACTGTATTCAGATCAGCTGTGCATATTATACATGTATATGTGAGCTCTATCCAGATGTACACGTATAAGAATTAGATTATTTGACATTCATAGCCTTGCCAGTCAATGTTTATTACTGGTTATTTATTGCAGGTATCTAATGATTATTAGTGGTTATTTATTTTAGGTATCTTGCATTTAACTAACTTTGTTTACCCCCATAATATTTTGGTGCCTATTTACTGTGACAGTTGTTTCAGCTTTATTTAGATATAATTGACATATAATATTGTACAAGCTTAAGTTGTAAATCTGTTGATCTGATACATTTATATATTGAAAAAGTACTGCCACCACTGTGTTAGCTCAACCATAGTGTTGGTTAACACCTCCATCACGTCACATACTTACCATTTCCTTTTTGTGGTGAGATTTAAAATCCACTTTGTTAGCAACTTTCAAGTATATAATACAGTGTTATTAACTATAATCACCATATTATATAATAGATTCCCAGAATTTATTCATCTTATAACTGGAAATTCACACTCTTTGATCAACATCTCTGCATTAATCCATGCCCTGGTAACTACTATTCTAGTGCAATAACAATTTTTAGAGCATACAATTACCTGTACTGGACATCAAAGAGAAAAATCCAAATAAAGAAGGCTTAAGTTGAGGTAGATTCATTTTAAGTAAAACAGATGGTGAATAATAAACAAAATATAGCATAATTAGTATTATGAAAGGGAACTATATAATCCCAAATGTTACTACTAAATTTCCTACTTGACATGCAAAAAATAATTATTCTCTATTTTAATTAGTACACTATAACCTCGACTTAGAACTAACTACAACTTTCATGTTTGTCAAGGTTGACAGCACATTTCCTCATCAGTCACCTTTATTTAACTGCAGACTCTATCTTTTAGGCAAGTGTACATAATTCCTTTCCCACTTAATCAATGTGAAATGGACCACTGAGTTGTCTCATTTCTCTGGATAAATGTTGCTCTATTTTAATTTCTTTCTAAATAAACAACTTTTACCATTGAGTTTGTCTACAAACTTCTTTTCCTCTAGAATCTAATGAATGAGAACCAACACTTTCACCTTATTCAGTGTAAATTCAAAGTAAAGCCATATTTTTCACAAGAGAATTCATACTTATTTTTTTTTACATTCCTAAATTACCAATAAGCACTTTTAAACATTCTATATGCTTTTAAAAATTGTTTTTTATGAAAAAATTTTACCATAAGTGCACAATTCAGTTCTTTTCATAAATTGAACAAATGCATGCAACCAGCAACAATATTAAGAACAGTTAACGCTAGCAGAGAGCAGCCCATTTTTTGTATGAATTTCTACTGATAATATTCCATCCAAGGGAAACCATTTTTCTGACTTCCAAAATTATCCATTAGTTAGTCCTGGTTGTGTAATATATTAGGATGAATTATATAGAACACATTTATTTGAGTCTGGTTTCTTTTACTCAACATATTAATGAGATTCATCCATTTATTCTTAACTGCTATATAGAATTCTATGAGTACACATGCTACAATTCATTCATCCTACTGTGCTGCAGTCCATGGGGCTGCAAAAAATGAGACATGACCGAGCAACTGAACAACAAAACTATTGATGGGCATCTGGTTAATCGCACTTGGTAACAGTTTAGTTTAAGAACATTACAGAGTAGAGTTTTTTATGAACATTGGAAAGCAATTATTTTTTAATGCACAAAACAAGGAATTTAAAGAATGCCATATGTTAAATAATTATATGTACTATTAATAGTACATAACTATTAATAGTTAAAGGGATAACAGTGACTGATGCTGAATTAACTTATCCCTTTGAGTAAACTCATCACAAGAATACTTGGCATCTCACTTTTTACATCATCTGGAACACATTTATATTCTCTTCTCACAAATGAAGAATTAAATTTAAACATGATTTACATTGTTTTCTAAAAGTTATTTTACCTCAGTAAACAGACAAAAGTTCACATGCCTAGATTAGAGATAACCAGACTAAGGAGAATTAAAGAACAAAGCCAAAGACCTAGTTAATCTAAAAATGTGTTGGCAATTAGATGGATGGAAAATGCTATGCATCATAGATGGGAAAATTAAACTTATGACTCATAAAATTATTAAACATGCATACTTATTATGTTTTAACATGAGAGCATTTCACTAGTATTGATCACTTAGCATATGCATACCTAAAATTCTTTATCTTTTAAAATGCTTATCCTGGGACTTTCCTGGAGGCCCAGCGGCCAAGACTCCATGCTCTTAATGCTGGGAGCCCAGGTTCGATCTCAGGCCAGGGAGCTAGATCACATGCCAGAAAGAAGATGGAAGATCCTGATAGTGTAACTAAGACCTGGCCCAGCCAAATAAATAAATAAAAGTGAAATAAAATGCTGATCCTGTCAACACTAATTGATCCCATGCCATTATCCTGTCACATTATCATCTACTATTTGAGGGACGGGCTATCTCATGATCTAGGTATGACTACCTTTCTGGCCCTTGTACCTTATAAACTTGTTAGACAACAGGATTGTTTCAACACTATATCTAATTCTCACTGGAGAATTATGAGTGAGTAAATGGCAGCCCACTCCAGTATTCTTGCCTGGAAAATCCCATGGACAGCAGAGCCTGGTAGGCTACCATCCATGGGGTTGCAAAGAGTCAGACATGACTGAGCGACTTCACTTTCACTTTCACTGTTTATTAAAATGATCATTAAATTTAATGATCAGAAATTATAATTCACAGTGATAACCATAATCATATATTTTGAAGAAATACTTAAGATTAAGAAGTGAAGTGAAGTCGCTCAGTCGTGTCCGACTCTTTGCAACCCCGTGGACTGTAGCCTACCAGGCTCTCCATTCGTGGGATTCTCCAGGCAAGAATACTGGAGTGGGTTGCCATTTCCTTCTCCATGGGATCTTCCCGACCCAAGGATCAAACTGAGGTCCCCCACATTACAGGCAGACACTTTACTCTCTGAGTCACCAGGGAATGTGCAAATTCATCTTAGAGTTACATTCTGTGTAGCCTTCCAAAATTTCACAAAGTCATTCTCTACCTGGTAGATGAGATGTTTTCCAAATATCCAAATTGTTATCCTTTGAGCAGATAAGGTACTTTCATTCTTCCATTTCTTTTCAGCTACTCTTCTCCTTAGGACAATTATGATTTTTTTCCTCAAGAAAATTCTATCCATTTCTCAAAATCAAGATCAAATGATCCCCTTTGTGTGAAATATTTGCTCAATTATTGTGTTAATTAAGACAGGTTATGTTATAATAGCAGAGAAACCCCTAAATAACTTTTCCAAGCTCACAAACTTCAGTCAGATCAGCTGTCTCCCACCATCTTGTAGCTTTACCATCTGGGGCACACAGCTTCCAGGATCACCAAGATAGGGAAATAAAATCATACTGCAGATATAGCCACTCTTAATAATCTCTACCCGAAGCTGACATAGCCACTTCTACTAAAAATCCTCTGGCAGAACCAGTCAGGTAACAACAACCCATCCACAAAAGAGTAGACATAGACATCAGAACTAATTGCTAAGACTCCATAGTAAAAGAAAAGGGAAAGTCACTCAGGTGTGTCTGTCTTTTTGCACATGGACTGTAGCACACCAGGCACCTCTGCCCATGGGGTTTTCCAGGCAAGAATAGTGAAGTGGGTAGCCATTCCCCTCTCCAAAGGATTCTCCTGATCCAGGGATCATACCCTGGTCTCCTGCATTGTCAGCAGACTCTTCACTGTCTCAGCAACCAGAAAAACTAAAAATTGAAGGTCGTCTTTGGTTCTAACAAAACCCACAAAAGACTTCTTGTTAGCAAACATCTTACACTAAATCATTTGTTCATGATGTTTGTATCTTACATGTCCTAGCGAACAATGACATAACCTTGAAAGAGATACAGACTTGTCCTCCAAAGGGCTCAGAGCCAAGAAAAGGCGATTTTAACTCAATGTTTTAAAGACAAGAGATTTCAGTTCAACTCTCTATTTTCTGGAAATCTAAAACAATGTATTTTTAAGAATGCTGCATTCTATCAGTTAGTGCAACAAGACCTAGAGAGAAAGAACAGGAGATACAAAGAAAAAAAGGCAAAGCCAGGCCAGTACTCAGACTGTCTGGTTCCCATTTTAAGACTATGGTTTATCCAGCACCTTCTTAATCAAAACACTTTATTGAGCAGAACTTCTCAACATAACCAGCAGCATTATAATGACAATGATTTTCTCTAAAGACGATTTCCTTCGCATCTCACACTCTCTTCTCAGAGAATCTATTTCTGTGTCCTTACAAGGAAAAAAAAAAAAAGGCTTGCTCCTTGATGATTGGATAAAATGTAGAAATGATGAAGCCTTAGCCAATCAGACTTTTTCTTCTTCTACCCAGAAAGCTGGAAGTAGAATCAATTCATGTTCATTGGCCTCCTGAAAAAAATATCAAGTAAAATTGAAACTAGGGCTCTTATTATGGTCAGACTATGCACGTACAAAATCCACTCTGTAAAGAAAAGAGAAGTAAAATAAGAATAGAGCATGTTTTCAGAGAAGACCATTATGTCCTCTGGAATGAAAAAATATGAACTCCTCAGAAGTTTCCAGTACTTCCGTTCAGGCTTGTGTGCTTCCCCAGTATACTCCTAGGCTGAAGGTTCTGTGAGAAAGCCCTGTATCCTTTCTAACATTTCTCCTTTTACTACAGATTGGTCGAAGTTAATATTTCTCTGGCAATCAAATAATCCCTGAAAATGTGATCAATGGAAATAAATTCAACTCCTGATGAGAGAGCCCCAAAAGCCTTTTGATAAAACATCAATATGTTCTGGTGCTTTAGAGTCACCACCAGTCCGGCCGGTCTCTTGCTCCTCCCAGATTCAGGCAGCAAGCTCTTGCCCCTGGAGGCACAGCACCACTGTCTACTCTCCAGTCATGAAAGCACCTGTGGCCAAAAGCGGGGGTAATCACTGTGAGTCTTTCTGCAGAACGCAGAATGTCTGTCACATGGGTGCCTGCGGGTGAGAACACACTTACAATTGCTTTACAGTGTTTTGTTAGCTTCTGCTGGACAACAAAGTGAATCAGCCATATCTGTACATATATCCCCTCCCTCGTGGTCCTCTCTCCCCTCATGCCCACCCCATCCATCTAGATTATCACAGATCACCAAGCTGAGCTCCTTGCACTATATGGCACCTTCCCACTAGCTATTTATCTTACACATGGTAGTGTATATACGTCAATCCTAATCACTCAATTCATCCCACCTTCACTTTCCCCCGACCTGTGTCCACATTATGTGAAAAAAATAATTTCAAATTAATATTAATGTGTGTTTCATTATAATAAATGCACAATCAGTTTAGTTCAGTTGCTCAGTCGTGTTCGACTCTTTGTGACCCCATGGACTGCAGCACATGAGGCTTCCCTGTCCATCACCAACTCCTGGAGCTTGCTCAAACTCATGTCCATCGAGTTGGTGATGCCATCCAATCATCTCATCCTCTGTTGTCCCCTTTTCCTCCTGCTTTCAATCTTTCCCAGCATCAGGGTATTTTCAAGTGAGTCAACTCTTTGCATCAGGTGGCCAAAGTATTGGAGCTTCAGCTTCAGTATCAGTCCTTCCAGTGAATATTCAGGACTGATCTCCTTTAGGATGGACTGGCTGGATCTCCTTGAAGTCCAAGGGACTCTCAAGAGTCTTCTCCACAACCACACTTCAAAAGCATCAATTCTTCACACTCAGCTTTCTTTATAGTCCAACTCTCACATCTACTCCTGACTACTGGAAAAGCCATAGCTTTGACTAGATGGACCTTTGTTGGCAAAGTAATGTCTCTGCTTTTTAATACACTGTCTAGTTTGGTCATGACTTTTTTCCAAAGGAGCAAGCTTCTTTTAATTTCATGGCTGCAGTTACCATCGGCAGTCCTGGAGCCTGCAAAAATAAAGTCTCTCACTATTTCCATTGTTTCCCCATCAATCTGCCATGAAGTGATAGGACAGGATGCCATGATCTTAGTTTTCTGAATATTAAGATTTAAGCCAAATTTTTCACTCTCCTCTTTTACTTGCAGCAAGAGGCTCTTTAGTTCTTCTTGGCTTTCTGCCAAGTGCACAAGAACAAAATAAAGATTAAAAAAAGAAAATATGCCTGCAAACTGAGGGCTTTCTCGTACTCTGTATAATTGCAGCAGCATCTAGCAGGATGTTTCCACTGACTTCCACTGGCCACATTATCTAGGTCTTGGTATCACATTTCTTATTTCCTGTGGTCTTCTGAGTTCCTCCTATGAGAGTACTGGTAATAGAAAACAGGACTAATGCAAACTCTTCTCACATATTAACTCATATAATCCTACTAAAAAGCCTGGAGAACACAGGAATGATAGTAATTTGCTTAGTCATATAGCTATTCAGAGTAGGATTCAAACCCTGCATTGCAAGGAGAGTTGTCTTAGCCACCCCTATCAATAACATGGGTCTAGGAAGCTACTGGCCCTCTGACTGTGACCTACACTAAGTCTAAGCACTAGTTGTAGCCCAATGTTTAAAGCAATGCATTTCTTGAGATCTCATTATCTGAGCTGAAGCCCAGCTCTTTACAACTCTCTTGGAAAATGAGTACTATGGCCCAGGTCCCTCCATGGTGTAAGCTAAGATGCGGCAGTTTACATGGCCAACCTTTTCTACGCTTCGCTTATATGCAGCATGATGTTCATATTCGGGCTCTTTCACTTGTTACCAATAAGTCCTTACACAAAGTCCTTTGCTGTTCTATACCACACATTTCATCAGTGAAAAGAGGAAAACAAATCAGCTAATCAGAGTCTCAGGATAGATTAAATGACATGGTATTAGTGTGTATTAGTTGCTCAGTCACGTTCAACTCTTTGCGGCCCCATGGACTGTAGCCTGTAGCCTGCCAGGCTCCTTTGTCCATGGGATTCTCCAGGCAAGAATACTGGAGTGGGTTGCCTGTTCCTTCTCTGGGAGATCATCCCAACCCAGGGATCGAACCCAGGTCTTCCACACTGCAGACAGATTCTTTACCATCTGAGCCACCAGTGAAGCCCTGACATGATGTATATAAAAGATAATTCTCAAAAACATGTAGGCTGTGCTTTCCACCCATTCCCCACACTCTTTCATACGAAATATAAATAAAAGCACATTCAAATATGTGTCCCATGCTGCACCTCATACATGGCTTCCCGCTTAGTCTTGTTGGTCATTATTTATTTTGATGCTTTCAGGACATTTTGCAAATTAGGTAGCAGACTGCTGCCTTCAAAATTCCATTTTCATTCTCATTTTTCTTCTGAAGGTTTTTCTCTCCACTTGAGAGTACAAATAAATCATTAAATTCTCTCGCAAGTCTGATTCTTCCTCACCTTTGAAGCTGGCATCTGAGGCTTCTTCTGGAGATAGGGATTCTGCAAAGGGCAGTTTTATTACTCGTCTTGAGTAAGCAAGGATTAGGGAGATAATCAAAGGTCACAGTTAAAGCTGTACTGAATTACTTTCCCAGACTCCGAGAACACAAGCAAACAGGCTCTGGCCAATGTGTCTGCAGAATCAGACTTTCTGCAAGAAAGACAGCCCCGCCTGCCTTTATGACTGTGTATCTCAGCCCCTTTCACCACTGAGAGAGTCTGCTCCTCTTAGTGTGGAAATTTTCGCAGTTTTTAAAGAGACACTGCCCCTCCCTTGTCTTACTCAGGAGACCAGCCATGTTGTCCCTTAAATTCGATGAAGGAGACTGGGATGTTAACTCAGTGAACCTGGGCACCTTTGGATCAGCAGCTGAATTTCCCCTAATTGGGCCCTGATTCCCACCCATTTTCCTGTCTTATGATCACTTTTTTGGGCTAAACCACAGCATGGCAGGAACCCCTGAAGACGTTTTCTGCTTTTTTTCTAAAGACTCTGAACTATTTACTTTCTACAGGCCCCAACTGAATAGCAAATTAATTAAACACAGTTCTGACATCCATACATATTTTAGCACTACAGTGTAAGAAATTCATGGAAAAATCAGAACCAACAGTCTAGTATTTTCTTCTCTCTCATAGTTTCCTCTTCCAGCTGGGATATCTGTATGTGGAGCCCAGCTTGGAAGACAATTATTGCAGCAGGAGAGAAGAAACCAGTGGTGAGAGAGATTCCCTGGCAGGTAGATCTACGCCAGGCCAGGGAAGGCTCCCTCAGAGGGAGGCGTCGACAGCTGCAGACTGTCATATAAAAGACTTCCAGTGGGTTAAGTAACTTTGAAGAGGCAAAATTCTGTCGTCCAATTTTATTTATCTCTGAATCTGATCGTGAGGACTGCTATTCATTACAGAGCTGCCTAGCAGGTGCTTACAAAGTCACTGTTCTTTATATTAATCCAGACATCGAGCCATTAGTAATTGCAACTTTAGTTTTGGAAGAAAATACAATACACGTGATTGCATGAAAGAAATGTTCACATGTTTTCCTTCCTTCTGCTTTTAAACTCGAGATTCTTTCATACCTTCTAAGACTTGGAGGATGAAGGAAAAGAGTCAGGCAGTATTTAAAAAAAAAAAAAAAAAGAAACACACATTTTGATAAAAGAGAGGAGACTTTTATCCTGAAAAAAGGTAAAATGTGAATCATTAGGACTGGTGTCCCACGGTAGACCAAAGACTCCCAGGAAGAATAATAATAGAGTTATTTTTTATCTATAATTCTAGTCGTTTTTAATCACAGGAGGGGTACTAATGTTTTTACAGAGTATTTTGTACATGTTACTTCACTTGATGATTTCAGTGCTGCCAGATATTCTCTTTTATTAACTGTGAGCAGTAAGGCTCAGAGAAGTGAAAGAAACAGTCAGAGTTCATCCAGCTACTTAGCACTTGAACCCAGATTTGATGTCAGATCTGCGAGAGCAGGGGGTGGTGGAGGGGGAAGGCTTCCCTGGTGGCTCAGTGGTAAAGAACCAGCCTGCAACGCAGGAGGCACAGGAGACGCGGGTTGGATCCCTGGGTCAGGAAGATCCCCTGGCGGAGGGATTGTCAACCCACTCCAGTGTTCTTGCCTGGAGAATCCCATGGACGAAGGAGCCTGGCGGGCTACAGTCCATGGGGTTACAAAGAGTCAGACACAACTGAAGTAATCCAGCACACAGGCACTGTTGGAGAGGAAGCTGGATGCCAGATTCTAGACGACTACATGCCATGCCATGGACAGGGGCAGACACAGAAAAGGCTAATCGGTAGAACATAGGCTCTTGAGCATGCACACACACCACAATGGTTATCTGGGTCTTCAATGATGAACCCACGAGGTTAGATAAGCATCTGGCATGGCAAAATGGCAAGCCCATGCTGCCTTTTAACTTTTATAACCATTTATTTTCTTAAAGCATAAAGAAAAGCAAAAATAGTTTTATCAAATTCTGCTACTAATACTATAACTTTTGGTTTCATCAGTTTTCTATCAAAATGGTAAGCATTTTGATAGTAAACTTCTAAGGGATGTGGTATAGATACCAATAACAAAGACAAAAATTAGCTTGTAATAAAATAGATGAATTGTTATACACAACAATATTCTCAGTCCAATATAGAACTGGTCTCCACTGTCATATTCCTTCTACTCTGTAGAATAGGAAGTGAGAGGTGATAGAGGATGACTGGTTGAAAGCAAGTTGACAATGTAGGTGGAGAGGTGGAGAGAACTGTATTTAGGGAAAGGTATTCCCATTTTGCTTGAGGAAAGAACAATTGCTGTGTAATAACATTATTAGTAGTATATATGTTTGATCTTTCTCACTCAGTATGTCAACTCTTTGGCAATATCAAATAAGAGAAGTACCGGGCTTATAAACTTGAGGACCCCAAACTGGGGAAATGTAGACAACAATATTCTAGTCTGAGAACCTTTTTTTTTTAACTGAAGTAAAGCTGACTTCCCTTGTGACTTCCCATGTGGCTCAGCTGGTAAAGAATCCGCCTGCAATGTGGGAGACCTGGGTTCAATCTCTGGGTTGGTAAGATCCCCTGGAGAAGGAAAGGCTACCAACTCCAGTATTCTGGCCTGGAGAATTCCATGGACTGTATAGTTCTTGGGATCACAAAGAGTTGGACACGACTGAGCGACTTTCACTTTCATAGCTGACTTACAATACTATATTAGTTTCAGGTGCAAAACATAATAATTTGGTGTTTTTATAGATTACATGCCATACAAAGTTATCATAAATATTGACTATATTCACTATGCTGTACATTAAATTCTTGTAACTTGTTTATTTTATACATAGTAGTTTGTGCCTCTTAATACCCTTCACCTATTTTGTTCCTCCCACACTCCACTACCCTCTGGTAACTTCTAGTATATTCTCTGTATCTGTAAGTTTATTTCTGTTTTGCTGTATTTGTTCTTGGTTTTACTTTCTAGATTCCACATATAAGTGAAACATACAATATTTGTCATTCATGATCTGACTTATTTTACTAAATACAATACCCTCTAGGTACAACCATGTTGTTTCAAATGCCAAACATTCATTCTTTTTAATGGCTGAGTAGTATTCCATTATTATTGTATATGCCACATTCTTCATCCATTCATCTGTTGATGGACACTTAGGTTGCTTCCACATATAGCCTGTTATAAACAAAGTATCTATGAACATTGGGTGCATGTATTTTTTTGAGTTAGTGTTTTCATTTTCTTTGAATGAATATCCAAATTTCACCATGTAATGTTGGTATTGGGCTTCCCAGGTGGCACTAGTGGTAAAGAACCCATCTGCCAATGCAGGAGACATAAGAGACAAGGGTTCATTCCCTGGGTTGGGAAGATCCCTGGATCTTGCTGGATCATATGATGGTTCTAGTTTCAGTGATTTGAGGAGCCTCCATACTATTTCCCAGAGTGCTCATACCAATTTACATTCCCACCAACAGTGTGCATGGGTTCCTTTTTTTCTACATTCTCTCCAGCATTGTCATCTCTTGCTTTTTTGACAATAGCCATTCTGCCAGTTGTGAGGCAATATCACATTATGGCTTCTATTTGCCTTTCTCTGATGATTAGTGATATTGAACATCTTTTTTGTGCCTGTTGGCCATCTATATTTCTTCTTTGGAGAAATGGTATCCAGGTCCTCTGGATTTGTTTGATTTTTTGATACTGAATTGTATAAATTCTTTACATAGCTTAGATATTAACTTATTATTGGACATACTATTACAAAATAGCTCAGTTTATCTGAAGAAGCTGTTAGAAATAGTATAAGTTTAAGCTGAGGGAAGTAAAGTTGAATGGTAACAAAAAATATACATAGATAAGGTTTTCTATCAAGCAAGTAATTTAATACATGTAGTGCTGGGTAAGGAAATACTATAACTTACACCTCAGATACCAATGCACATAGGCATAAAACAAACACATCATTCAACTTTCTATCACTTTCTCAATGAAAATTATTCAGAAGTACTTTTAAAGTTTGATGTACAGGTTGTGGTTTGTTTTAAATATTTGTATAAAGCGGAAAACATATTAACAAACATACATATTATGTTCAACAAAATAAACTACCTGGCTTTGTGCCCCAGGTCACAGATGAGGCTGAGTCCAAACTGTCTTAAAACATAATCTTTTAAATATTAAAATCTTGTCTAGATATCATAGAAAATCTAGGATACTGTTCTATAATACCAATATAGCATGCATGCATGCTAAGTCACTTTAGTCATGTCTGGTTCTTTGCAACTCTATGGACTGTAGACCCCCACCCAGGCTTCTTTGTCCATGGGGTTCTCCAGGCAAGAATACTGGAATGGCTTGTCATGCCCTTTTCCAGGGATCTTCCCAACCCAGGGAATGAACCCTTGTCTCTTATGTCTCCTGCATTGGCAGATGGGTTCTTTACCACTAGTGCCACCTGGGAAGCCCAATACCAACATTACATGGTGCTAGTTTAGACCTATACCTATATTGATAAATTCAAGCAAAAAAAAATCTAAGTGCTATATAACCTACTTTTGAGGCTTATAGCACAGAGAAAGTAATTGGTATGACTAGAGTTTTAATTTTAACTGTCACTTCCTAATAAGTGGTTCTTGCCAGGTTATTGAACTATCATGATCTTTATTTTTCCCCTTTTAAACCATATTGCTACTACATCATGGTATTGTTAAGAAGATTAAATGAGAAAACATAATTAAAACAACTAGCAATATCTGCTGTATAACTGGTGTTCAGTAATATTAGCATCATTTTTCTTTTGTTTGCATATTCATTTCTATATGAAATATTAATTGCCATTATAAAATTTGACAATTTAAGGACTGTAGAATTCTCTATTAATATTCTACCTTGTGTTTTAAGAACCAACTGTTATTTCATACCTGAATCAATATTTGAAAATGATGAGCTCCCCACTGTATCATGTCTTCAATTCATTTACACTGGCATTCTTCACTAGTTATCAACCAGGATTAATTGGCTACTGAGAAATCTCATTCTTTCATGAAGTTAGGATATTATATGGTAACTCTTTTCTATTAATAACCAATTCTGAAAATGAGTGTTTGGTTTATTATCCATCATAAATAATGGGAACTATAATTCTTCTGGATTACTCTTTTTGTTGTTATTATTATAGACTCTTGAGCTTTCATTTATTTAATATGCCTCTCTAATCTACAATCGTTTTTCTTTATGACACTCGGAGAGTCAGCACTTGGCCTTTGTGAGTTTCTTCAGGGTGAGCCCCGCCCTTTTAAGTTGATCGCTTATTTATTGAAAGCTTTCTTGCTTTCTGGAATAACAAAATATCTGAACTCAACAATATTTTCTAAACTTCTCCACTGCGGTGACCTAGAAACAATGTCATTCCATGAACAAAGAATACTTTTCTAGTAACCAGATTTTACTTCTAATATAATTTCCCAAATTTCCTACTAAAAGAAATGAGGTATCCTTCCAGAAATGGCTGATTCTATGTCTCACATAGGAAAATTCTAAGATCAGATAAACAGTTTTTTAACTTCACAATCATTAATGATGCACAAATAGCCAAGGGTTATCAGATTTGTGATAAAAGGTAAAGGTAAAATATTTTAAAAATCAACTCATAAAAAACATATACTATATAAAAAAAGTTTAAAATATATATCTTAATAAATATATATATTTTTTAAACACACACATACTTAATAACACATATGTAGTACACTCAGAAGAATAAAAAAAGCAATGTATATGTGAAACAAGAGTAGATTACTAAAATAAAGGCACATTTGACAACAAAAATAGTTCTTGGGGATTAAACTGTGATAGAATTTAAACCTCCATAAAATAAGGGGCTTTTATATATGAAGAATAAAATTAAAGAAAGAAAGAGAAAGAAATTAAATGAGTATAAAAATTTAAGTAAATTGGAGTATTATTCCCAGTATACAAATTGATAATAATAGAATTCCAGAAAGAAAGAATAAAGAAAACTGAAAAAAAAAAAAAAATCACTAAAGTCTTTTTTAAAGTCCCAGGACATAAAAACCAATGTAACAAAATAGAAAAGGCCTACAGAGCACATAGTGATTAAACCAACACCCATGCCATGCCAGACAGCATGAAATTATACACCACTAAAGTACTATGGGTAGAGGAGAATAAATCACATACAAAGAATCAAGAGCAGAATGTCTTCGGACTTGCAAACAATAAAGCGGGAAGCAACATCCTCACCACCTGAAGAAAAACGAATTCCCACCTAGTGAGATTATCAGCAAAGTAAGTAGACAAGGCGGGTCTCATAATTTGCCTCCCGTGTACTTTCTTAGGATGCTCCAGGAAACCAACTCCTAACAATATGAGTAAGTAAACCAAGAAAAGTCATGTGGAGGGACTCGAGAGAAACACACAGGAGGGATGCCATTAAACCAGTTTTAGCCTGAGCTGAGAACATCCTGTTTACTTGGGTCCAGAATCCTATCTGAAGGTAATGAATCATTCGTGTATTTGGCTGGACTCCCGTCCCTTCTGTAGGGGATGCTTTTGTACATTTTCAAGGAAATGTCACCATCACACAGAGGCTTGGCTCATCTAACTTACCCTTTCCAGCTACCGTTAAAACCATTGCCATTCTCCTTCTTAACACATCTAAGCTTGTGCTTAATGCCTGTCTTTTCAAAACTAAACAATGTATCATTTATTGATATACACATTGATAGTGAATTTACAAAGAAGTACAAGGATATAATCAGCAGAAAGATTTGGATAATGGTACTCTGGTGGAAAGAGAGATATAAGATAAAACCAAGTGTTTAGATACTTCTGAACACGGGGCTGGGCTTTCCAGGTGGCTCAGTGGTAAAAAAAAAAACAAAACAAAACAAAACAAAAAACCTCCTTCAATACAGGAGTCACAGGAGATGAGCATTTGATCCTGGGATTAGGAAGATCCCCTAGAGGAGTAAATGGCAACTCATTCCAGTATTCTTGCTGCAGGTCAGTTCAGTTCAGTTCGGTCGCTCAGTCGTGCCCAACTCTTTGCGACCCCATGGACTGAAGCATGCCAGGCCTCCCTGTCCATCACCAACACAAACTCATGTCCATTAAGTCTGTGATGCCATCCAACATCTCATCATCTGTCATCCCCTTCTTCTTCCACCTTGAATCTTTACCAGCATCAGGGTCTTTTCAAAAGAGTCAGTTCTTCACATCAGGTAGCCAAATTACTAGAGTTTCAGCTTCAGCATCAGTCCTTCCAATGAATATTCAGGGCTGATTTCCTTTAGTCTCCTTGCAGTCCAAGGGACTCTCAAGAGTCTTCTCCAACACCACAGTTCAAAAGCATTAATTCTTTGGTGCTCAGCATTCCTTATAGTCCAACTCTCATATCCATACATGACTACTGGATAAACCACAACTTTGACTAGATGGACCTTTGTTGGCAAAGTAATGTCTCTGCTTTTTAATATGCTGTTTAGGTTGGTCATAGCTTTTCTTCCAAGGAGCAAGCATCTTTTAATTTCATGGCTGTAATCACCATCTAGAGTGATTTTGGAGCCCCCCAAAATAGTCTATCACTGTTTCCATTGTTTCCCCATCTATTTACCATGAAGTGATAGGATCAGATGCCATGATCTTAGCTTTCTGAATGTTGAGTTTTAAGCCAACTTTTTCAATCTCTTCTTTCACTGTCATCAAGAGACTCTTTAGTTCTTCGCTTATGGTAGAAATAAGGGTGGTGTCATCTGCATATCTGAGGTTATTCACACTTCTCCCAGCAATCTTGATTCTAGCTTGTACTTCATCCAGTTCAGCGTTTCTCATGATGTACTCTGCATATAAGCAGGGTGACAGCCTTGACCTACTCCTTTACTGATTTGGAACAAGTCTGTTGTTCCAATCCAGTTCTAACTATTGCCTCCTGACCTGCATACAGATTTATCCCATCTCTTTAAGAATTGTCCACAGTTTGTTGTGATCTACACAGTCAAAGGCTTTGACATAGTTAATAAAGTATAAGTAGATGTTTTTCTGGAACTCTCTTGCTTTTTCAATGATCCAGTGGATGTTGGCAATTTGACCTCTGGTTCCTCTGCCTTTTTTAAATCTAGCTTGAACATCTGGAATTTCATGGTTCACATACTGTTGAAATCTGGCTTGGCAAATTTTGAGCATTACTTTACTAGTGGCTCAGAGGGTAAAGCATCTGCCTGCAGTGTGGGAGACCAGGGTTCGACCCCTGGGTCAGGAAGATCCCCTGGAGAAGGTAATGGCAACCCACTCCAGTATTCTTGCCTGGAGAATCCCATGAATGGAGGATCCTGGTAGGCTATAGTCCACGGAGTTGCAAAGAGTCGGACATGACTGAGCAACTTCACTTTCTTTCTCTTACTAGCATGTGAGATGAGTGCAATTGTGTGGTAGTTTGAGCATTCTTTGGCACTGCCTTTCTTTGGGATTCGGGATTCCCTGGTGGCTCAGATGGTAAAGTGTCTGCCCACAATGCGGGAGACACAGGTTTGATCCCCAGGTTGGGAAGATCCCCTGGAGAAGGAAATGGCAACCCACTCCAGTACTCTTGCCTAGAAAATTCCATGGATGGAGGAGCCTGGTGGGCTACAGGCCATGGGGTCGAAAAGAGTCGGACACAACTGAGTGACTTCACTTTCACTTTCTTTGGGATTGGAATGAAAACTGACCTTTTCCAGTCCTGTGGCCACTGCTGAGTTTTCCAAATTTGCTGGCATATTGAGTGTAGCACTTTCACAGCATCATCTTTTAGGAATTTAAATAGCTCAACTGGAATTCCATCACCTCCACTAGCTTTGTTCATAGTGATGCTTCCTATGGGCTTCAAGCCCACTTGACTTCATATTCTAGGATGTCTGGCTCTAGGTGAGTGATCACACAATTGTGATTATCTGAGTCATGAAGATCTTTTTTGTATAGTTCTTCTGTGTATTTTTGCCACCTCTTCTTAATATCTTCTGCTTCTGTTAGGTCCACACCATTTCTGTCCTTTATTGTGCTCATCTATGTGTGAAATATTCCCTTGGTATCTCTAATTTTCTTGAAGAGATGTCTAGTCTTTCCCATTCTATTGTTTTCCTCTATTTCTTTGCACTGATCACTGAAGAAGGCTTTCTTATCTCTCCTTGCTACTCTTTGGAACTCTGCATTCAAATGGGTATATCTTTCCTTTTCTCCTTTGCCTTTCACTTTTCTTTTTTTTCACAGCTATTTGTAAGGCCTCCTCAGACAACCATTTTGCCTTTTTGCATTTCTTTTTCTTGGGGATGGTCTTGACTCCTGCCTCCTGTACAATGTCTCAAACCTCCATCCACAGTTCTTCAGGCACTCTGTCAGATCTAACCCCTAGAATCTATTTCTCACTTCCACTGTATAAATGTAAGGGATGTGATTTAGGTCATACCTGAATGGTCTAGTAGTTTTCCCTACTTTCTTCAATTTAAAAAATTCTTAAATTCTTGCTTAGAGTATCCTATGTTTCTTATATTTCAGGGCAATTTAATTTTTAACAATTGGCAAATACTACTTTGATTAAAATAAAACTTACAATAAATGCTCAAATATCGCCAAAGGTACTTCCCTGGTAGTCCAGTCGTTAAGACTCCAAGATTCCAAGGTAGGGGGGTGTGGGTTTGATCCCTAGTCAGGGAACTAGGATCCCATATGTCACACAGTATGGCCAAAAATTTTTAGTTTTATTTTTTTAATTTTGGAAAAATACCACTGAAGTGAAAATTCTTAATTTCTTTAAATTATGAAAACCAAGAACACAAAAATCAAACTAATGGGCTTTTTAATGATGACTCCTTAACATAATTAAATGGGGAGGTTTTCCTGAATTCCATGGACTCTTAACTGAATATACATTATTCCATAGTACAAATGGATTCTTATCATTAAGCTGCTTCTTAATCACACAGAATACATACATATTTTTAAAATAAACAAAATTTATAACCTGAAGATCAGATATTTCTTCCGCTACAGAAACTCTTTAACCAGTATGTTAAAGGATCAGAAATGCATTAAAGCACTTTAGTTCCTGGGAAAAACAAATGACTTCCCATCTCTTCTCTACTTGCAAGTGCTAACTATGCTTTATTACTCCATAGGGTCTATTTCACGGGAGAAGACTAACAATTTTGAAGAAGTTATTCCCTCTGTATTTAGAATTTATTCATGAATTGGCAATGCACGGTACTTAGGAAAATTCCTGTCAATTACACTCATTGCTATACTTCCATCACATGTGTAAACTGATGAACCTAGAACTAAACAAAACATAAATCGTATATACCATTTTAGAGCACTAAACCAGCATGCTTCCCCTGGTGGAGGAAGAGACTGTGTAGACACTCAGCTGCATCCCCAACAGCTATTTACAGTACACAGTAAGGTACTTAATGTGGGTAACCCCCCAAAAAGATGAGGTATACCCTTGTGCTCCCAGAGATGGCAATTGTTTTCAGGAGACAGAGGCATGAATAACCACAACCCAAGTTAGAGTTGACAGGTGCTCTAGTAGAAACAAACAAGAGCTGGAGCAACAGTGGAAAGAAACAGAAAGAAAACATTAACTCTAAGGAGTGGAAAATTATGAAATTTTGCTGAACGCTTCCAGGAAAGGTGTCCTAGAGATGGCACCTGGAATGAGACTTAAATGCTAAGTGAAACTGTCCTGTCAGCTGCACGCTGAATTACATCTCAAATCTTTACAACTTTGCTTGCCTTTGCCACACAGACATAGATTATGTGTTGGAGGGAATTTTTCATAATATTGCATACACCAAGAGCTTACTTCACTGGTGCTGTTATCAGGCAAAGGGTTTGATTTCCCGCTACTATTTCATCTCTGGATCTGAACAGTATTGCACAACCGCCTCTCTTTAGCTCTGTTTTCCTATTTTTAGTATGTGTCTGTCATTTTATGTGGTTCACACCACTTGTATAGCCTGAATACGGTATTATTTTTGTTCGACGCTATTTCATGAAATAAACACCACTTGCCTGTTTTGTACACAAGTAATGATTCAATAAATACATAATTGAAGTCCTTTATAGACAATAGTAAATTTTTCCAAAGTCCTATTTGAATGTTATTTCTGATGTTGAGTATTTTCTTATCTAGTTAATGTTGGCCTTTTCTCATTTCTGTTTTAGAAATGTCAACAGATGGCTAGCAATACCCCTTATAGTAATAAATGCATTATGTTCTTGACAGTACCAACTTTTTGAGGGGGATGAGGAGGCAAACAAGTAGCACTGTATAACAGTGTCCCTCACCTCCACTACAAGCATCAGGACAGATTAAAATGTTACTAGAATAATAGTTGGCTTAAAACACAAAATTCAGAAAATTAAGATCATGGCATCTAGTCCCATCACTCCATAGCAAATAGATGGAGAAACAATGGAAATAGTGACAGACTTTATTTTCTTGGGCTCCAAAATCACTGTGGATGGTGACTGCAACCATAAAATTAAAAGACGCTTGCTCTTTGGAAGAAAAACTATGACAAACCTAGACAGCGTACTAAAAAGCAGAGACATTCCTTTGCTAACAAGGGGATATAGTCAAAGCTATGGTTTTTCTAGTAGTTGTGTACAGATGTGAGAACTGTACCATAAAGAAGCTGAGCACCAAAGAATTGATGCTTTTGAACTGTGGTGTTGGAGAAGACCCTTGAGAATTCCTTGGACTGCAAGGAGATCAAACCAGTCAACCCTAAACGAAATCAATCCTGAATATTCACTGGAAGGACTGATGCTGAAGCTAAAGCTCCAATACTTTGGTTACCTGTTGCAAAGAACAGCCTCATTAGAAAAGACCTTGATGCTGGGAAAGACTGAAGGTAGGAGAAGAGGACGACAGGGGATGAGAAGGTTGGATGGCATCACCGACTTCATGGACATGAGTCTGAGCAAACTCTCGGAGATGGTAAAGAACAGGAAAGCCTGTTTGTGCTGTAGTCCATGGGGTTGCAAAGAATCAGACATGACTGAGTGACTGAATAAGAATAATTACCCACAGACCACATTTACTAAAGGAAGGCAGACTCTGTATGTGACATTCTGTGAGTTTAACCTATCAATCATAATGAAAGCCATAACATAAATGTGTTTGACTTGTTAAATGATCAAGAGTAGCCTATCTTTTAGTTATTTAATGGAAAATCTAATAGTAATTGATTTCTTACCCAAATATGTATTTCTTTCCCTTTTCTGTTCAAGAATTCCCCTCCTCTCGGGTTTTTGGTTTTGGTTTTTTGAGGGTGGCTCAGAAGGTAAAGAATTTGCCTGCAATGCAAGAGACCCAGGTTTATTCCCTGGGTTGGGAAGATCCCCTAGAGAAGGAAATGGCAACCCACTACAGTATTTTTGCCTCAAGAAAGTCATGGACAGAGGAGCAAGATGGGGTCACAAAGAGTCAGACACAATTTAGCGACTTTCATTTTGGCGGGGAAGAGAGGGTTGTTGCTGTTGTCTTGTTTTTTTGTACCTAGAAAATGTGTGTCTAGTTCAGACCAAGTAAATGCCAGAACATTTAACTGAGAAGAAAGGTCCTCTTGAGATCTCTGTCCCTCTGAGAGTGACCTGCAATATTTGAGATGGCTGCTGCTCCATAATCCAGCCAACAATCCACAGACCAATGACTTAACAAGAAATAAACCTTTGTTGTGGGAATTTGGGATTGTTTTCTCCCCACAGACTAGGTCGTTCTGATCAGTACAGACACTGCCAGGAAGAGGAAGATATTTGACTTTTTAAACCCTGAGGGCTGTGTCATTAGTCAGGTGCTCCTGGAGGAAGAGAAAGCAGAGACATTGCACTCATTTCAACTTTGGGGCCCTGGGGTATGCCCCTGATTTCACTTCCTTGATATCACTCTTGCTTTGACATGATCTAGACTTTGAAGTTCAGCCCGCAGGCAGGCTTATGTTGGTTCACACAGTATGGATTATAACACACAGTATGGATTATTGTTTGTTTTCTTAAGTTATTGCTAAATGAAGAAAATCAAGTTTCAAGGTATGTTTTTGTATTGTAAGTGGCTGTGTGTGTCTCTGTATGTTGTGTGCATATGTATGTCATTTCTGTCTTCTAAAACTCAGGAAATCTACATCTGAGCCATTATCTGCCCACTGCAAAAATCTAGAGTCAAGATGCCTCTGCCAGTATATCATTTTCCAACAGTGATGCTGAGCACAGCCTGCCACTCAGCATCACACCTGAGCTGCTGATTTTCTTGTAGAATCAAGAGGACAGAGAAATATTTCTTACACTCATTTCTCCGCAAGAAGTGGGAATAAAAAGGAGAGACCACGAAGGCAACAGGCTTCAAGAAAAATGAGAGGACTGTATTTCTTTGTGGAAGTGTTTGTACTGAATTACTTCATTCATATTTTGGTCACAGGTCTAGGCCCAGTGCACATTAAAGGTATCAGCTTTGTTCTATTTGATTCCTAACATCTATTTGATGATACTACAGGGGTGTCTTCATCTACTCAGTTTATTTAAAATTCAAAATTTTATTTCAAATCAAAATAATATATATCATACATCTGTAACTGAGAAATAGGAAAATAGATTGCATTCTTGTGTTTATCTCCAAACATGTAAATAGCATTGGGTAGTAGTTGGGAGTAATCAAGGACAATTAAAACAAACAGCCTTGTGAGCAGCTTTTTGCAGAAAACAGCTCTCTGCAGGAGGCCCGTTGTCTTGTCACTTAAGCAAAGTTGTTTTAACTAACCTCCAGCCCAAGTAAGTATACCTTTCAAATCATTTGATCACACAAAGCCTTGCCTAACATGCTGATACCTTCCTTAGATTAAAGAAGCAGAAATGAAGAATAAGTAATTAAGAGATGACTAGATTTTCCCCTCAGCTTTCCCTTCAATAATCTCCTAAGCTAACAGTGTGAACAAGAGAGCATCTAAAAAAAGAACACAAGGTCCCAACAAGCCTGCACATGATGGGAAATGGCCAAGAGTCTGACCCTCTACCTCAATGATTCACTGAGATCACTTGACCTTTTTCCCTTTAAAAACTTTTGTAGCCCAGCAGACTCTGCAGAGGTGGTTTTGGGATATGAGTCCACCTTTGCCCCAGGTTGCCAGCCTCTTGAATAAAGCAAACCTTCTATTCCTACCAGCACTTGTCTCTCAAATACAGCAAGTCCCTACAAGCTGTGCTGAGCCATTCGGTGATCTCTGACTCTTTGCGACCCTATGGACTGTAGCCTGACAGGCTCCTCTGTCATGAGGATTCTTCATGCAAGAATACTGGAGTGGGTAGCCATGCCCTTCTCCAGGGGATCTTCCCAACCCACGGATCGAAACCAGGTCTCCTTCATTGCAGGCAGATTCTTTACCATCTGCGCCCCCAGGGAAGCCCAAGCACCCACATACCAGCTTTCAAATTCTGAACTTTCAAAGATGCGGATGTGCATTCCAGCAACATCAGATGTGAGTGTAATCGCAGCTTGCCCTCCATCTCCTATTGCTGATACTTCTTCAGCTCTACCATCTCCCAGCTCATCTCTCTCCTCCCGTCAGTAACTCTTCTTGCCTCTTCACTGGATGCCAGTCCCTGTGGACCAGCTGTTGTACTGCACTACTGTACTTTTCAAGGTATTGTAAGATTTAAATTGTTTTTTGTCTTTTTTTAATATATTATTTTTGTGAAAAGTATTATAAACCTATTACAGTACAGTACTATATACTCAATTGTGTTAGTTGGGTACCTAGGCTAACTGTGTTGGATCTAAGGAACAAACTGGACTTAACATTTGAGCTCTTAAAATAGAACTCATTTGTATGTAGGGGACTTACTGTACTGGCTTGCAAGCAGCAAGCAGCTGAACCTGAGTTTGAATCCTGACTCTGATACTTATAAACGTTTTGATTTGGGTACTTTTCTTAGGCTCTCTGTGTCTTGAAATCCTAAATATAAATGGATATACTTGAAAGAACCTACTTCAGAAAATGTTATGAGAACTAAAGGAGTAAACATCAGTTCAGTTCAGTCGCTCAGTCGTGTCCGACTCTTTGCGACCCCATGAGCCACAGCACTCCGGGCCTCCCTGTCCATCACCAACTGCCGGAGTCTACCCAAACCCATGTCCACTGAATCGGTGATGCCATCCAACCATCTCATCCTCTGTCATCCCCTTCTCCTCCTGCCCTCAATCTTTCCTAGCATCAGGGTCTTTTCAAATGAGTCAGCTCTTTGCATCAGGTGGCCAAAGTATTGGAGTTTCCGCTTCAGCACCAGTCCTTCCAATGAAACATTAGTAAAGTGCTTTAAACAATGCTTGGCATTAAATACTAAGCATTACACATATAGTCATCATATACAAACTCTGTTTGTAAGGTTTAGAAAGACTCATTCAGTCGCTTAAGTTCCTCCAGCAACTTCTGATTTACCAGATGCACTCATCACTATTACACAGTTCACCATCTTTAGCAGTTGTTATTTAGTCTCTAAGTCATGTCTGACTCTTTGCAACCCCTTGGACTGTTGCCCTCCAGGTTCCTCTGTCCATAGGATTCACCTGGCAAGAATACTGGAGTGGTTGCCATTTCCTTCTCCAGGGATCTTCCCGAACCAGGGATCTTCCCAACCCAGGATCAAACCTGCGTCTTCTGTGTGCCAGGTGGGTTCTTCACTATTGAGCTACCTAGGAAACCCATGTTTAACTGTAGTTGCTTGTGAATCTATATCCCTAGAATGAAATGACTCCTCTGGCCTTTAAATTTTGTCCTCTGTTCCTTGAGCAATGCCAGAAACCAAATAGGGCATTAATAAGTATCTGTCTACTAAAAAACCTAAAAAGTATGCCAGTCACACTATTACATTGCCAATGAGGGGGGCTAGCAATAGATGACATTTAGTCAGCTAACATATTACAATAAACGTTAAAGAACTAGATGAAATGGATACGTCCTCAAATGTTGAATACAGGCAAAAATTAATAGTACTCCAGCAATACATTCTATTGAAATTGTTTACTGATTAAATTACTATACTTTCAACTGAATTAGCATGAAAGCTAGTGATTTGAGGAGTCAGAAAATCTCATTAATAGTATTAGTTTCATCAGGAATTTGCCATGTCCTTAAAACATACACACACACATGCACACATACACACACACACCACAAGAAGATTTAATTTTTGCTTTTTAGCTTTACCAACATAGAAAATGGTGAAAATAATAGCAAAAGTTATCCCAGGTAAATACTTAACTGCTGTCTGTAAAGTATTTGTAAACACAAAGCACCATATAAATTCTTAATAATAGTAATAAGTCTAGAGTTTTTAAAAGGAAAATATATTCAGCTCAGTTTATTTCTGACATTTTAAATATATAAAACTTCTTTATCTACAGTTTCTATTTGCTAACCAAATGACAGTGTACAAAATGCAAGCACTCAGGCAATTTAAGACTTCATCACTCATTTGTACCCTGAAAGAGGCTTTTAAAACCATTACCTACTATCATGTAAATATCAAGGCATACAGTTCTTAACCCATAAAACATTTACTGAACATTTTACGGGCTTCACTTACACTGGATTCATTAGATGCTCAGTTTGCTGTTAGGACAAACCACAGGGTACTTTACTTAGCAAAGAATTACCATTCTACCAATATGGCAAATCACCAGAAAAGTCACACATCACAAAAGCTATAGGAAAAGTTTACACAAAATAGTAGGATAAGTCATTGGAGAAGTTCTACCTAGGAGTCCTGAGAGTTTGGTAAGCAGAGTTATAATGCAAAAAGGGAGACAGCATGGATGGTTTACCTAAAACCCTTTCTATCATAGAGGAGATAATTCAATAATCTTGGACTAGATTAAGAATATGAAAGACTCCAATAAATCTGACATTTACTATTTTTAACTATCTTTCTTAACATTTTGATATCTGCCAACATCTTAAGTGCTGGGTTTAAGAACAGTTAGACTCAAACCCTAGTACTGCCATCTCCTTGCGCCACGGCCTAGGAAAACACATATCATCTCTGTGCCTCAATTCCCTCATTTACAAATGAAAAGAGTGTTAACACCTGTGGTACCTTGGTATTGTCAAAACCAGATGAAATGAAACTTGCTAAGTGCTTAAAAGCATTCTTGCAAATGTAACTCCTCAAGATGTGTGCCTATGTTCATGTACTTAGTCAGTCATGTTCCACTCTTGCAACCCCATGCACTGTAGCCCACCAGGCTCTTCTGTCCCTGGGATTTTCCAGGCAAGAATTCTGGAATGGGTTGCCATTTCCTTCTCCAGGGGATCTTCTCAACCCGGCGATCAAACCCAAGTCTCCTGTATTGGAAAGCAGATTCTTTACCACTGCACCACCTGGGAAACCCCGCAAATGTATATGTTCATCTGATAAGTACACTGAACTGAAGGGAACTAAAGGCAGAGTTACTTAGTAAACATGGAGAGACAGGGTCTCAGTTTAACATTCACAATGCAGAAAAAGAACCTGACTATATCATTCAAACTAGCTTACTTTTGTTGGTCTCTGTATTGCCACAAATTCCTCTTCCTTTCTCCTTGCAAAAAAAAAAAATTAGTACACTTCATAAAAAGTAACAAATTAGGGTAGGGAAAATGAAAAGAAGTGTAAGTTATTTGGATAAAGTACACATTTTTTCACCTGTTCCAATAGTTTCAAGATTGAAATTCCCAGAAATATATTTTTTAGGTCAACTCTGTCAGGTGCCCAAGAACCATGGTTTAGACTTTCAGTATAAAGAGGGCTTAAAAGTATGGAATTTTGCGTGAAAAGACCTAGCTTTAAATCCAGTTTTCTCCACTTTCTAGTATGTGGCTTTAAGCAAATTTCTTCGATGCTATAAGCCTGTTTATTCACATAAAATATAACTCATAATCCTTACATGATTGACATATTGTGAGAAATAAATCAAAATTATGAAAACTAAATTAAGTCAAACAATGTACGCAAAGCACTGTACCTTGTTCCTATGACAGTTTATCATTTGAAACATTATATCATTACAATATTTATCTTAAATATTTCAATCCTCCCACATATTTGAACATTTTGAGAAATGATTCTTCCAAATCAGCCAACACTGAAGAGTATTAGTTTTCTTGATAATGATTTTCTAGAGCAGTGCAACCAAAGTTTGGACTCTTGACCAGCAGTATCAGCATTCCCTTGACCCTTGTTAGAAATGCAAATCCTTAACTCCCACCCCCCACTTACTGAATCACAATATCTGGGGAACCTATTTTGACAAGCTCTCCAGGTGAACCCCATGATGTTAATTTTGAAAATCGCAAATCTAGAGTAGCAGAATTATAGGACTGACTATCACTGTGTAACCTAGAGCAGGTATTTGGTACACCCTTCCCTGGTGGCTCAGACGGTAAAAGCGTCTGCCTACAATGCCGGAGACATGGGTTCAATCCCTGAGTTGGGAAGATCCCCTGGAGAAGGAAATGGCAACCCACTCCAGGAGTCTTGTCTGGAAAATCCCATGGATGGAAGAGCCTGGTAGGCTACAGTCCATGGGGTTGCAAAGAGTTGGACACAACTGAGCAACTTCACTTTCGCTTTCTTTCACAGGTGTCAGGAGGATGGGAGTGCACAGCGCTGTTCTTCATTCCTGTCACTGAAATCTGGGTTGCTTCCTGAGGCCAGAGGATGGGGGTTATCAGAAAATAGAGTTTGCTCATCCAGATACTTCATAGTTCCTTCCTCAAAGGCCACATGGTGAATCTACTAGGCCTCATGGACCATACAGTCTTTGCCACAGTATTCATTTCTGTTATTGAAATGTAAGAGCAGTCATAGATAATGTGTTAACAAATAAGTATGGCTGTGTTCCAGTAAAGCTTCATTTACTACAGGTAGCAGGTTATAGGTTGCTGATTCCTATGCCCTGTTAGGCTTGTGTACTGCACAGTCTACATAATTAATGGACTGAATGATTATACCCCTCTCAAAATGCATATGGTGAAGCTCTGATCCCCAATGTAATGTTATTTGGAGGTGGGCTTTGGAAAATAATTAGGTTTAGATGCAGTCATACGGGTGGGACCCTCATGGTGAGATCAGAGTCCATGTAAGATGAACACACACCCAGGAAAAGCCGTCAAAGGACACAGGTGGAAAGCAGGTGTCCACAAGCCGAAAAGAGAGTCCTCACCAAGAACAGTCCTGGCCAGCACCTTGACTGTGGACTTGCCAGCCTCCAGAACTGTGAGAAACAATGGTTGTTTAAACCACTGAAATTATGGCATTTGGTTATAGCAGCCCAAGCTAAAAAGAAACTGTAGCATGCAGATGTTAATAGATGAATTCAGGGAAGCATCTTTATTTTACTGAGGCATTTTTCCTTTGGTCTGTGACATGATCTCTTGGTTTGTGACATGATCTATTAGCAATTCATTAAAGGGCTTCCATTCTACCTTATGATTAAGCTGTGCACTGCTAACTGTGAGAATACTCAAAGTCAAGGACAGTTGGGTGACTGTAATATGGGCTATGCAAAAAAATAGCCCCAATAGAGACTTTATGAAATGCAATCAATGCTTCCTATTACCTGAAAAATCGTGACTTCTTGGATTATTTCTCTCCTTTTCTTGAGAAGAGTACAGAGCAGCATAAGGAGTTCCCATTATAATAAATATCCAGATTTTCTTACTACTTCTCACTCCGAAAAGGTAGCTGACAAGCAAAGGATGAGAGGGCTTTTATGTTCCAGCAGTAACTCAGTGGCAAGTGATACCGCTGACATTTTAGAGGAGAAAAATGCCAGCGTTAATTTATTAAACTAAAATTCTCAGGGACATTTTAAAATATAGTCCCATTTCCCAGGATTTAATTCAGCTCCTGGAAACAAGTGACTCACTAGAAAATGATGCTCCTCTGTTCACCACCTATGTGGGCTTCAACCTGGGCAGTGTGTGTGAGTCATCCTGAATCCCAGCTCTACTTGTAGCCTTGTTTAGTGTAGGAGTTCCAAAGCATCTGTCAAATAAAATTAACTTCCCAACTCAGGATATCATAAGACAAACTAGAGTTCCATAAGGATAAATACAGAGACCCATTTGAAAGATATTTTTCTGAAAAAGTTTGGCTATTACTTTACTACTCAAGCAGACATAAGGTACAGCAAATTAATTCTGACCTTTGATTTAGAAGCCAATTAATTCAGTGTTGCAAGATTTCATTTATCCATGTGTCCTTTCTCTCAGCAAATATTTGGACACAAAGATTAATAAAAACAAATCCTGTTTTCAAAAACTGCATGATATACTGAGAGAGTCAACATACAAATACTTACAATAAAGCATAATAAATATGTTCTGAGATCCAAGGAAGATTTTGCTCTCTCTTACTAGAAAGTATAAAAACGTTTCAGAAAAGAGATTTCATTGAAAGATATATAGTCAGTGCCTGACATGTGTCAGGCATTATTTTAAGCAATGGGGCTACCTTGGTGAACAAAAAAGAAAGCAAAGCAAAACAACAATGGCAAAGAAAGCAAAACAAAACAACAGCAAAAAACCTGATAGAGATTCTCACACTGGTTCACAATCTAGTGAATGCAGAAGGAGACAACTGTAAACAATTGTAGATAATTGAACACACTAAAGAATTAAATAATGTCGTATGTTAAAAGGGACCTGCACTACTGAAAAACACCACAAGGCAGGGACTTCCCTGGTGGTCCAGGGGCCACAATTTCAGACTTCCAGTGCAGGGGGTATGGGTTCAATCCCTGGTCAGGAAACTAAGGTCCCACAGGCCGCAGAACAGCCAAAAAATAAAAGTAAGGAAACAAATTTAACACTGAAAACACACACACACACACACAAGGCAAAGGAGATAACAGATATATTTCTCCTAGGGTTGAAATAAATCCTTTTAGGGTAAGATGCCATGAGTCATGGTAATGAATGTGGAAAGCAAGAATGACCACGCATTATTCGTATGCGTGTGTTCTCATTTGCTCAGTTGTGTCTGACTCTTTGTGACCCTTTGGACTTTCGCCCGCCAGGCTCCTCTGTCCGTGGGATTTCCCAGGCAAGAACACTGGAGTGGGTTGCCATTTCCTCCGGCAGGGGATCTTTCCAGCCCAGGGATCGAACCTGATGTCTCCTGCATGGGCAGGTGAACTCTTCACCACTGCAGGACCTTGTAACAAAATGATCACTCGTGCAACTTTCTCTGAAACTGTTTTTCCTGCTGCTTCTCGGATCTCCATAAAAGCACGTTTTGAATTCGAGGCTTACTCTGGATCCTAGGACACTCCTGGCTGCTGCTGCTTATTTGCTTCGGTTGTATCTGACTCAGTGTGACCATAAGGACTAGCCCACCAGGCTCCTCTGTCTGTTGGATTCTCCAGGCAAGGATACTGGAGTGAGTGGCCATGCCCTCCTCCAGGGGAATCGTACCAATCCAGGTATCAAACCTGGGTCTCCGGCATTGCAGGCAGATTCTTTACCACTGAGCCACCAGGGCAGCCCAATGACACTGCTATCAGCTAGAGGTAATAGATGTAGAAGGAAAAACAGTCCTCAATTAAGTCTATCAAATAATGCAGTGCTGGGGTTGGTATTCAAGTACTAAAGTAAGAGACAGAATAAGTGCAATTAATGATAGTTCTAATGAAATTAGTGGTCAAAATAGTTATTTAATATGTTATTTTATGCAATCTGCAATTGGGTTGCAGTAATTTCTATGAATTACATAACTTTTTTTTTTTTCCATAATTGCATACAGTCTAAATTACTGGTAAGCAAATGTATTCTCTACAGGGATAGATAGAAGATATTATAGATGTTGCTGGTCATAAACTCTGTTAGAACTACTCAGCTCTGCCATTGTACCACAAATGTTTGCCATAGACAATATATAAACAAGCATGGCTGTGTTCCAATAAAACTTTACACAGAAACCAAACTTTGAATTTATATAATTTTCACTCATCATAAAATATTTTTTTTATTTTTTTAACCATTTAAAAATGTTTAAAAAAAAGAGAGAGACAGACATAGCCCACAGACTGTACAAAAACATAAATGGTTAGAATTGGCCTGTTGGTCAAAGTTTGCCAATCCTTGGCCTATTACTTTTCATTCAATCAGTGTTAGAAAAGTTATGCTATGGAAAATATGATTGGGACAATAAGATGTCAAATCAGAGTTGAAGCATTGGGGATCACCATTTGACTTGTATGCAACTACCTGGCTCTGTCACTTTAATGAGCACTATTCCTGGGCAAAGTTTTGCATTTATTTACCAAATTTAGATGACTCCATCTATTCAATATATGATACTTTTGAAAATTTGGCCTTAAGTCTTTTGTTTTTAGATATCTTGAATGACTGTAATATAAACTGAAACCACCTGCTCCAGCTGAACTCTGATCTGCTACAACTTAACTTGTGACAACAAACCTTAAATAGCTACTACTCAATTAGGATATCCTGAGATCCAACGTCAAGGTCATAACCCTATTGTCAATATGAACTACAGAACAGGACTGTGCTGCTAATCTCTAGGCTATCAAAGTTTTGGAGCAATTAATGACATTATATCCTTTGAATGGATAAGTCTAAGAATGGTGATTTGAAGTTTTCCTATGCTTTGAAGTCACTCTAAACAAAATGATTAGCTTAACTAGTTTTTTTTTTTTTTCAGTCCCTTAGGGTAATTAATTTTGATATTGAATGAATAGATTAAGCTTCACTTCTTACATATTTATCACTTGACCTTGATGGGAAGGTCAATGTCACTGACTGAAATAAAAGAGGGTGAATATCTGGTGTGTCCATTCATTGAATTCCTTATTAGAGAACAAGTGAGTATGCCACCATCAATACATAGATGCTACAAAGATACAGAGGGGCGTTTATGATTATAAATTGTGACTATAAATGGAGCTTTGGAGGTGACATTTTAACAAAGTTTTGGAGGGTGAGAGTTAGCTAAACAATAACCTGGGAGCAGTGCATGCCAAGCAGTGGGGGCAGGTCTGGTGTATTTGACAGCATCACCGCCAGGGTGACAGGAATGAGATGAGCTATGGACACAGGTGACAAGATGTTTGAGCTAAGCTTGTCAGATGGAAAGCAAAGAAAGCATATGCTAATGATAAGACTTACTCCTTAGACTTAAGTCTGAATCATAAGCTTTTTAAGGTATCTTTGGCTTTTATGAGAACATGGCCAGGTAGATATTTGGGCTTCCCTGGTGGCTGAGAGGTTAGAGCGTCTGCCCGCAATGGGTTCAATCCCTGGGTCGGGAAGATCCCCTGGAGAAGGAAATGGCAACCCACTCCAGTACTCTTGCCTGGAGAATCCCATGGACGGAGGAGCCTGGTGGGCTACAGTCCACGGGGTCACAAAGAGTCAGACACGACTGAGCGATTTAACTAACTAACTATTACACTAGAGGAGACTGAAACGCAAGAAATACATTATTTGGGCTTCTGTGATCATGCAATGAGTAAAGGACAGAATTGAGGTTAGCACTTAACGCCATATGTTACTGCTCATTCTATCATATTTTGTCTTTAAAATATCAGTTTCTTCAATAAATGCATCAGGAAAGCTTAAAATTGAGGTCTTATATTCAGTCTGTACTCATGCTTACTGCTGGATGATGAGACAATTTGACAAAGCCAAGATATTTAAAAAATTAAATATAAGCTTGAATCAGAAGGGATTAAAGAATTATCAGAGAGATATACTACAGAAAACATGGAGCAATTGGGTTTGTCAAGATTCAGAGCATATGTACAAAAAATATATGTTACAGAGATATATGGTTTGTTTTACTGATTTATTCACATGCATTTGTTCAAATGAGGATACCATATGTAAAGTATTATAAATGTTTAAATTTATATTTGAAGACTACTTCCTGGGACATCTTTAACCTATTTTGTATATGTTATCAAATAGTAAAATGTTTTGTCCCCTGCTCTTTCTTATCTTACCATTTAAATTCTGTCTCACTGATAATAGGCATATTTTTTGTTGATGATTTTTTTTTTAACTAGGTCTCCTAGACACGTAGAATAGAACTCTAGAGAAAGGATTTATTGAAGTTGCCTTAAGCAAGAACTTACTGATACCAGTATATTGCTAAATACCCTATGCCAATAAACACTGAGGGATGTTATCATATTAAAAGTTTTTTGAAAAGTTAACTTTAGTAATTCTCTTTCAAGCAGCTAATTGGTTTCAACCTCAGTATTTAACATCTCAATGTATCTGAATAATGCATCCACATACCATTGACCTAGAATAATTTCATCATTGTCATTGATTTACTTATGCCTCATGGAAATATTTTTTAAAAAAACCTTATTTGAAGACATGGAATAATATGTGCTGATCTGATTTTAAGTAGCCAATTTTTATATTATGGGAATTCTAAGTTTTTCCTAGAGTTGCCACAAAGATAGACAAAAGCGGATAGCTGTTACTTTTTCAAAACAAAAGCTATTTAGTAAAAATTAACAGGTTTACTTCCATCCATAACATCTTTACTATATAATACTTATCTATTTTTCTTCATAACAGAGGAAACTACCTTTATTAATAATCAACATACAATAAACTACACATATCTAAGTATATAATTTTATAAGTTTTGACAGATGACTATAAACATTGAAAGCAATACCACAATCATAATAATGAAACTGTTTATCACCTTCCAATTCTTTTTTATGTACTTTTCATAATCTGCCTGGTTCCTTCCAGATAGACTTGTACTCTTCACTTCATAGTCCAAGTACTATGCTCTTTAGTGAGATGATTGGCTAGTATTTTCTAGAACTGTGTATACATAGAATCAACCTCAATACACTGTTTTTCAGTCAGGCTTCATTCAACCGGCATAAATGCTTTGAGATTCACCTATGTTCTTGCTAATAATAATAGTAAGTTCCATTACTGTTCCTGAGTAGTATTCCATCAAATGCATATATGACAACTCATTTATGCCTTCACTTGCTGATAGGCAGTTGGGTTTTGGGGTTTTTTAATTTAGATTTTTAGCTACTACAAGTAAAGCTGCTATAAATATTTATGCAAAAGTCTTCAGTTCAGTTCAATTGCTCAGCCGTGTCCAACTCTTTGTGACCCAATGGACTGCAGCACGCCAGGCCTCCCTGTCCATCACCAACTCCTGAAGCTTGCTCAAACTCATGTCCATCGAGTCAGTGATGCCATCCAACCATCTCATCCTCTGTCATCCCCTTCTCATCCTGCCTTCAATCCTTCCCAGCATCAGGATCTTTTCCAGTGAGTCAGTTCTTCACATCAGGTGGCCCAAGTATTGGAGTTTCAGCTTCAACATCAGTCCTTCTAATGAACACCCAGGACTGATCTCCACTAGGATGCATGGGCTGGCTTCTCTGCTCAGCTTCTCCGCCTTCATCCTGATCATCGATGCCCTGGCACTGCCCCACTAGCTGAGTGGGAAAACCCTTTGTCAGATGGGAGTGGACCTCGTCAATGCCACGGTCGGATCTCCTTGCAGCCCAAGGGACTCTCAAGAGTCTTCTCCAACACCACAGTTCAAAAGCATCAATTCTTCGACACTCAGCTTTCTTTATAGTCCAACTCTCACATCCATACATGACTACTAGAAAAACCATAGCTTTGACTAGATGGCCTTTATTGGCAAAGTAATGTCTCTGCTTTTTAATATAATGTCTAGATCTAACATAGCTTTTCTTCCAAGGAGCAAGCGTTTTTTAATTTCATGGCAGCAGTCACCATCTGCAGTGATTTTGGAGCCCCCCAAAATAAAGTCTCTCACTGTTTCCATTGTTTCCCCATCTATTTCCTATGAAGTGATGTGACTGGATGCCATGATCTTAATTTTCTGAATACTGAGTATTAAGCCAACCTTTTCACTCTCTTTCATTTTCATCAAGAGGCTCTTTAATTCATCTTTGCTTTCTGCCATAAGGGTAGTGTCATCTGGGTATCTGAGGTTACCCTTATGGCAGAAAGCACAAGCCTTATGTAGACATATATTTTCATACTTTGCTAATTACTAGGCAATTTAATATTCAGATGGGGATCCTATGAAAACTTCTGGAACTCTCTCCCTGTGCTCTGTCTCCTCCCTATATCCTCTTCTCACCTCCTCCTCCTTTACCCTGGGATTCTGTTGGGTTCACCTCAGTTCTTCCTCGTTGCCGTAGTCTGGAAACTTGAAAGGAAGTTGGGGAGATTACTGGACTCACTTCTTTTGTTTCCTAACTCAGAGTTCTCTGTCCTTTCATTACTTGTTGTCAAATTTTGTTATTATATTTAAATGATTTGTTTGATATATTTCTGGGACCAAAGTAGTGTTTAGCAGGGGCTTAAAATATTGTTGAGAAAATAAAATGAATGACTATATTACATATCAATATAAAAAATGCACTACTACAAGGTCAAGGTATTCATTTATTCATAGGCAGTACATTTGATTTTTCACATTTTATAAATTTTCAGCAATATTTTTTTCACAGGCAGCAATTACAAGTTGCAAATATTGTTACACGACTTTTGAATAGGTCATTTTTCCTTGGGATTGTCTTTTGAATTCCCTTATAGATGGCATTAATTTTCCCCAAGTGTATGTATGGGTTCTAAGATGATGTCATTATCCATGATATCATTGGAAAGACAACCTAGTCTGTATTTGCCAAAGGATGCAAGTCAGATTTAAGTTTCATTGTTATTTATTTGGAAAATTAATTTTGAGAGACATTTGGTTTAGTAGCGATGTATTGTAAAAGACACAATTTTTTGTAGTTAGAGATAACGGAATTCAAATCCCAACTCTACAAATTGCTGACAGATTTTAGAGAAATTCCTAACCTCTCTGTAATTAAATTTTCTTATCTGTAAATTTTAGCTAATAATAATTCTTCCTTCTCAAAGAGTTTTTAAGACTGAGTGAAAGAATCAGACACACAGTAGGTATTTAAAAAGTGGTAGAATTTTATATATTTATTATCCCGAACAAAGGGTTTATGATTGTAAATCTTCTATCAGTTCCCTCTTACAGACTTGAACTTCAGTGCTATTGATTGGATTTTTCTTCTGGTTTCTTGATTTTTCATTTCTGTGGAGTTCTTTGTAAACTATATGAAAATGTTAAAGTAAAATAAAATGTAGGATAATTCCTACTTTAGCCCACTAATTTTAATCTCTCTTGTGTACAAACAATAAAGTAAACAGTACTGTTCTTTCCTTTGTTACTATCAAGAATTTTGCTGACATTCTCTTTTGAGTAAAAATATTATATAACATCAAAGTATGTTAGATCAAAAGATTCTGATTCTACTGTCACTGCACTGCTGACGTTTAACTTAAAGAAAAGTGATGAATTTTAATGAATGCTGCTTTTGTGATTTCATAGTGACCATATTTTAAAAGAGAGTTGAATAATAAGCATCTTTAGGTAGTATTTACTGCTTTATTACGTTTATATATACAAAATTAGAAGTCTGAGTTTTTAGTAAATTTCACAGAATGACCTGCTGAAGTAGTCAACTAGGAAAGCCACATTTTAACATTTTTGACATTATATGATTTAAATGAGAAGTTAAACTTCTTTTCATTTTTTAAAAAAATTTAGATAGATTTTATAGGTATCACAGATAACATAAATACTGAATAGGCAAGAGAGACAGAACTGCCACCTGAAAGAAAAACATTACTAACTGGTTGAATTTAAACTATCTGCATAATTATAGTATAAAACTCCAAATATTTTCTATAGTTTTATGGCTATGCACAATGAGGCAATCAATGAATATCCCAAAAGCCTGATGTTTGTAGGTATCAATTAATGTTTTACTGAAATAATTAAAATATTTACTATAGTATTCCATATTAATTAAAAAAGCACATCTTCCAATTTATAATATTTATTCCAATGGAAATATAGTCATTAATTTAAAGAAATCTAGTATGGTTAAGATTAGAAAATATCAGAGAAGCAAATATATTAACTTCACAATCCAGCAAACAGAAACCATTTACTATTGTTAAAACAGCTCAGCAGTAACGTATACTGCAGTGCAGGAGACCCCAGTTCAGTCGATGCCTGGTTCAAGAAGGTGTCCCCTAGAGAAGGAAATTGCAACCCACGCCAACATTCTGCCTGGGAAATCCCATGGACAGAGGGGCCTGGTGGGCTACAGTCCCTGGGATCACAAGAGAGTCAGACACGACTGAAGTGACTAAGCACACACATGAGCACACAAGATATTCACATGTAATCCTATATTTTATATATATATATATATAATTATGTAATATATGCAGTATACCACATACTATGTTCCAGTCCATACAAGCTGATAATAGTACTAAAAAACAATTCTATATCAATAATCAAGGAATTTTCCATTAGATATAATGCAGATGGGTCTGTATTAAAGGACATTCCATGTGGCTCATACTTCTATTTTCAAGAAAGCTGCATAGCATTCCATGGAATAATTACAGGAGAAATCAACAAAACCCACTAACAACCTATGCCTAGGATGAGGGTTCAAGGTGAGGGTGTACATCCTACAAAGACTCGTCATAGATTTAGGAAAATTTACTTACATTATTTTGCCTGGTCATAACTTTTACGCAACTGCATGTTGGACTGTTTGCATTTTCCTTTATAATGTTTTAAAAATTCATTATATTTTTCATAGAGATTAGAAATATTTTACAATTTATCATTTATCTTTTTAATTTGAATATGAATGCAGTATACAGGTTTTTCTAAACCTTTTCTTCAGTTGTTACAATGAATACATTTCTTTGTGCATTTTCAAAAATAAAAAATAAATCTGAAAGGAAATAAAATCTACTTTAACCAAATGATTCACCATGTGGAAACCATCAGTGGCTCCAAACCACAGAATTAAACTGGAGCACTGGATTTCCCTGGTGATCCAGTGGCTAAGACTTCATGCTCTCAAAGCAGGGGGCCTGGGTTCGATCCCTGGTCGGGGAAATAGATCCCACATGCTGTAACTAAGACCTGGTGCAGCCAAAAAAAAAGAAAAAAACTGGAGCGTTCATAACAGGTCATGCAAGAGCCTGTGCACGGCTGGCTCATCAGTCATATCTCCAGCAGCTCAAACCAACACTGAAGCTGCACTGCTGACCGTCTCTGCAGGGCTCCTCTCCAAAGCTTTGATAACTCCACCCCATGTACCTGGCATAACCGGCCCCTCTTCCCACTCGAAACATTGCTTACATCTCACCACCTTATATCCATTTTAACACACTGGCCTCATTTCTACCTCCTTGGAAAACTTACAGAGATTTTTATTCATGCACTTCACTTGGCAGTTAATTCCAGACTACCTGTGGTCATTTGTTTGTCTGATCTTTTAATTATATACATAACTCATTAATATTCAGTACTTACTACATAATACACTGTAATTCTATCTCTTTACTCCATCTTTAATACTTTAGTACTTTGTATCAGTTTGGAATCTGAAGTATTTTTAAAAGACTTTTAAAATTTATTTTAATTATTTGCATTGCAACTGCAGTTTGGTAGTGGCCATGATCTGATTGATATCAATTCTTTGATATTTAGCGAGATTTTTTTATAGCCTGATACATGGTTAATTTTTACCTATATTTCTTGTGACCTTGAATTTATTTTCCTTTGTTCAGTGAAGACTATTTTGATATCTTCTTTGAGTAGTTTGAAAACGTTAAGGTGAACTCTAACATATAAATACCATCATTGAGAAGCCATCAATGAGAAGCCATCATTCACACCTTACAAAAAATAAAATTAAGCTAAACGAAAGGAAAATCAATGACTTTTATTGTTGCATCAGAGACCAAAGATTGCAGGGCCAACCACTACCCCCAAATCTGGAGAGATGGATGAATACAGAGAGTCACAGCTTCAGTCTGCTGCTCTGCAGCAGCGTCTGCTGGAGCATAAGCTGAGAAAACAGGTGAATACCGTCACTTGGATGAGCTACTGGAGAATGAGGATGGGCTAGTTTAAAAAAATCCTGGTGATGAAAACTTAACGGGCCCCCATACTTCTGTGGTTTTACCTCAGGAAACCCCACCAGGTTCTCATGGAGAACAGACAAGAGAGAAAGCTCACTTCAGAGAGAAAGCAGCACCTCTGAAAGTATCAGAGAGATCATGGATAATTTCCCTGTTCTCTTCTGTCCTCCCAAGCTAGGAGTTGATAGGTCAGGACTCTGACTGAATCAGGCATTTCAGGTTCTCTTCAGGTAATAATCTGAGCATTGCCTATGTGATGGAACTGTTAGCTACAATGGTAATCATTGTTGTTGTTCAGTCACTCAATCCTGTCTGACTCTTTGCCACCCCATGGACTGCAGCACGCCAGGCTTCCCTGTCCTTCACTGTCTCTGGGAGTTGGCTCAAACTCATGTCCATGGAGTTGCCGATGCCAGCCAACCATCTCATCCTCTGTTGCCCCCTTCTCCTCCTGCTTTAAATCATTCCCAGCATCAGAGTCTTTTCCAATGACTGAGGTCTTCTCATCAGGCGGCCAAATTATTGGAGTTTCAGCTTCAGCATTAGTCCTTCCAATGAATATTCAGGATTGATTTCCTTTAGGATTCGAAATATATAAATGTCTCAAAACAACACATTGTATATCTTAAGTGTATATAATGTTATACATCAACTATACCTCAATTTAATAAAGAAGAAAGTTCCCCAGTTATAAGAAATGCAGAGAAAACTTCAGTCTCTAAAACAGTTAGAAAAACGATTTGAACAATCATTACAGAATGAATTACTAACCATTTCAATCGACCAAAATCAGTGCAATGCATATGCTTCAAATTCAAATACACTCTAGTGTCCTTCAGCTGTCAGAAAATGGCCACTCCAAATGACTGCTTTGTGTACAATTCCAGTTTTATTATCTAGACATATTAAAGAGTTTACAGATTTACATATTGAAGTTTCGGCCTCAGGCTGCAGTGACTTATTGCTGTGTCATGGCTCATATCCTTTCTTTAATACTGTTTCCTAGAGACACAACCAATCAAGTCACAAGCTGTATGTCACGACTGTCACTGCTCAAGGGACTCAGAATCCAGGGGTCAGATTTGCTCTTCAAGGACTTTCTACTACAAGTAGAGGTTCATGCCGTTATCCATCACTTTTCTTTTTTATAGGTTTTTTCCCTATCATAATTTTGTAATATAATTAACATAACTTTTCTAAATCACAGGTTTATTAACCACTTCACCCTCATTCAATAGAAATTAAAAGTTCATGAGAGAGAAACTCCAGAGCTTAGATACTGAAAAAACTACAAGAAGTGTTTTTAATATGAAATTTTTTTTAATTTCAAATAAGAGAGTCATAATTTTTTTTCATCTAATTATTGCTCTCCCTCTCAAATACAAAGTCCAGCATTCAGAGGCTGATTGTCTTTTACTGAGAAAACTACATTGTAATGACTTACTCCCTCTCTCTCTCTTTCTCACATACACCCCTTTATCAACTGTTTCCAAACTTTGCAAATCTTTCCCATTCAAGTAGATTTTGACATAGAGATGCTAGAGCAAGTATAAAGTCATTTTCTCACCATTGGAAAAGTTGATTACTTGAGGTCTTTTAAAGCGGTTTTGGTTGAAAAATTATTTTAAATGTTTTTCGAACTGAAAGCTGCAGGCTCAGGTTATACTTCATGTATCAATCCTTTGAGATAAATTTCCCTCAGATTGAAAGAGCCAGATCCAATACTGGTAACTCTGTAATCATCAAAGAGAAAAACTAAATAACACTACTTGTTGTTGTTCAGTCGCTCAGTCGTGTCTGATTGTTGCAAGCCCATGGACTGCAGCACGCCAGACTTCCCTGTCTTGCACCATCTCCCAGAGCTTCCTCAAACTCATGTCCATTGAGTCAGTGATGCCATTCAACCATCTTGCCCTCTGTCATTCCCTTCTCCTCCTGCCTTCTATCTTTCTTTCTCAGCATCAGGGTCTTTTCCAATGAGTCAGTTCTTCTCATCAAGTGGCCAAAGAAATGGTGGAGCCAAAGAATTGGCGGAGCTCCAGAATTAGTCCTTCCAGTGAAAATTTAGGATTGACTGGTTTGATCCCCTTGCTATCCAAGGGACTCTCAAGAGTCTTCAACACCCCAGTTTGAAAGCATCATTTCTTCAGTGCTCAGACTTTTTTATTGTCCAGCTTTCACATCTGTACATGACTAATGGAAAAACCATAGCTTTGACTAGATGGACCTTTGTTGCCAAAGTAACATTTCTACTTTTTAATATGTTGTCTAGGTTTGTCATAGCTTTTCTTCCAAAGAGTAAACGTCTTTTAATTTCATGGCTGAAGTCACCATCTACAGTGATTTTGGAGTCTAAGAAAATAAAGTCTGTCACTGTTTCCATTGTTTCTATTTGCCATGAAGTGATGGGACCAGATGCCAAGATCTTTGTTTTTTGAATACTGAGTTTAAGCCAGCTTTTCACTCTCTTCTTTCACCTTCATCAAGAGGCTCTTTAGTTCTTCACTTTCTGTCACAAGGGTGGTGTCATCTGCATACCTGAGGTTATTGATATTTCTCCTGGCAATCTTGATTCCAGCTTGTGCTTGGTCCAGCCGGACATTCTGCATGATGTACTCTGCATGTAAGTTAAATAAGCAGGATGACAATATACAGCCTCGATATACATTCCCAATTTTGAACTAGTGTCTGGTTCTAAATGCTGCTTCTCAACCTACACACAGGTTTCTCAGGAGGCAGGTAAGGTGGTCTGGTATTCCCATCTCTTCAAGAATTTTCTACACTTTGTTGTGATCCACAGAGTCAAGGGCTTTAGCATAGTCAATGAAGCAGAAGTATATATATTATACTACTATTACACAGAGTCAATTTCAAGTTGCTTTCATTCCAGTAAGATGGGGGATGTGTCTGTCTAGGTAAGATAGAGAGATCACCTCATGGCACACTTTCCCCCTACCTCAGACATTACTGTCAATTATAGTACTTGGGGATTTCGCTGGTGTCCCGGTGGTTAGGACTTCACCTTTCAATGCAGGGGGTGCATGTTTCATCCCTGGTCAGGAAGCTAAGACTCATGGCCATAAAACCAAAACATAAAACAGAAGCAATATAGTAACAAATTCAATAAAGTCTTTTAAAATGGTCCATATCAAAATAATCTAATTATGGCACTTGCTTTCAATTAGTTTAGGCACTGCCTCAGATTCCCTTTCAACATTTTGTGAGAAAAAAAAAAAAAACAAACTTATTTGTCATCACTATTTAGGCTATAGTTTTTATGAAACTACAGTTTTGGGGAAGGGGGTCTAAGTAGGAGGTCATAAATGTCTGACATTAACTAGAAATAATGAAATAATGATCATTTTTGTCTTATGCATGTATTTCATGAGAATATTATTGTTTTGATCATTAAATCAAGGAAAGACTAATAACAAAAACATTGAAATAAAATGCAACTACTTAATAAGTACCCAGTATGTTCCATGTACTGTAGTTAAGTCCTTTGCCATATTTACCTGGTTTAATCCTAACAATAATTCTATGGGACCAGAACTGTTATATCTACTGTTATAGAGGAGGAAACCAAGACATGAAATAACATGTTCAAGATTATTAAAAAATTCGCTAACAGTCAGTATTTCATAGCAAGTGGCTCTGACTCCAAAAGCTATTTTCTTAACAGTTACACTAAACTCCCTCTCAAAAGTCCAGGATGCAGAAGCGGACTGTCCTTTGCTGAGAAAGGTGTTTTGCAATGACCTCATTGTGTAGCACTTGAAAGGAGTGCTTTCTCATTAATTAAGGAAAATTCCCTTCTGGCAAGAGCAGTCCCCATTGTAATGAAAGCACAGTACTGTTCTCCAATTTAATCAGGATGCTTTCAGTTCTAATGGCTCAAAAGGAGGCAGCTCTGAGTCATTGCTTATTGCCACACTCAGTCATTGGAACAATTCTCAAACATGGAGGGCCACATTCTTCACTCAGGTGCCAGAGCGAAAACAGTATTTCTTCTCCATTCAACCTGAGCTCATCTGATTATTAATCAGTAACTACAGACTGTACAACAGGGTTATAGCTTGGGGTCTATCAAAGAGGTTAACAGTGGTTATTTTTATTCACATCTTATTTTTATCACATCCAAAGCCTAATGGAAATTACCCAAATATCCACACTAAGGCTTTACAGATTAATGAAGACATCAGGTGGCCCTTATTTTGATAAAGACACTATCAAATCATTGTGGTTATTATAAAATGTAACTCCAAAGCTGCATGTATTTCTGTCAAACAAATTTGGGGCATAGGTACATTCTGACAGCACTAAAACCCCTGCTCATGAATGTCTCCATCCCACATGATATCATCACTTTTCATCTGTGCTATAGATGTCAACAGGAAATGAACCATAAAGTCTTAGAATAATGGCTTTCATGTGAAGGACAATTTATTAATGTGTGGTAGTGACTACATCTGAATTACACAGTGAACCACAACATGCTGGACTCCTGATCTTCTAATCTGAAAGTCAACATTTAAAAAAAAAAAAATTTGTTTTTAAATTTTATACTGGAGCATAGTTGATTATAGAGTGTCCCTGGTAGCTCAGATGGTATAGAAGCTGCCTGCAATGCGGGAGACCTGGATTCCATTCCTGGGTTGGGAAGATCTCCTAGAGAAGGGAATGGCAATCCACTCCAGTATTCTTACCTGGAGAATCCCACAGACAGAGAAGCCTGGAAGGCTGCAGTCCATGGGGTTGCAAAGAGTCAGACATGACCAAGTGACTAACACTTCTTCATTTTTCATAGTTGATTAACAATGTTGTGCCAGTTATACATGTGATTCAGTTATACATGTATTGTGTTGGCCAAAAAGTTTGTTTTGGTTTTTCTATAATATCTTATGAAAAAAACCCAAAGGAACTTTTTGGCTAAATCAATACATGTATCAATTCTCTTCCAAATTCTTTTCCCATTTAGGTTGTTATCTAATATAGACCAGAGTTCCTTGTATATACAGTACATTATTCATTTGGTTATTCATTTGAAATATACCAGTGTGTACATTTACACACTGCAAGTCAACATTTAGATTTAAATGGTACCGCCTGTTTCTTTGGGAGAAGGCGATGGCACCCCACTCCAGTACTCTTGCCCGGAAAATCCCGTGGACGGAGGAGCCTGGTGGGCTGCAGTCCGTGGGGTCACGAAGAGTCGGACACGACTGAGCGACTTGCCTTTCACTTTTCACTTTCATGCATTGGAGAAGGAAATGGCAACCCACTCCAGTGTTCTTGCCTGGAGAATCCCAGGGACGGGGGAGCCTGGTGGGCTGCCATCTATGGGGTCGCACAGAGTCGGACATGACTGAAGTGACTTAGCAGCAGCAGTAGCAGCCTGTTTCTTTGGAGAAGGCCATGGCACCTCACTCCAGTACTCTTGCCTGGAAAATCCCATGGACAGAGGAGCCTGGTGGGCTGCAGTCCATGGGGTCACACAGAGTCGGACACGACTAAAGTGACTTAGCAGCAGCAGCAGCAGCAGCCTGCTTCTTCCCCTATTCCCATTTCTGGAACAGAATGTCTCAGCATTTAATGAGCATATATTATGTGGAAGGAGCTATGTAATGCTTTATAGTTATTCTCTCAGGCCCCCTAAAACAACCCAATAAAGTAGGTGCTATTATTATCCTTGAAGGAGGAAAATAAATAATTGAGACACAGGTTCACATTGTCAATAAATGGCTCAGTTGGGATTCACACCAGTCTATTCATAACATGCTGCCTTGAACGTCAGACAGAGACAGTACAGGGCCTATTTGATGGTTCGAGAAGTGCTTTCCCCTTCACTTACTAGATCCCCTGTACAGTGCTAGTTAAGACATTATTAATGCCCAGCATCTTCATTTTGCCAGCTCATACAATCTGTCTCTTGAATTTTGTCTGTGACTCTCCATACAAGAACCATTTCGCTTTGCTTCAAATAAGGAACATTGTATCTTACTCTAATAAAGCCCCAATCGTTTGTACACAAAATTCACAAAAGCCCTGAACATTATCTGGGATTCACATCTTTTAGTAGAGTTTTGACTACAACGATTAGAACAAGTTAAAGGTTCTAGGCAGGAAGAGATAAGAAGAGCAAATTTCTCTACTACCAGATACTATAAAACACTGAGATATGTGGTTTTACATCTTTCTGGATGACTTTGCAGTCGACCACATGAGTTTTTAGCTGAATGCTCAAGCTGTTCCTTGATAGCATGGTACAGAGCATAAAGTTTGAGATCAGAAAGACATAGGTCCGAATCCTAACTCTATAACTTAATAGCTATGTGAGCCAAGGAAAGTATAACTCCATGGACTGAGCAGAACTGTATCCTTACAAAAGAATAAACAAGAAACTTTGAAAAATTACCAAAAATGTGATACGGTAAAAGATAAATCAGTAACTATGGATGTTTTTCTAATATACTTTTAGCAATGTTCAGTAGGTGCACATACACACCCATTTCACTGCATAAATTTTCCCCTCTTCTCTCATTCCTCATTTGCTGTCTCTCACAAACTACTGTTAGACTCACTTATGCCATCTGTTCCTAATTCTCTTTTATGAAACTCTTTAGCATCTACCTTGAGACCATGATCTCAGATGTTCTCTCTGAAATACTCACAGGAGATAAAATTAGTTAATTACATTTATTAAAACAAATAATATTTTACAAGTTGTGGCAAAAAAAAAAACCCACAAAGTGAGCACCAAAACACAATGAAGAAAATTCTTACAAACACCACAACTGGCCAACTTACTTCTAAATTACAACTTAAGCAACATCTAGAAGTCGCATACCCTTTAGATTCATACCTACAACAATAAATATATAAATATAAATCAATATATAAATACATGGAGTAGGAAAAGACAACCCACTCTAGTATTCTTGCCTGAAAAGTCTCATGGACAAAGGAGCCTGGCAGGCCACAGTCCATGGAATCGCAAAGAGTTACAGGCAACTGAGTGATGTATGTAAATATAAATATTCATAAATATATACATACTTTATACACAAAATAAACCATAAAACAGAGAATGAGATGGCTGGATGGCATCACCGACTTGATGGGCATGAGTTTGAGCAAACTCCGGGAGTTGGTAATGGACAGGGAGGCCTGGCGTGCTGCGATTCATGGGGTCACAGAGTCGGACACGACTGAGCGACTGAACTGAACTGAAACCATAAAAGTATATGATGGTTGCTTAAAACCCAAACTGAAAACCCAATCTCAGTTTTATGAAATGCTAAGGACATCTGTACTGAATGAACCTTTTATTCATCCTAACCCTTGTGGAAATTATCCCCGTGTGCAACAGAAAATCTTACAAAATTAAGACATCCCATAAACAGAGGTGGGAGTCAGGAAGGTAAAAAATCAGTTGGACAGGAGTTTCTTATGCTGTTGAACAACAAAATAATATGTATCAGAATTTATAAAAGTAACTTAACTATTATACTCTAGGGTTCCTCCTGTTTGGGAAAGTTAATTTAGAATAAAACCTTAGACATAATGATAGTAAATTTTGTTTCTGTGGTGACATAATATGGAAAAGAAACCTAGTTTCATTATTTTACCCATAATCCTGCCTTCCCATTCTACCATGGTAAAGTGTCTTTAACATTTATCTCAGGAAATTCTTATTTTCTCTAGGCTTTTTGTTTCTGTTTTAATTGTGAAATCCATGAATATTTTCCTAAGAGTATTGTGCATTATTATGACAACATATATGGAATAACCAATGAAAAACTTCTGGCATAATTGTCAATATATAGTGTTTGACATGGACAATGATTCCCACATCATTTAACTGTAGTAAAGGTTATATGGCTTCTTCAAATAAAAATGCTTAGATTATCTTGCATCCGACATCCATGTATGGATGTGAAATTTGGACTACAAAGAAAGCTGAGCGCGGAAAAACTGATGCTTTTGAACTGTGGTGTTGGAGAAGACTTTTGAGAGTCCCTTTGTACTGAAAGGAGATCCAACCAGTCCATCCTAAAGGAAATCAGTCCTGAATATTCATTGAAAGGACTTATGCTAAAGCTGAATCTCCAATACTTTGGCCACCTGATGCAAAGAACTGACTCATTGGAAAAGACCCTGATGCTTGGCAAGACTGAAGGCAGGAGAAGGGGAAACAGAGGATGAGATGGTTGGGGACATCACTGACTCAATGGACATGAGTTTGAGTAAACTCGGAGTTGGTAATGGACAGGGAGGTCTGTGTGCTGCAGTCCATGGGGTCACAAAGAGTTGGACATGACTGAATTGAACTGAGTATCCATGCAAAATTTTTCAATATTAGTATTTTTGTTTTAAACAGGTAAAATAACTCTATTTGTAAAGGCAAAACCAGAAAAGCTTTATTTTTTAGACTCAATTAAAATAATTTTATAGACATATCAAAATGTTATGGACCTCATTAAAAAGTAATGGAAAGAGATCAACTGGCAGGATTAGGGGACATTTCTGACCAACTCATAAGTACCTTGTCATGTTCAGTTCAGTCGCTCAGTCATGTCTGACCTTGTCATGAGCAGCTGTCTTTTGTACGGTGAGTTCCCACATCTAGAGTTAGGATCAAATTTTGATGTGCAAAACATTTTCTACCTTTGTCAAAAGTAGTCACTCCATTTTTCTCATCAGAGAACACACCAATCAGATTCTCAGTTCATATCTTATGAAAATATATTATGGACTTTCTCTTTGAATGCAAACATGGTCTTATCTTTGGTCTCCATAGTTTCATCACATTTTATTTTCAAGAGGATCTTAATTGATAAGTTCTTATATTTCACTGTCATGATAACATGACAGGAACATACTAAAAAGTTTAAGGCTTTGCTTGCCAGGTTTTAAATGCATTTTTAACCCTTATTATATTGGTTTGATATTGCTGCCACCACGAACTGTTAAAAACTCAGTAGCTTAAACCAATAGAAAGTTTTGATTTTATAGGTCTAAGGGTCAAAATAATGATACAGGTCTCCCTGGGGTAAGATCAAGATGACAGCACAGCCATTTCCTGTGTGGAGGCTCTAGGGTAGAATCTGATCTAGTGCTAATGCAGGATATTGGCACAATTCAGTTTCTGAGGGTTGCAGAACTGAGATCCCCATTTTCTTGTTGGCTGTTAGTTGCAGTCCATATCCAGACTTTAAAAGTTTTCTATTCTACATACCTTGACTGGTGGCCCATTCCTCTGTCTTCAAAGTTAGAACAGCTGAGTCTTTTCACCCTTCAAATCTCACCTGCCTTTGCCTCCAGATTCCAATTTTAAGGGCAAATATAATGCATTGGGTCCATCCAAGTAACCGAAAATAACTCTCAGCTTTAAAGTCTGTAAATTTAATTCCCTCTGTGTAGTATCTTTTGACTCATAATGTAACATAGTCACAGGTTCCTGAACTATAGAATTGACTGTCATTGGGGAACCCATTTATTCTGCCTACTACACTGATTAAATATTTTCCAGATTCTCTAGACAGAAAGAATTTGTTATCTAAATACTAGAGACAGCTTCATCCATAAAAGCTAAGCAAAACAATGTATTTTGAGAATCTAAGAGAAATGAATTGTGGATTTTGTCAAGCTTTAAACTTTATATTTAGAGCTCTGAGTTGACCAACATTTTAAAAATCAGTTAAGCAATGTGTCATTTTTTTTTTCACTTACCAAAAGCTTTTGCACACAATGTAATCAGAGATAAGACTGTCTAATCCATCTAGTAGCTATTTTATTTGTTGTTTTTCCCTTGCTGCTTTTAATATTTGTTCTTTGTGTTTGATCTTTGTTAATTTGATTAATATGTGTCTTGGGGTGTTTCGCCTTGGGTTTATCCTGTTTGGGACTCTCTGGGTTTCTTGGATTTGGGTGGCTATTTCCTTCCCCATTTTAGGGAAGTTTTCAGCTATTATCTCCTCGAGTATTTTCTCATGGCCCTTCTTTTTGTCTTCTTCTTCTGGAACTCCTATGATTCGAATGTTGGGGCGTTTCACAGTGTCCCAGAGGTCCCTGAGGTTGTCCTCATTTCTTTTGATCCTTTTTTCTTTTTTCCTCTCTGCTTCATTTATTTCCACCATTTTATCTTCTACCTCACTTATCCTATCTTCTGCCTCCGTTATTCTACTCTTGGTTCCCTCCAAAGTGTTTTTGATCTCATTCATTGCATTATTCATTTGTAATTGACTCTTTTTTATTTCTTCTAGGTCTTTATTAAACAGTTCTTGAATCTTTTCAATCTTTGTTTCCAGGCTATTTATCTGTAATTCCATTTTGTTTTCAAGATTTTGGATCATTTTTATTATCATTATTCCAAATTCTTTTTCAGGTAGATTCCCTATCTCCTCCTCTTTTGTTTGACTTGGTGGGCATTTTTCATGTTCCTTTACCTGTTGGGTATTTCTTTGCCTTTTCATCTTGTTTAGATTGCTGTATCTGGAGTGGGCTTTCTGTATTCTGGAGGTCTGTGGTTCCTTTTTGTTGTGGAGGATTAACCCAGTGGGTGGGGTTAGACGATTGGCTTGTCAAGGTTTCCTGGTTAGGGAAGCTTGCATCAGTGTTCTGGTGCGTGGAACTTGATTTCTACTCTTTGGAGAGCAATGGAGTGCCCAGTAATGAGTTTTGAGATGGGTCTATGTGTTAGGTGTGACCTTGGGCAGCCTGTATGTTGATGTTCAGGGCTATGTTCCTGCGTTGCTGGAGAATTTGCGTGGTATGTCTTGCTCTGAAACTTATTGGCTCTTGTGTGGTGGTTGGTTTCAGTGTAGGTATGGAGGCTTTTGGACAGTCACTTATTACTTAACGTTCCTTGTAGTCAGGAGTTTTCTGGTGTTCTCAGGTTTTGGGCTTAAGTCTCCTGCCTCTGGATTTCTGTTTTATTCTTCCTGTAGTCTCAGGACTTCTCCAACTATGTAGCCCTGATAAGAAAACTTCTAGGTTAATGGCTAAAAGATTCTCCCCCGTTAGGGACACCCAGAGAGGTTCACAGAGTCACATGAAGAAGAGGAGAGGGAGGAGGGAGATAGAGATGAACAGGAGGAGAAAAAGGGGGACTCAAGAGGAGAGAGACAGATCTACACAGCTGTCTGTTCCCAGAGTGTTCTCCGTAGCCCAGTCACCTACAAAGATTTACAGAATTGGATTGGGAAGAGAAGGGGAAAGGAGGAAATAGAGGTGTTCTGAGGTAGAAAACAGAGAGTCAAGATTGGGAGAGAATAATCTTCGGTTTAAAAATAGGGCTTCTCTACTTCTTTTTTTTTTTTGTAAGGTTATAGTGTATTGAAAATGAAAATTAAGGAGTAGTAGAGGAGTACTAGAGGACTTTAAAAGAAATAAGATAAAAAGAAAAATAGAAAATAGAAGAGAGAAAGGAAAGAAAAAAAAGAAAGAAAAAGAAAAAAAAGAAAAAAAAAAAAAAAAAGGAAAAAAAAAATTTTTTTTTTTTTTTCCCCTAATTAAAAAATCGTAAAAGTCTATGGAAATGAAAGTTAAGGAGTAATGGGGGAGTAATAGGGGATTTTAAAGGAAAATAAAAGAGAAAAAATAAAAAAGAAAAAAAGAAAAAAATAAAAAAAAAATTAAAAAAAGAGAAAAAAGTAAAATTATATCTAGGAGTTTCTCTGGAGCTGTTGCGGTCAGTGTGGGTTCGGCTCAGTTTCAGATAGCTCCTCGTTCCAGCTTACGCTTCTCCATATCTACAGGCTCCTCTGGTGTAGACAATGTTTCCTAGAGGGATTTTAATCTGTTGCACCAGTCCCTTCTGAAGCGGTTCCCTTTGTTTATTTGGCTTCTGTTTGCCGGTCTCTTCAGAGCCTCATTTCCGCCGTGACACAGGCGGGCGGAGGTGGACTCTTATTCAGGCAGCTAGTTCCGTCGCTCCGCGGGGAGGGGCTGGCGCCGCCGGGGATGGGCTGGGGCTGCCAGGAGGGGCTGACGCTGCTCTCTCCTCTGCGCTGCTCAGGCTCCCGACTGTTCTATATGGAGCGCGCCCCGCGCTGCGCGAGGTTCCAGCCCTCGGGTGTTCCACAAAAGCGCGGAAGGAAAAGCTGCGCCTGCTCTCTGTGCCTTCCCCGTCAGAGCGGTCCAGGCAGCCAGGGGCTCGGTGGGCGCACTCTCCCCAGGTGTGGCGCGCCCCCTCCCCTCCGCGGACCCAGTCTCAGTTTCCGCTGGCGCCAGTCGGGTGCGCGCGCCTTCTGCCCTCCGCGTCCCCAGCCCCAGTCCCCGCCCGCGCCGGTCGGGTGCCTGCGCCCTGTGTCTCGCCGCGACCTTCCCCTCCCCCCTGCCTCCTGCCTCCGGCGGAGCTGGGCCGGTCCGCAGCCTGCGAGCTCCTCTCTGGACCCTCTCGGTCTCTTTGTTCTGCGAACAGCCGGGAGTGTGTTCGGGCCGGCTAATTTTCTCTCTCTCCTTTGGTCTCCCACAGTTCAAGTTGGCAACTCCTAGAAGCTCCCTCCGATTGTCCTCAGGGCACTCAGGCCCGGACCCTACCCCAAGCAATGCCGCCTAAGAGCTCCCGGGACGGATCTCCGTCCTTAGCTCTTTTGTCTCACTTTTTATCTTTTATATTTTGGCCTACCTCCTTTCGAAGACAATGGGCTGCTTTTCTGGGTGCCTGATGACCTCAGCTAGTGATCAGAAGTTGTTTTGCGAAGTTTGCTCTGCGTTCAGTTATTCTTTTGATGAATTTGTAGGAGAGAAAGTGGTCTCCCCGTCCTACTCCTCCGCCATCTTGGCTCCTCCCCCTCTAGTAGCTATTTTAAGAGGTGGTTCATATCAAAGAAACAATATATATCGAGTACTGTCCGAAGTACTTTTCATTTAATTCTCACTGCCACTACTTTTAATACCATTTAATAGATGAGGAAAATGAAGGACGGAAAATTTATGTACCCAATAATAAGCTGAACTGATATTTAAATACAGGGAGACTGCCTTCAGATCAACTATGGCCAACAGAATTATGGTTCAGTGATGATGGAAATGTCCTCTAAGGTAACTACTATCCACATGCGGCATCTGAATACTGTAATGAGGCTAGTGTGACTGAGGAACTAAATGTTTAATTGTGTTTGCAACTGCAAGAGGTAGGCATTCAGTTGTGTCCGACTCTTTCTGACCCATGAACTGTAGGCTGCTAGACTCCTCTGTCCATGGGATCCTCCAGGCAAGAACACTGGAGTGGACTGCTATTCCCTTCTCCATTAATTGTGTTTAATTATAATTAATTCTAATTTAGAGTCTATCGTGGCTCCTGACTACCATCTTGGTTCTAACTCTAGAGTCCGTCCTCTTAATGACCTCAGAACAGTGTCAAGAAAGCAGTTTCTTACTACTGGATCCATCTTTCATATCATATGCACTGCAATTCATGTTATGCTTTCTGAGTTTAGAAACAAAATAATTCTAGCATTGTAAAGAGCTTAATTTAACAGTTTATCTCTTATAATGATTTGTGGAAACAGAAAAGAAATCTGCTTGACAGACCATTTTATCTTGTCTCTCACTTCTGTTTGGGTGAGACAAATCACTTCTGGTTAATACACACTGCGCTTTGTCATGCAACAACATGATGGAAATCAGCATTTGGTTTTCTCTGCAAATGTAAACCGACTTTTTTTTGCTTTATTGTGGCAATTTTTGAATATCAAAGTAAAGAAAACAGTATATTGAAGCACCACCTCTCCATTACCCAGCTTTAAAAATTATCAGTTTATGGATACCTTTATGTCTTTACTCCTACTCATGAGATAAAGCATATGATGTGTTTCAATTGATTAAGATTATTACCCTAATTGATGCTCAAATTATCAGTCTTGGATAGTGTGAATATTCAATCAGCTGAGGAATCCTTTTATTATCTGTATTTTACTCTCCTAGCTTCATATTTAGGTTCGCGTGTTTCATCTATCCAAATTTTAGTGATTTTTAATGTAAATTAATTTTATAATAAAATAAAAATTTCACAGGGTTATAAAACAAAATATAAAAAGAAGGTGCATTAAAAACAACCTATATCCCTGTTCCATTTATTTCCCCTTGGGGTAATGATCTTTTATTTCAAGGTTTATCTTTCCATTAAAAATATATAACAAATATATTACACTCTTGTATAAAACTATAGTTTAGCATACATATGTTTCTCCTCTCTGCTTTACTTAACAGTATTTCCCGGCAAGTATTCTTTAGACTGGATTGAGAAAAGCTGGATTTAGAAAAGGCAGAGGAACCAGAGATCAAATAGCCAACAGCTACTGGATCATCGAAAAAGCAAGAGAGTTGCAGAAAAATATCTACTTCTGCTTTATTGACTATGCCAAAGCCTTTGACTGTGTGGACCACAACAAACTCTGGAAAATTCTTAATGAGATGGGAATATCAGACCACCTGACTCGCCTCTTGAGAAATCTGTATGCAGGTCAGGAAGTAACTGTTAGAACTGGACACGGAAAAACAGACTGGTTCCAAACAGGGAAAGGAGTACATTAAGGCTGTATATTTGTCACCCTGCTTATTTAACTTCTATGCAGAGCACATCATGAGACACATAGGCTGGATGAAACACAAGCTGGAATCAAGATTGCTGGGAGAAATATCAATAACCTCAGATATGCCGATGACACTACCCTTATGGCAGAAATCGAAGAAGAACTAAAGAGCCTCTTGATGAAAATGAAAGAGGAGAGTGAAAAAGTTGGCTTAAAGCTCAACATTCAGAAAACTAAGATCATGGCATCTGGTCCCATCACTTCATGGCAAATAGATGGGGAAACAGTGGAAACAGGGACAGACTTTATTTTGGGGGGCTCCAAAATCACTGCAGACAGTACTGCAGCTATGAAATTAAGAGACACTTGCTACTTGGAAGAAAAGTTATAATCAACCTAGACAGCATATTAAAAAGCAGAGACATTACTTTGTCAACAAAGGTCCATCTAGTCAAACCTATGGTTTTTCCAGTAGTCATGTATGGATGTGAGAGTTGGACTACAAAGAAAGCTGAGCGCCGAAGAACTGATGCTTTTGAACTGTGGTGTTGGAGAAGGCTCTTGAGAGTCCCTTGGACTGCAAGGAGATCCAACCAGTCCATCCTAAAGGAAATCAGTCCTGAATATTTACTGAAGGACTGATGCTGAAGCTGAAACTCCAATACTTTGGTCACCTGATGTGAAGAGCTGACTCATTTGAAAAGACCCTGATGCTGGGAAAGCTTGAAGGCAGGAGGAGAAGTGGACGACAGAGGACGAGATGGTTGGATGGGATCACTGACTCCATGGACATGAGTTTGAGCAAGCTCCAGGAGATAGTGAAGAACAGAGAAGCCTGGCATAATGTAGTCCATGGAATCAAAAAGAGTCAGACAAAACAGTGACTGAACAACAACAATTCGGATATAAGGAAGCAATTTCTATCATTGTCTCTACCTCTCTCAAATTATCACTGAAAGGAGAGAATGTCAGCTTTTGCTGTGGGATTCCAGACCCTTACTGAGCCATGTTTGCTTGAGGATAGGGTCGCTCTCCTTTAAAAGACCTCACCCATGCAGAAGGCCTTCTGAATCTTTTCTCTGGGGCTCTCTTCTCTATTCACCATAGTAGGGCATTAAGCACATTCGGCATCCAGTGTTGTTTTTTTATTTGATATCGTTATCTTTCTCTCTGTACCATCCATCTATTACTGGTTCCCTCTATACACTGAAAAGCCAAGTTCATTACTACAGAGAAGGAAGCCTCTCTTCAGCTACTTGGCAGCCAGTATATAGCCTTAGGGACAAATGTGACCTCTTTTACAATGTATTTTTCTGACTACATACCATCTTATGTTAGCAGATGTCATGAATTGCTCTTTTATCTGAAGCCTTTGGGGCTAAACAGCTTGGGAAAATGGATGCATCACATAATCTTATAAAACTTCCAAGATTTGTCTGAATTGTACAGTTAGGGGCCCAAAGATTATCTAACAACATAGTACTACTTTACAGCTTAGAGCCACTAATCTTCATGTATTTATCTTACTCACAGATCTAAATAAGTTTACTTTTCATGCTTGGGTTGTATAAACATTTGCACAAAGACCAGAGATCAAAGGGAAATTTGATGCTTAACTATCTGAACAGTACCATTACTGCTTTTACTGCCTTCTGCAAAATGCCATGCAAATAATTTGGCTATTAGATACAGGAACATCTCTTTTCTGATTACTAAAGAACAAATGATTGATATCTATTATGTGATTCAGTTTCACAGCAAAGTATGGCTGTCACCAGTAAATAGAAGGAGACATAAGTTCATTTTATAGGAGAAGGCTGAAGTGTCAACTTGGCACTTGAGTTATAAATTAGCCTCTTTTTACTTCTAGCTGTATGACATATTCTTAAAATCATGTAATTTAGAAGAGAAATAAATCCTGGAGGACCAACTAATATTTTATACTGATTGACTGATAACTAACAAAAAAAAATATCCTCTAGGCTGGGAAAATTTGTGACTTCCCCATTCCTACTGCCTTGAAATATCTGCATATTAAAATAAAATGTGATGGTTTTTATAATGGCATCCTAGAAAAACTGCATCAACATCAGTCATCAGGTATGTGTTATGGGTAACAAACTAAAACAAAGATCATGCTAAGAATCCCTGATCTGGATATTGACATTTTGCTTAGCTTATGCTTCCAGAAGGAGGAAGTCAAGAAAACACAAGTAGCATTAACTACACTGTAATACATAGCCTTAAAAATTAAAGAAATTCTATAAAACCCAGTTTCTTCATCTATTAAATGAGGAAGTTAATACCTGCCTCAAAAGTTTGTAAATCAGAGGAATTGATACATGCAGGAGTTTTTTCTTTTCTTTTTTAATAAATGGATATGGTCTTTAGTTTTTAAAGATTCTTCTATGTGGATCATTTTTAAAGTCTTCATTGAACTTGTTGCAAAATTGCTTCTGTTTCACGTTCTGGGTTTTTGGTTGGGAGGCATGTGAGATCTTAGCTCTGTGACCAGGGGTTAAACCTGCACATCCTGTATTGGAAGGTGAACTCTTAACCACTGGACCAACAGGGAAGTCCCAGGAGTTCTCTATAAGCAATATTTTCTTTTTTTAATATTCATTTCTTTATTTGGCTAGTTGTGGCACTTGGGATCTTCGATCTTCCTTGTGGCATACGGCATCTTTAGTTGCAGCATGCAAACGCTTAGTTGTGGCATGTGGGATCTAGTTCCCTGACCAGGGATAGAACCTGGGCTGCCTGCACTAGGAGCTTGGAGCCAGTCACTGGACCACCAGGGAAGTCCCCATGCAGGAGTTCTCTCTAAGCAGTATTTTCACAGGAGGAAAGTCTGGCAAATGGAGATTCCAATTAGTGATACAGTGGTTTCTTCCAACCCCTGCAGTCGACTATAGAAGGAAGCCAGAGACCCCGGGGCTGAATCCAGGTACAATAATGCTTGATCAGGAAGTTTATTGCACTTCTGCTTTCCCACAAGTTGGCTTCACATTCTCAGGCTGGTTCCCCTCTCATGGTGACCCACAGAAGCTTCATTTTAATCGATCTAATTTAGGTGGAGAGAAGACTTTCACTTTCTTAAGAGCTTCCAGCAAAGCCCCAAACTCTGATACTCTGGCCACATCTGGGTCAAGTGCTCGTATCATCAGAGTCTGGGTAAGCCAGACCTAATGAAAGTAACTAAAGTGAGATTTTGAACATGCTATTATGCAAGGAAAAATATGGTGATAGTACCAAAAGAAAACTGAATGGGTGCTCAGCAGGCAAAAAAAAGGTGGCCTATAACCTTGAATCAAGTGTAGCTATATTTTATCAAGGTCATGAAAACTGTATTGCTGAACCAGTCGTGCTAATTTTAAAAAATAATTACTCATATTTAAATTCAGAGACACATTTATATATCATTATTATTCAATGAATCTACAAATATTAATTGAACAATTATCATTTGTCTATTACTGACCTATGCTCTGGGATTACAGTAGCCAAAACTAAGAGAGAAATACATATAATAAGTAAATAAATAAATAAGAAAGCTATGTAGATAAGTAAAATGCAGTAGAGGAATAAAATACTAGGTGATAGTATTTTTTAATAAGAAGATCTTGCCTGAAAATTTGATATTGAAGCTAAAATCTATCAAAAAGGAACCATCTAGCTCATTCCAGGCAAAAAAGTAAGGAGCATTTGTTCATATGTCTTATTTAGCTATTCCATGGCATTTATTAATAGTTACTGGTGCCTTAAATGAAAAGAAACTTCTGAGTCTTAACATTATAAACTAACTATATTTTGATACAATTACTTATTTAAAGGGCTTCCATGGTGGCTCAGAGGGTAAAGAATCTGCCTGAAATGCAGGAGACCCAGGTTTGATCTCTGGGTCTGGAAGATCCCCTGGTGAAACAAATGGCACCCACTCCAGAATTCTTGCCTGGAGAATTCCAAAATCTTTCTTATCTACTAAAAATAAGCTCCCTATTGGCAAGAACTTTAGTTTACCTGTTCAATTGTATATCACCATGACTAACCCTTGGTACATCTACAGTAGATATTTACAGAATGAAAGGCTGAATGCAAAATAATTGATAATATTGAAAACCTATGCATCTGACCTTTCACAAAACAAACAATTCAATTCTCTTATTTATTCCAAAAGAAAAGAATAATCAATGTTTTAAAAGACTGGCAAAGATATCATTGCGACTGTTTTAGAATTGATTACATGTGTGTACACACATATGTTTGCATCCACAGGGAGTGTGTGTGTGTACACACATATGTTTGCACCCACAGGGAATTCCCAAGAGATATAATAAAGAATTATGAGAAAGAAAAGAACATCCCTGCAGCTGTACCTCTACATGGAAGATGAGAGAGAATGTTGAGATTGGTGACAGGTTACGCACGATATGAGAGCAATGTCTCATGCAGTCATATGGGTAGTGACCATGACGTCTTTTAGGCAGGGCTAAAGCTATATGTTTCCATATGTTAGTGAGGAAGACTGACATGGCCACTGGCTACAGTGGAAAGTTTCTCAAAATTAACACCCTCCTGGGTGAAAAAGAAAATGGCCAAAGGAGCCACATTTTTAACAGAAAACTGTAGAACTAGATCTAGTTCATGAAATAGGTGAGTGGTAAAAATGTAGCAAACTGGAAAGTACCGAACTGGAATCAAGGAAGTAGCAACAAGTGACCTCTGTCTGATCACTGCCTTGGCTTACTATATCCATGCCTTGAAGACTCACGGAGATAGTGCATGTGAAGTCCTAACATGATACTCACCCATAAGAAGTGTAAAGTAGATATGTTTTTGTCTTTATTACTGGATAGAGTTACAGATGCATACTTAAAAATTATTAACACTGGCTTTTATTCACCTTTGGACTGTGGTTGTTTATGACTTACAAGTCTAACATGGCAGTGCAAAGCAGCATTTCTGGTAGTTTTTATGGAAATAGAATGAATTTTATGGCATTAGATCCATTTTGTTGTTTGCATTGACAGTGGTCTGTCTACCTGTGTCTAAGTTGGTACTCTGTTACATCTGCAAATGTTTGGAACAAAGCTTTTAGTTCAACCTCAAAGCCATAATTCCATAAGAGCAGTTATACCAGTAGATGAAGGAAGAAGCACCTTTGACACCAGACTCCAAATCTCAGCCACTGTGTGTGCTACTCAACTCAACCCAACCCGACTCACATTTGTAGAGGACATGCTCTATGAAAGATACATTTATACATTTTGGATGTTTTACAACTTACTTAGAGGAAATAAAACAAAAAAGCAAACTGTAGCTTGAATCAACTCTCTCTCATAAAAATTCTTCAGCTGGGAGAAGTTAGAAGGTAACTTAATGACCTTGTGAAAGAACTAGGACTCTAATATCTCTCCACTATCTTTAACACTGGTGTCTTGTAATTTTAAAACTGCCCTTTTCCAAAATAGTTTGGGATGGACAGGTATACACTGCTTATTTAAAATGGATAACCAACAAGAACCTACTGTATAGCATATGGAACTCTGCTCAATACTACGGGGCAGCCTGGATGGGAGGGGAGTTTGTGGGAGAATGGATACATGTGTCTGGATGACTAGGTCCCTTTGCTGAGCACCTGAAACTATCACACCATCGTTAATCGGCTGTACCCCAATACAAAAGAAACAGTTTGAAAAAGCTGCCCTTTTTCAAGGTAATCATTTTTTCTACTTTTACATGACAGGGTCTCTGAGAGTAAAAATAGAGTATCATATATATATATATATTTGTCCTAGGAACTTTGGTAAAGACAATATCAGCAATTGTAAATAGCTTGCACAACATGACAGCATATGATCAAATAACATCGTTAGTATTTTTCTACCTCTGTCTTCAAAGGTATTCTGTCAGATATTCTTTTCTCTTTTCTGGACAATTACTTGGAAAGAGTTGTTAGCTTTCTAGTGACAGAGATCTCATAATTTTCAGGTATTATAACTTGTATTTAAAATTATTAAAATAAGGTTATTTTTTGCTCTTTCCTTCAATTCAAAGCTTTTTCTGTCTCACAAACTCACACTTGACCAACAGTGAGATAGAATGGTATGGTCATTCTTTCTCTTTCCTTTCTCCAACTTCTTTTTGTTTCACAACTCTTGCAATCCCAGGGCAGGGAAAGAGAGTTAAAGGAAAGTCTGATTTTTTAGCAAAACTTCCTTTAATTAGCAAGTGCTTTTTTATTTTTTAAACTGGAGGTTAACTGCCTTGCAATGCTATGTTGGTTTCTGCTGTACCTCCTCTTGAACCAGCTATAACATCGCCTCCCTCTGGAGCCTGCCTCCCCCATCCCGCCCTCCAGGGCATCACAGAGCACAGACCTGAGGTCCCAGTGCTTCGCAGCAGTCTCCCAGCTGGCTATTTCACACACGGTGGTGCGCACACATCAGTGCCATCTGAAGGTCTGTCTTGGTGGTTAAATGCCCTCTGTCACACCTAATGGATCACTTTTGGAGCCTTCCTCTGGGACCTTCCCACTGAGCGACATGCTCTTGGCACCATTTCCTGATGCAAGTAATGGAAACTCCTCACACGTTTCTTACAACTTCCCCTTGGCTGCTGCCCCTCAACTGTGCCTCTCAGTGAACGCCGCCAGTGGCTGTCCTGTGTGGGGTCCTTACCAGGTAATTCAAGTTCAGCTACGTTCTGCAACACCCACTTTGCCAGCAGGAACATCCATTACCCTGACCTTGAACAGCAGTGTGAGTGTGGCTGGTTCCACTTCAGACTCCTGTCCTAGTACAGGAGAAGAGCGCCAGAGAACCTCACTCCACCTGCCTTCCCCAGGATCAGGCCCTAACCAGCACCTCCCCAAACCTACATTCACCTCAAACTCTATCAATCTGTGCTCAGGGAACAACCCTGTGCAGTTTTTGAGTTCCTGTAATTCAAGAAACTTCCCTCATTAGAGTAAGATGGCTTCTCCCATGAAAAGCCATCTCCTCTTCTAACACATGTTGGATTACAGAAAAAGCTCAAGAATTCTGAAAAAAAAAAATCTACTTCTGTGCCATTGACTACGCTAAAGCCTTTGACTACATGGATCACAACAAACTGTGGAAAATACTTAAAGAAATGGGAATACCAGACCATTTGTCCTGCCTCCTGGGAAACTTGTATGCAGGTCAAGAAGCAACAGTTAGAACTGGATATGGAACAACAGATTGGTCTAAAGTGGGGAAAGTAGTACATCAAGGTTGTATATTGTAACCCTGCTCATTTAACTTATATGCAGAGTACATCATGCAAAATGCTGGGCTGGATGAATCACAAACTGGAATCAAGATTGCAGGGAGAGATATCAACAACCAAAGATATGCAGATGATACCACCTTTATGGTAGAAAGCGAAGAGGAACTACAGAGCCTCCTGATGAAAGTGAAAAAGCTGGCTTAAAACTCTACATTCAAAAAATTAAGACCATGGCATCTAGTCTCATCATGGCAAATAGATGAGGAAACAATGAAAACAGTGACAGACTTTATTTTCTTGGGCTCCAAAACCACTACAGATGGTGACGGCAGCCATGAAATTAAACCATGCTTGCTCCTTGGAAGAAAAACTATGACCAACCTAGATAGCATATTAAAAAGCAGAGACATTACTTTGCCAACAAAGGTCCATATAATAAAAGCTATGGTTTTTCCAGTAGTCATGTATGGATGTGAGAGTTGGACCATAAAAAAAGTTGAGCGCCAAAGAACTGATGCTTTCGAACTGTGGTGCTAGAGAAGATTCTTGAGAGTCCCTTGGACTGCAAGATCAAACCAGTCAATCCTAAAGGAAATCAACCCAGAATACTCACTGGAAAGACTGAAGCTGAAGTTCCAATACTTTGGCCACCTGATGTGAAGAGTCAACTCACTGGAAAAGACCCTGATCTGAATAAGTGTGAGCAAAGAGGAGACGAGGGCAACAGAAGATGAGATGCTTAGAAGGCATCGCTGACTCAATAGACATGAGTCTGAGCAAACTCTAGGAAATACTGAAGGACAGAGAAGCCTGGCAGGCTCCGTCCATGGGGTCAGAAAGAGTTGGACATGACCGAGCCACTAAACAACAACAGTTTAGTTAAGCAACTAATCTCTTCAAAGAGTTCTCTGGCTACCCTTTTCCCTGTGTTCATCTCCTGCCTCGTAGGCAAAGGAAGGAATCTCCACAATGCACTTTACTCCCATTAATTCATTCCAAAGAAATTTCACATTCAATGAATTCCCAGCCTTTCCCATGGGCTAGTGAAGTAATAACTGCTGGCCCAGTCTAGCTATATCTCTGCAAAATGTGACAAGGCATATGCTGTACTCTCTTTAGAATATGTGGGCACATTTACCTAGTATTTTCAGAGTTGAGACCTCAGGTAAAACCCCTGCAAAGCAGGAATCTTTCTATTTGACATCCTATTAGAATTGTTTCACATTTTCCTGAATTTCAAAGTCTTGTAAAGATATAATCATTCTTTCATAAATCTACATGACTCAGACTTTGGATATTACAAATATATACAGGGGCTTAAATATTATAGGAACATTATTACTGAGAAGTCTGGAATGCCTGGAAATGTCTAGGAAGTAGATTTTGGGGGTCAGAAATTAGGAAGGGAATTTTAATACTTCAGGCTAGTTTCCCCAAAGCAGACAGTAAGACAAAGGATATATTCTCTTTAATAAAGTAGGGGAATTACAGTGGTGAAACAGATGTCCAGCAAGAGAGCCTTATCAAAGTGCACCCCTGGGAATATAGATCCAGCCTAATCCTGTAAGAGGCCAATAGGGTTCTGGACCACATACTGTCACAGAATTACCTAATTCAACTTCTTATCACCTTACACAGTTTCTCAGGTGGCACCAGTGGCAAAGAACCCGCCTGCCAATGCAGGAGACAGAACAGACGTGGGTCCGATCCCTGGGTCAGGAAGCTCCCCTGAAGGAGGAAACTACAACCCACGCCAGCATTCTTTCCTGGAGAATCCCATAGACAGAGGAGCCTTATGGGCTACAGTCCATTGGGTTGCAAATAGTTGGAGACAACTGAAGCGATTTAGCACACATCACCATACTGTCAATTACTGCTGAAGACTCTATAGAGAAATGGACAAATCTTCCGGGTATTTTCAGCTCTCTGACTATTAACAATTTTAAGGAATCTAGTCCAAGCACCAGCTGTCCTACTGAATATAATCCTGGAAGAATAATAATAAAAAAAATTACAGAACACCTCTTCGCTCTTTTGTTCTTCTTGTGATTTGATTTGTTCTGAATGTGTATATGGAGGGAGTGAAATAGAAAAGAGACTGGATATAATACACTGTAATATTTGGAGCAGAATATTGATACTATGTTCTAATATTAATAATTCTAAACACTTTTCTGGAGACTTCTCTGCTGGTCCAGTGGTAAATATTTGCCTTCCAATGCAGGGGGAGTGGGTCAATCTCTGATTGAGGAGCTAAGACCCCACATGTGTTGTAGCCAAAAAACAAACAAAAACCCATAAAAAACAGAAGCAATATTGTAACAAATTGACAAATGTCTTTAAAAATGGCCCACATTAAAAAAAGTCTAAAAAAAAAAAAAACACTTCTCATAGAAGCATTCCTCTATGAGTTAGCACCAAACAGGTACAACACGTTAAGGGAACAAACATTCTCATCATGTCCACTGTGATGACCCCAAATCTACATGACTCAAAAACCTAATCAGCAATAGCTGTTAGAAGATAAATCTTAGTATTAATATCAAATTGAACAAATTCTGGATAAATTATAGCTTTGGTTTTGAAGGAGCAAAGAGCTAGGAGAGATCATAGGTTATTAATCAGATAAGCTTCATTTTTGAGCAATGCAAAATGTGTAGAGAAGACATAGAGAAGAATAAGGTTAATGGGAAAATCAGCTTGAATAAAGCCAGAAAAAGAAAAGTAAGTAGATGTTCAGGGGAAGAGAGGGAGAAGAGGAAAACCCTGGAAAGGGAGGTCAGAGTGCCTTATGAATGTTCTAAGTATTAGATTCATTTATGAAGCCAACTGGAGGTTGCTGAGTAGGCAAAGAACAAATGATCATTATCTGTATTTGATTTAGGCTGTAGACGCAATTTTCCATGACATGAACTAGACATGAACTATTTTATAAACGTCAAAATATTGATTCTATACATGTAAAGTCCATCTCATATCTAATTTGATGAATCAAAGTAGTGACTTAGCAAGGATATGGTATCTCATTTCTAAAGATGGGAAAGTGTTATCTTTGGTGAGGGCAGGGTGAGGGGCAGAAGAAAGAGTATCAAATACTATTAAGACTAAATTAAAGTAGATTAATTTGGTAAAAATAAATTATAAAATTATAAAATCCATGGCTGATTCATATCAATGCATGACAAAACCCACTGAAATGTTGTGAAGTGATTGGCCTCCAACTAATAAAAAAAAAAGAAAAAGAAAAGCATTCAATATTGCTATGACTTAATTGCATGCTAGAGAAATACATATAAAAAAGAAGCAAAGAAATTTGTTAAAGTGTAAAGACTACTAAGATAGGACTCACTCATTTAGGCTCTGCTATTAACTAGTTATGTCCAACCCCCTCCCATTGGTCATTCAGTTTCCCTCTCTGCAAAATGAAGGTGTAGAATGAACCAATCTTCTAAGTCATTTCTAGTTCCATCATTCTGTATGAAGAGGAGTCTTTATGATGGAAAGATCAATGGTGAGGAATATATTTCTTTAACATTCAGACTAATTAGAGGTGATTCAATAGCACAAAAAATACACATATCATTAATGATCACAAGACGAAACCATGGAGTCTATTAATTACTTTTTTTCTTTTTCATCTTTCTTCTGAAAAGAGATTAACTCTCTTCTTGAGAACTCATATGAGAAAAATTTATATTAAGATGCTATCATCATAGTAAACGGATCTAATGAACTATAACCAACCTCCAGATTTCACTTTTGATGTGGATAAATGATCTTATGAAACATTTAGACACATGAATGACAAATATTTAGAAGTCAATCCTAGGTCCTATTTTTACTTTATGATACCTGCAATTTCAAAGCCCCTGATAATAGTGCTTTTGCCCATTTATTTTTATTATTCTTTTGATTTTTACTTTACATTATAGTTGATAAATAATTTGTGTTCATTTCAGGTACACAGCAAAGTGATTAAGTTATACACATACATGTAACCATTCTTTTTTCAAACTTTTTTCCCATTTAGGTTATGACAAAATATTAAGCAGCATTCCCTGTGCTCTATAGTAGGCCATCGTTGGTCATCCACTTTAAATACAGTAGTGTGTACATGTCAATCCCAAACTCCCAATCTAGTCCTCCCCTTCATTCTTCCCCCTAGTAACCATAAATTTGTCCTCTAAGTCTGTGAGTCTGTCTTTGTTTTGTAACAAGTTCATTTTTATCTTTTTTTCCCCAAGATTCCACATGTTAGTGACATCATATGATAACTGTCTTTGTCTGACTTCACTTAGTATGCTAATCTCCAGGTCCATTCACATTGCTGCGGATGGCATTATTTCATTCTTTTTAATGCCTGAATAATATTCCATTGTATATGTGTACCATATCTTCTTTATCCATTCATCTACCAGTGAACATTTAGGCTGCTTCCATGTCTTGGCTATTGTAAACAAAACTGCAATGAACACTGGGATACATGCATTCTTCAGAATTTTTAATACAGGGATTGAAAAATTTTCCCATCCTTTTAGCCCTAGTACAATGTCACTGATTTTTCCAATGAAACAGGAAAAAAAATGACTGATAGCTTTTTAAATTTCTGTTGACAGAAGGAGCAGAAAAGGTGTTTTACAGTCTCTCTTGTAATTGAGACTCCAGTAAGAACATATGTTTGAGTGGCATACGACAGGAAAGTATTAAAGGAAACAGATTCATTTCTACTTGAAACCAATGATGAGTGAACTATAGTGGAATCTTACCTACAATGTTGAGCAAAAGAAAATTAAAAAGTGAATCTTGTTCAAATTCAGTCTGTTTGGAAAGCTTTAATTCATAATTAACTGGTGTTTCAAGGCAGATTAATTACATGGTACTAACCATGCAATTACAGGTAAATTCATTTTGTATTCCTCAGCATTCTAAGCTGCTAGAGCTCACCATACATGCTAATTACTTTCAGAGCCACTAAATGTAATTCCCATATCAAACGTGGAACCTGTAATTACTAAGTACTTAGTACTTAACAAGTATGTATTCCCTCAGAGTAAAAGAAACAAGCTATAGTGCAAAGAGCAGGAATATGAAGTTAAGCCTGTATTTAAATCTTTGAATTGTGGTTTCTCCACTTAAAAGTAAACTTCTGTCTCACCACTGAGAATACAATAGTTGAACTTATTAAATAGGGCATTGTATTAATTTCTTCTCCACCTATATAACATATAACACAGGCGTGGACACTCGAAGTTGTCTGCCACTCCCAGCACATATCACACTGCTTTGTGCTTTGACTGTTGTTTCCTCTACCCGACACCATATGTATATTCTCCCAGCTGTTTAATTTCATAGATTCTTCAAGACCCGACTCAAGAGTCAGAAAACTGTTGATATTACGTATAAAATAGATAACTAATGCGAGCCGACTGTATAGCCTGGGGAACTCTACTCAGCGTTCAGCAGTGACCTAAATGTGAAGGAAATCCAAAAACAGAGGGGATATTTGTAGGTATATAGCTGATTGACTTTGCTGTACTGCAGAAACAAAAAATATTATAAAGCAACTATACTCCAATAAAAATTTATAAAAAAACAAAATAAAACAACAACAAAAACAAGAGTCAACAAAGTATGACCAGAGAAACAACCTCCCAACCCCAGTTTTGTAAACAAAGATTTACTAGATCATAGCTATGCCCCTCCTTCATCATATTGGTGATGGGTGTCTGCATACTACAATAGCAGAGTCAGTCGCTTAGCTGTGACCAAAAGACCCTTTACAGAGAAAGTTTGCTTGCTCTTGATCTACAGAAAGCCCCATATTTTCTATGCACTCTTTCTTGTTCAACAACATGCTTGTTCCAGTATTCTTTACATGGTAGCTTAACTGTATTGTTAACATGGGCCCAGAACAGTGGCGACTGCATTCTAGTTTTCCATTCTCATTGTTTCCCTCTACTTAACACAATACTGGGTATTTTGGTGTCAGCACTCAAAGATTTTTTGTTTAGATTTAAATATATATTATTGAAAGTAAAATCTTCCAAAATATAGAGGTTGAATGTCATTCTAATTAGAATACAAATAAATTTTAAGTTTTTTAAGTTTACGGAAAAATATACACACACACACAATTCAAAACTAAAGAGAAGTTCAGGAAGCTAATGTATGTACTTACTACTCATAACAAGAGGGTGGACCTCTGAGGATGGGAGAAGGGAGTAAACAACTTTTTATGCTGAAAATTCCAGTGGATTTGGGGTGTTTTTTTTTTTTTGGCGGGGGGAGGGGGTCCCTCATGTTTGATGACACCTACTCCAGGCGTTTTACACACTGCTGTGTGCTTATGCTTGCGGACAGCTTGGACAACACATTTGACTCCAAATTTGACTCCAAACTCATTTTTTCCAAATCAGAAATCCTCCCTACCTCATGTTTTCTGGTCTCTCATCTTGAATCACTGCTGCATACACATATACAAAGTGCCAGTATTCCAAACATGACTCATTATCCTCTGCTATTATTCTGAATATATATCATATCTATTTAAATTGTTTCTTTTTTTTTTTTAATCCTTCTGCATATTTTTTTTTATTTTTATTATTATTATTTTTTTTTCCAGTGGGTTTTGTCATACATTGATATGAATCAGCCATGGATTTACATGTATTCCCCATCCCGATCCCCCCTCCCACCTCCCTCTCCACCCGATTCCTCTGGGTCTTCCCAGAGCACCAGGCTGGAGCACTTGTCTCGTGCATCCCACCTGGGCTGGTGATCTGTTTCACCATAGATAGCATACATGCTGTTCTTTTGGAAATATCCCACCCTCACATTCTCCCACAAAGTTCAAAAGTCTGTTCTGTATTTCTGTGTCTCTTTTTCTGTTCTGCATATAGGGTTATCGTTATCACCTTTCTAAATTCCATATACATGTGTCAGTATGCTGTAATGTTCTTTATCTTTCTGGCTTACTTCACTCTGTATAATGGGCTCCAGCTTCATCCATCTCATTAGGACTGGTTCAAATGAATTCTTTTTCATGGCTGAGTAATATTCCATGGTGTATATGTACCACAGCTTCCTTATCCATTCATCTGCTGATGGGCAACTAATCTACAGGATTTTCACCTTTTAAAAGAACAGGTGTGAAATAATAGCTATGGTTTTAAAACTGAGACTCTTTAATTTATTCTCACGCAAAACAGCAAATATTTTCTTTATTGCTAAAAGAGTATCCTGCATGTTGGTAATTACAAATGCTAAGTTACCATGTGGTGTGAAAGGTGGAAATACTACCTGGCTTAATTACTAGCTTCACTGTCACCAAAGTGCTTCTGTTTCTTTTAGGTAACCACAGCATGATACACATAAGGGATATTCCCAAACTGACTTCACAGTCAGATTTTTATTTTGTCAGCTTTACTTCTTTTGATTAAATAATGCCAAGATCAGGAAACCTTTTTTTTTAGACATTTAAGAGTTTCTTCTAGCTTTCATTTTACTTTTATCTCTAACAGCCTTGTGACTTTGTTCTTTATCTAGGCCTTAAAAACAGTGGGCACTATTGTGTTCTTATTTTTTAAGAATTTGAAAACTTATTTCAAGCATACCTCATTTTTTATATATATATGGATAAATCAGGCCACTGTTATTTCTTTAAAAAAAAGTCTGTCCCTGTAGATCTGCTAAAAGACGTTTGCATCACGGTGAGATGCCTTGGTTCATTTGCTGTGCTTTATGTGGTCAGTTGTTTCAGTTTTTTTTTTTTGAGACCCTGTGGACTGTAGCCCACCAGGCTCCTCTGTCCATGGGATTCTCCAGGCGAGGATACTGGAGTGGGTTGCCATTTTCTACTGCAGGGGATCTTCCTGACAGAGACTAAAGCCGTGTCTCCTGTGGCTCCTGCAATGCAGGGGATTCTTTCCTGCTGAGCTACTGGGGAAACCCTGCTCATTTGCTACAGATTTTGTATCTTCCCTTAACAAAATGCTACCCTTTCAAGATTCCTAAAGCATCACACTAATACCATACTAAATGAATGCCTCAGGACATAGACTACACCAGAAGTGAATCCTGGATGTCCAAAGTCAATCGCCATATAAACAGGGGTTATAATTCAGATTATCTATCATTTATGCTCTGAGAATAGCAGCAACCAGAAGAGAGAATCTATGCAGTTACGGAGGTCCTGGACAGCCACTCTCATGACATTCACTGCTGTATTTATTAGCACTTGTTTATAATACAAGACCATTTCTTAGACTCTACCTGGACCATTCCCAAGAACCAGTAACCAATAAAATGCCGATGTACAGTTATAGAATTTAAAGCTCTTACAAAAGAAGGAAGGTTATTATGTAAGTGATAACATTGTGTGTGTGTGTGTACTGATTGATTGGCTGACTTACTTATTTTGACTGCCTGGTATCCATTCTCATTTGCTTCTTGTAAAAGCATTTCTAGTTCTTTTTACAGAATTACTTTGCTTTCACTGTGCTTTGTGATTTTTGAGTCTATCAATCAAAGTATTCTACTTTTTCCTAGCTAAAGAGAGAGCAAATGGCCCAAGCCAAATCAACTATTCTACCTTTCTTTCAAGTTTGGAAACTTGAATGCTGAAATTCAGTGATAGATATTTTAAAAAATACCCCAGAGCTGACATCCTCAAAGAGATAGTCAATTAAACTCAAGTACCTGGATCACCTGGAATGGGTGCAGCAGAGGAGGTAGAACAATTGGAATAGAGTAGGTAGTGCTCTATTGTTTTATTTCAACTCTGGGAGCCACATCCTATCCTTAATTTCCTTTTACCCTATAGACCCTCTAGGGTCCAGATGTACTACCTACTCTAGTGAGTAGCTGCGTGGTGGTGGTAAAGAACCTGCCTACAAGGCAGGAGACATAATGAGACTCAGTTCCGTCTCTGGGTGGGGAAGATCCCCTGGAGTAGGAAATGACAACCCAAAGTGCCGGTGGTAAAGAACCTGCTTGCCAGTCTAGGAGATAGAAGAAACACAGGCTCAATCCCTGAGTGTGGATGATCCCCTGGAGGTGGAAATGGCAACCCACTCCAGTATTGCTGCCAGGCGAATCCCACAAAAAGAGGAGCCTGGTGGGCTACAGTCCATGGGATCATACAGAGTTGGACATGACTGAAGTGACTCAGGACCCAGAGGACCTAAACTACAGTGTGCCTAGCTTCTTGTCATTCAGTCGCTCAGTCATGTCCAACTCTCTGTGATGCCACGGACTGCGGCATGTCAGGCTTCCCTGTTTTTCACCAACTCCCAGAGCTTGCTCAAACTCATATCCATGGAGTCGGAGATGACATCCGACCATCTAATCCTCTTATCATTCCCTTCTCCTCCTGCCTTCAACCTTTCCCAGCATCAGGGTCTTTTCTAATGAATCGGCTCTTTGCATCAGGTGGCCAAAGTACTGGGGCTTCAGCTTCAGCATCAGTCCTTCCAATGAATATTCAGGACTGATTTCCTTAAGGATGGACTGGTTGGATCTCCTTGCAGTCCAAAGGACTCTCAAGAGTCTTCTCCAACATTACAGTTCAGAAGCATCAATTCTTCAGTGCTCAGCCTTCTTTATGGTCCAGCTCTCACCTCCATACATGCCTAATTCAGTTCTTAAACTTTGCTCACCTGAAGAGTTTTAAGACTCCCATTCTCCAGCCTGTACCCCAGATTAATTACAAAATAATGTCTGAAGGAGTGGGGATAGGCAATACATTTTCTCAAGCTCTCTAGATGATCCTAACCTGTAGCCAATGGTAAGAATCACTGGCCAAATTTACACAAACAGGTACAGAATCCTTGCTGAGTGCCAAGCATGTGATCTCATTACTGCCTTACAACAACTTTAGGAGCCAGGTATTATTCTCATTTATGATGGAAAACCAGATTATACAAATATTAACTATACTGTCAGAGGCCACAGAGGCTAAGTGATGAAGATGTAATTCCTACCTTGGATTAAGTTTTGTAACTTTTAGCCACTGTTTTAACCAAACACTTCAGAAAATGTGCTTAATCAACCTGGAGTTAAATTTCAGTCAGTGGTTTCTAGTGTTTTAATACAAACAAAATTTTATTTCCCCCCTCATAAATTCCTATGTGAAAAATCAATTTCTGTGGAAAAATGAGAGCTGAAGCAGAGAATAATCATTCATATGCATGATGCCCTTTTGATACAGGCTGAGGACCTCTGGGTCCCCAAAGATCAGAAAAAGAAAGCCTCTGATCCAAGCATCTTGAAAAGAGAGTAGAAAAGAGAATCAAAATGGATTGCATGTTTCTCATTATTTGATAAGAAACAGCATATGCATTTTAAGAGAGAGAAACTAGCCCTATGGTTTCCAAATTCTCAAAGAAATTATCTAAAGGTAACAAAAATATAATTGAACAATATTACAGGTATTCTTCTGGAGTGATTTTTCTCAATACACAGTGATGATTTTCGTGAGCTTGTCTCATGTAACAAGACTATAATACAGTGGAGGTGTTTCCATGGTGAATTAAACCACTCTAAATTTAAGCTATGCAAACTCCAGAGAGTCAGTTCTATTGAATCTTTTTTTTTTTTTTTTTTTTTTTTGTACTCAAGGGCTCTACGGGATGCTAAACTAATTGTTCAGCAATTTAGTTCTACCAGTGTTTTCAAAAAGAAAAAAAAGTAAACCCAAAGGAGTCCATCCAAAAATCTCTTGAGCTTCCTGTGTACACAGTTCCTTTTTCTCCTTTTTCCTGCTCTGCAAATTCTAGCTGTCTTGTGTTATCCCCAAATTCCTACACCTCTCTCTTTAGCTAAGCAAAACTACTGAGTTCTATTTGGGACCCCACACCTGCAGGCTTGAAATGACTCCTGGAGATAAACTTTATAATCATAGGGCTCATCATGGTTGTTTCTTTTCAGGAATGCATTCCTGATGGCTGGTTGTCTAATACCAGGAAACAGATACTGCATATATGTGGTGTGATGTTATAGGGTGTTGGTTTTGTTTGCTTTGTTTCTATGAGACTGCATTTCTTGTAGCAGTTAATTCTTCATGGGCAGCATCAGAAGTAACTCTGTTCTTGTTTTAGTTCTTTTTTTTCTTCAATCAAAATATGCACTAGTTAAGAACATCTTCAATTACCATATAGAGAAGACAAAGTCTGTAATTGCTTCTCTTATCATATTTTTATATTATATAATCTCAATCACTAAGAAATCTTACTATATGTATAGATATGTTGTGGGATATTTTTTGTCACATGTACATTAACTCCTATACCTTAAACATAACAGCAATAAATCCATGATTCTTCAGGAGAAGAATTTGTACTAAATAATTATAGAAGGTGTAGTGGCTAGATGATAAGTTTAACCATTAAAAACATCCAACTGTATCACATATTTCAAGAAAATGGTAAAGAAAAAAAATCAAAACCAAGAGAAGTTCCAACCTTACTAATGGGTCATTTGTATAAAAGAAATTGTGTAGGTGTGAGTAGAAATGGAGTCAACCTCCTGAAGTGTATTGTGATCAGTAATAAGGAATTTCCCTAACCTCTGTTCTCACATTCAAAATTTCTGTTGAGTGAAAATCATATAAAAGGCGAGAGCATACGCTCTTACACATAAATATACCATTAATTAGATATACCAAAATAAGCACTTATTCTAGTGTGTTGACTTTCAGTATAATGATGAATCTCAAGACTCCAACCCAGATTGCATCCATGGACTCCAGATTTTCTATTTTATTACCCATCATATATATTCACTTGGGCATTAAATAAGCATCATAAAGTTTACATGTTTGAACAAAGTTCATAATCCCTCACCCCAACCTTAAACTTGGTTTTCTCCCAGTATTCACTACTGAAATAAATGTCATTAAAATCACCCAGTTATTTAGGACAAAAATGTTGCCAGCATCCTTGATCCCTCTTTGTTTCACAATTCATATTTATTTGACCAGTAAATGTTATTTTTGAGATATATCCCAAGTGAAAATTTGTATAATTCCTAGTCCTCTAGTTCAACCACCATCCTCTCTCATCTGGACAATTTTAAGAACTTCCTAATCTCCTTCCTATGATTGCTTCCCTCAAAGGTATGTTCTCTACACATGGTGGTTCATTTAAAAATGACTTTCAGGACTTCCCTGGCAGTCCAGTGGTTAAGAATCTGTCTGCCAATTCAAGGGACGTGGGTTCAATCCATGGTCTGGGAACTAAGATTCCACATGCCATGGAAAAACTCAGTCTGTGTGTCACAACCACTGAACCCACACTCTAGAGCCCATGCTCTGCAAGAAGAGAGGCCACAAGAAAGAGAAGCCCATGCATATTAACAAACGAGCAGACCCTGCTCATCACAACTAGAGGAAGCCTACACATAGCAATGAAAACCCAGCACAACCACAAATTCATGCATTCATTAAAAAACTAAAACATAAAGCTCCCTCAGTCCTTCTTGTTGTTCAGTCACTAACTCATGTCCAACTCTGCAACCCCATGGGCTCCAGCACACCAGGCTTCCCTGTCCTTGACTATCTCCTGGAGCTTGTCCATCGAGTCGATGATGCCATCCAACCATCTTATCCTCTGTCGTCCCCTTCTCCTCCTGCCCTCAGTCTTTCCCAGCATCAGAGTCTTTTCCAGTGAGTCAGCTCTTCCTATCAGGTGACCAAAGTATTGGCCTTCTAGGTCAGACAAAACATTTATTTTTTTAAAAAATGACTGTCATGCTATATTACAGCCCTGCTCAAAACTTACCAATGGCATTCCACTGTACATAGACAAATATGAATCTTGACCTTGGCTTCTTGATTACTCTCTAACTTCATCTTCTAACATTCTGTATCTCAGGCACTCTGTTCCAGCCACACTAATTTCCTGGCTGTTCTTCCCATACACTAAATACAACCAGTATGTTTCCATATCAGGACCTTTAAATTTGAAGTTTTCACTTCCTGTATCCTTCTGCCCCAAGACAGTCAAAGATTTTCTCCTTCTATTTCATGTGTTCAAATGTAACTTCCTCAGAGACCTTTCCTAGACATACTATTGCAAATATCATTTTATGCCTTTCCATTGTGTTCTTAGAACTGATCATTACCTGAAGCTCTTGTATAGATTTATGGGTATATTTTAACTGTCCCTATTTCACTCTAGAATATAAAGTCCATAAGGACAAGGCTTTGTTTTCGCTTTGTCCAGTATTAAAACTACACTGTCTAGAAAAGCATCTAGCACGTAGAAGACATGCATTATATATTTAAGTAAAAGTGAGATGTAATGAAAAATTGTCAATAAAATATGTACATTGTTAAACTGATTCCATACTAAATAGAAATTTTCAATAAACAAATGTAATTGAAATATACTGATTCTACAATCCAGGAGTAGACAAACTTTCTACAAAAAGACGGAACATTTTGAACCTACAGACTCTGTTGCCATTATTCAACACTTCCATCGTAGTATGAAAACACAGACAACATACAAGCAGATTGAGCATGACTGTATTCCAACAAAATGCTATTTACAAAAACAGTGTCAGATTTGTCTATTAGACTATAGTTTGCCACTTATTGTAAAAAGTAAATCAATCATCTCTATATCTATGTATCTATACCTATACTTATATCTAGGGTTTTCCTTCTTCCTTTCAATAAAGAATTCTCTTGGGAAGATCCCCTGGAGAAGAGAATGGCAACCTACTCCAGTGTTCTTGCCTGGAGAATCCCATGGACAGAGAAGCCTGGCAGGCTACTGTCCATGGGGTTGCAGAGTCAGACACAACTGAGCAACTAAGACTTTCACTTACCACTTATATCTATACATACAATCTGTGAAATACATACTACATCCACAAGGTATTGAAATGAATTTTTCAAACCCTCATGGAATGGGTACTTTTTATTTTATAAAAAGTAAAAAGACATTCAAATTTATTTAATGACACTAGTATAACCCTGATATTAAATCCAGGCAAATACAGTCTGATAAAGGAATATTAAATCAAAATTTATTTATGAATAATGATAAAAAAAAAAGCCTAAGTAAATCATGACATAATTAAATTAAGCAATTTACAAAAACATTACAACCAACTGGGATTTGTTCCAAGAATGTAAATATGACATATTTTTAAGAATATAAAAATGTATTTAATCCCCTTAATGGAATTTATGGAGACAAACTATGATCATCTTAATAGGTGCTAAAAAGCACTTGATAATATCCAGCACTCACTGATGATAAAAAATAATCATAGCAAAGTGGAATAAAATTGAATTAAAGGACAATAAGATTATAAAAATTAATAGTTCTAATATTTCTTAGGAGTTTATTAGATTATTCACAGAAAAGCAATTTCAAACAGTTGATCAATACATTAAGAGATAATAAACCTCACATATTAGGAAAATGCAATCATAAAAAAAAATTAGCTCTTAACCATGTGGTAGGCCTTTTATAAGTATATTATAAATCCATTTAGTACATTTAAGAATATTTTATACATTTAAACCCATTCACTGGATACAATGCCCCCAGCTTCAGAAACTGAAAGGAATAATAAACCAAGAAAGTGAGTAGGAAAACAACCCTTAGTATTAATCTCTGATACACGGTCCCATGGCCAAGGCTGGCTTTTTTAAAAATTGAAGTTGATGTACAAAATTAATGTTATAGTTGTACAATATAGTGATTCATGAATTTTTAAAAATTACACTCTACTTGTAGCTATAAAATATTGGCTATATTCCGCAGTGTTGAAAAAGTACCCTTGTAGCTTTTTTTTGCCTAACAGTTTGTCCCTCTCATTCCCTACCTCTGAACTGCCCCTCCCTCCTTCCCCGTCCCCACTGGTGACTACTCACTTGTTCTCCATGTCTGAGTCTGCTTCTTTGTTATATTCATTAGTTTGTTGTATTTTTTCTTTTAGATTCCACATACAAGTGATATAATATAGTAATTGTCTTTCTGTGTATGACTTATTTCACTTAGCATACTACCCCCAAAATGGCAACCCACTCCAGTATTCTTGCCCAGAAAATACCATGCACAGAGGAGCCTGGTAGGCTACAGTCCATGGGGTCGCAAAGAGTTGGACAGGACTGAGCGACTTCACTGTTTACATCCATGTTGTTGCAAATGACAAAATGCCATTCTTACGGCTGGGTAGTACTTCTGTGTGTGTGTGTATACATATCTATATATATATCACATCTTCCTTGTCTATTCATCTCTTGATGGACACTTAGGTTGCAAACACAGCTTTTGAGTGTTTTCTAATAGTTTGTGTGTAAAAAAGAATGCAACAGCATTAAATAATAGTGGCATCATTTGCAAGTAGTCTAGGCTTTCCTTTATTTTCACTCAAAAAGCCAATATCTTTATTTTAATTGGGATATAGTTGCTTTACAATTTTGTGTTAGTTTCTGCTGTACAATAAAGTATCCCCAGGTTTTGGATTCCCTCTAGGTCACCACAGAGCATTAAGCAGAGTCCTTGTGCTATAGAGCAGGTTCTCACTGGCTGTCCATTTTATACAGATTAGTGTATGTGTATCAGTCCTAATATCCCTTTCAGAAAGGACTGCTTCCTATCTACACACTTTCCTCTTACTGCAATATCAAACTATGGCAAGCTTAGTGACTAACACAAAGTTATTCTCTTACTGTTCTGGAGGTCAGAAGTCAAAAACAACTTTCACTGAGTTAAAAATCACAGTGTTGGCAGGACTGATTCCTCCTGGAATGTTTCAGGGGAGAATCCTTTTTCTTGTCTGTTTCATCTTCTAGTGCCTGCCTGTGTTCCTCGACTCCTCACCCCTTCCTCTGTCTTCTGATCATCAGAATCATGGCTTCTATCATCACACGACCTTCTCTGACTTCTGTTTTCCTCTTCTAAGAACATCTGTGATTATACTGAACACACCAGGAAAATCCAGGACACTCTCCCCATATCAAGAGGCTTAATTTAATCACATCTGCAAATTCTCTTCTGCTATCAAGTAACAGTAACATATTTCAGGGATTAGAATATAGGTATATCTGGGAGCCATCATTCAGCTTACTGTAGTATTTTAAATTATCCAAGAGAGACAGTGAAAGTCACTCAATCGTGTCCGACTCTTGCGACCCCATGGACTATAACCTGCCAGGCTCCTCTGTCCCTGGAATCTCCAGGCAAGAATATTGGAGTGGCTAGCCGTTCCCTTCTCCAGGGGATCTTCCCAACCCAGGTCTCCTGCATAGAAGGCCGATTCTTTACCATCTGAACCACCAGAGAAGCCCTAATTTATCTAAACTCAATGATATGTGTTATTTTTGTTTCCAAAAACCTTATCAGTGCCTTCATGAAAAAGAAACAATGACAACTAAAAAACACTAACACAAAAACACTCTTTGGGTTGTTATTGTGGGAAACAGAAAAGACTGAGATATGGTCCTATTCTTTCAAAAACTCCTAATTTTCTGGGCAGCTCAGATGCAGAGCCAAATGTAAACAGATTCAGGTAGAATCTGAGCACAATTTTCTCTTATTATTACTTACTACAGAATCAGAACTCTATGCATTAATTCTCTGAGTATTTTCACACTTCAACTGGCCAAATAAACCAGTATTTAAAATGGTAATCATATAGTAGGGCTGTCTTTAAAGGCATGAGAAATTTAAGAGGTCATGACTAAAGTCACATTTTAATGGTGCTTCAGTGCTTTCTGAATTTATAAAATTATCTTCTGTGATGTTACTATCTAAAGTGATAAAACTTTTATACATCCTTAAAGGCAGCATCTAAAGCAGTAGTTTCTAAACACTGATTTGTGGTCTCACACTCCACAATGAAAACTTCACCTACTTGAGATGAATGAGGAAAAATATAAAAATGTAAGGAGTTCTTCATAATGCTAATGTATTCACTTTAAAACTGTCCTTTTAGTCCTTCTCACCATTTTTTCTTTTTGCTTTTCAAAAATTGTAGAAAAGATGATGTAAAATAAATCTTACAGTTGAAAAATAATGATATAGCAAATATACATCAGTAGCAAATCAATACACACATTCAGACATACATATATCATGGCTGATAAAATCCAATCTAAATCAGTAAATATAAATTCAAAATAAATAAATTAGTAAAGAATCAGTATTACTGATAATATCTATAATTGTATGATGTTTTAAAATTTACAAAATACGTTTATGTCCATTAGCTCAAGTGTTTCTCTTCCACCTCACCAATAAGCCCATAAGGAAAAGATGCAACAATTATCATTGAATTTTATAGGTTTTGTAAATTTATAGGTTGAGAAATTAAAGCATGAACTTTTAAATGACTTGTTTAAATAACTTCCAGTTGATATATTCACTTATACCTAATTATGTCATCTTATACTACATCTTTAACCACTTTTCAAGACATTCAACTCACCATCCAGTATGAATTGAAACAAGGGTCTTCCCTCATGGCCCCAGAGCCAGCCCAAGTGGTGGATGTTTTCTCCATCACTTGAGTTAAACATGTTTCCTGTGTACTGCCTTGTTCCCATGGTAGAAAGGATGTTTCTCTTGTACCAACGAGGCTGAGAAGAGACCAGCTGATGTCCGCTTCTTGCTCCTTAGGATCCCTTTTATGACACCATGATTTTCTCTCTTTCCTAAACTATGCCTTCCAGCTTTGAATCACATGCCTTCAATGGAGGAAATAACATCTATTTTGAATGCTTAAGAAAGGTAAAAAAAGATAAGGGCATTGATATGATGAGGCAATATGGTCAATATAATCAGTTGTTTGGCTGCAGAGAGAGGATCAGCCATGCACAGTATGCATTGTAGGCTGCCAAGTTTAAACCTATTTAGAATGAGATAACGGGCAAAGAAACCAAAGGATATTAATAACTACTTCAAAAGAGTTAGAAATAGATATAAACAAATAAGGAGGATATTGGAGGACAATATTGGAAGGGGTTAACAACATAATTCTGATTTTTTAAGAATGTAATACAGAAATAATGTCCCAGTATGACTCTTTTATACATAATATTCCAATATGCTACTCTGTGAAGTAGCTGGAAAATCATTAGAAGTTCATACTTAATCAATTTAATAGGAATCAATAATAGAAAGGGCTAAAATTCCATTAAATTATTCTTTTCTGATGTACTGTGGCAACAGCATTCAGAGAAGAACCTGCAGAGGTTTCTGAGTCAGCTAAAAATCTGTAGATGATACTATGTCATCTCATATTTCATATTGTTAGACCTAGATAAGCCTTCAGACACAAACACTATACCTAGGTGAGAAAACTGATGTACAAAACGATGGAGTTGATCACGTTTATAAAGCCTAAATAAGTCATTTGATTTGATGACTTGGTGTATTTTTCCTAGTAGATTCCCAAAAGTCCTAAGTCAGAGAATCTATTTTGAGAAAAGACCACTGATCAGTGAAACTAATTGCTCTTTTTGGTGAAACTTTCAAGAACTTTTGAATGAGGAAATCCTAATTTTTGCAAGAAGGGAGTCCTACATTTTGAAGTGTCAACTAGAGATCACAAGCAGATATGCTCCCGAGTATTAAATTCCTCTCATTACAATGTAAACAGAAAGATAAAACTTTTTTAAAAAGCGTGCAGTTTGAAAACAAATGAACAACGATATCTCGTAAGTCACAAATGAGGTTACAGGGAGCCAAAAGTATTTGTAAATGGAGTGACGAGTACCAGTGACAACTGACCACTGAAAACGAGGCTCTCTACCACACAGGATTATCGTCTCAGCCCCACTCCAGGACTCCCTCCCGCCTGGAAAATCCCATGGACAGAGGAGCCTGGTGGGCTGCAGTCCATGGGGTCGCTGAGAGTCGGACACGACTAAGCGACTTCACTCTCACTTTTCCTTCCATGCATTGGAGAAGGAAATGGCAACCCACTCCAGTGTTCTTGCCCGGAGAATCCCAGGGACGGGGGAGCCTGATGGGCTGCCGTCTATGGGGTCGCACAGAGTCAGACACGACTGAAGTGACTTAGCAGCAGCAGCTTTACTATATCCATTTATCTGTGGCTCTGTATTTCTCTCCTAACTTCTGTCTGCTTTACTGCTTTGCCTTCCCTGACTGTTATCACCAAACTTCTAGAAATCCTGATAAGGAGATGGAGATACACACTATAAAGATAAGAATTTTCTGAACTCTTCCTAGGCTGAAGAATTTTACTGGGCACCTAAAAATTTTGCCAGCCACAGTGGAGGAAGGGGAAGGGAGATGAACTGACAGAGTAGCACTGACATATATACCCTACCATGTGTAAAACAGAGAGCTGGTGGGAAGCTGTTGTCTAACACAGGCAGCTCAGTGCTCTGTGATGACCTAGAGGGGTGGGATTTGAGGGGGTGGGGAGGGCGTGGGGTTGGTGAGAGGGGCATCTAAGAGGGAGGGGATACATGTACCCATACGGTTGATTCACATTGCAGTACCGCACAAACTAACATAATATTGTAAAGCAATTATACTCAAATTAAAACCAATTTGCCACAAACACAGTATCCTTTCAAAAAGATATTATTAAAAGATTTTAAAGATGAGGAAACTGAGGTATAGAAAGATTAGGTCACTTGTTCTAGATCACATCATTTTGAAAGGTGGGAACTGGAATTGTCATTTCCTATTGAATGATTCCTAAGCCCAAGCACCGTCCACTGCATCAATAATTCCAAAAGTATATCATTTTTTACTTGACACATTTATTGAGAAGCATTTACGTATCATGTGCCTAATTCAGAGGTTCTCAACCAAAGGTGAGTTGGCCCCTCAGGGTCATTTGGTAATGTCGGAAGATATTTTGAGTTATCACAGCTGTGATAAGAGAATCCAATGGCATCCAGTGTGCAGAGGCTAGGAATGCTGAACTACACCAGACAGCTTGCCACAACAAAAAATTATTAAATTCAAAATGCTGAGGCTGAAAAACCTTGATCTAATATTGAAAGTTAGTTTAAGGTATTTCAAATTCTGCTTAACATGAGAAAAAGTCACAAGAGAAAAAGCTTGGTAAGCTACATCATAGTTATTTAAAACAATCAGAGAGCAGAAAATACAAAGAATCTTAATAAAATAATTCTACAAAGTGATAGGTCCTTCCAAGACACAGGGTGGATTGCAGCAGAATGACAGGAAAGGCAAGAGGAGAGAAATCTACAGCAATGAGGGCAAGGGAAAAACACTGGGCTGGCCACAAAATTCTAAGGACCACGAAGGGGCCGGAATACTATATCAGCTCCCCAGAACCTCACACACTGTGAATCCTCTCCTGGTGCTCAACTGTTTCACACAAGTCTTTACCATATATATGTGGACAATGTGCTTCAGTTTGAGGACAGCTTCCCTTGTGGACAGCCATTGCAGGAGACGTGGGTTCAATCCCTGGGTCAGGAAGATCGCCTGGAGTAGGAAATGGCAACCCACTCTAGTATTATTGCCAGAGACTTTCACGAACAGAGGAATCTGGTAGGCTACAGTCCATGGACTCACAGAGTCAGACATGACTGAACAACTAAGACTGCTGCTGCTGCTGCGTCGCTTCAGTCGTGTCCGACTCTGTGCGACCCCATAGACAGCAGTCTAACAGGCTCCTCTGTCCCTGGGATTCTCCAGGCAAGAACACTGGAGTGGGTTGCCATTCCCTTCTCCAATGTATGCATGCATACAAAGTCACTTCAGTTGTGACTGACTCTGTGCGACCCCATGGACAGCAGGCCACCAGGCTCCTCTGTCCATGGGATTTCCCAGGCAAGAATACCGGAGTGGGTTGCCATTTCCTTCTCCCAAGTAACACGAGAGGACAGAATAAAACAACTAAGAGAAATCCCCCCATAGCAATCTGGGCCTTCTTAAGAGCAAGGAAGTAGTCACCCAACACTGTGGGTGTGGTAAGAAACCTGAGCGAAAATCCTCTGAGGGTCTCAAGTCTCCATGAAGTACACTGCAGGGGCTGCTAAAGGATGAGGACATAAAAAGGTTAGAAAGATAAATCCATTAAGCTCAGAAAACCAGAGTCTGGATTACAGAGGGTAAGGCTGGATGCTGCTCTCATAACTTTTTTAAGCCAGTGATAAATCACACCTAAATAATGCTATGACATAACCCAGACCAAACTAGAGTGCAAATTATAGCCTGGCAGGAGGAATGTGTTCCCTTCCAGAGATAGGTACCATTTACTTTTGTCTCTAAAGAATCCGCCTGACAATGCAGGAGATGTAAGAGACTCAGGCTTGATCCCTGGGTTGGGAAAACTTCCTGGAGAAGAAAATGACAATCCACTCCAGTATTCTTGCCTGGAGAATCCCATGGGCAGAGGATCGTGGCAAGCTACAGCCCATGGGGTCGCAAAGAATGAGGTACGGCTGACCAATAGACACACACACTACCATTTTTATACACATAATAGGGGCCAGTGCAGGAAACAATTTAAGGCATATACAAGCAAGAGAATGTGACTTGAGGCCAAAAAACAAGAGAGAAATTGTAGTTTAAGAAATACTTGAAAGATAATGACTGAATATTTCCCTAAATCAATGAAGACTATAGTCGAGGGATTTCTCTGGCAGTCCAGTGGTTGAGACCCAGCACTTCCACTGTGGGGACCATGGTTCGCCCCCTGGTTGGGGAAAGAAGGCCCTGCATGTCACAAAGTGTGGCCAAAAAATAATAAAGTTATTTTGTAAAAGACTGTATAGTCCACAGATCTTACTAGCTCAGCAAACTCTAACTAGAATAAAGACACATAGTCAAATACCAAATACAAAAAACCTCAAATAGCCAAAGGAATCTTGAGAAAGAAGAATGGAACTGGAGGAATCAACCTGCCTGACTTCAGACTCTACTACAAAACCACAGTCATCAAGACAGTATGGTACTGGCACAAAGACAGAAATGTAGATCAATGGAACAGAATAGAAAGCCCAGAGATAAATCCACATACCTAGGGACACCTTATCTTCGACAAAGGAGGCAAGAATATACAATGGAAAAAAGACAACCTCTTTAACAAGTGGTGCTGGGAAAACTGGTCAACCACTTGTAAAAGAAGGAAACTAGAACACTTTCTAACACCATACACAAAAATAAACTCAAAATGGATTAAAGATCTAAATGTAAGACCAGAGACTCTAAAACTCCTAGAGGAGAACATAGCCAAAACACTCTCCGACATAAATCTCAGCAGGATCCTCTATGACCCACCTCCCAGAATATTGGAAATAAAAGCAAAACTAAACAAATGGAACCTAATGAAACTTAAAAGCTTTTGCACTACAAAGGAAACTATAAGCAAGGTGAAAAGACAGCCTTCAGAATGGGAGAAAATAATAGCAAATGAAGAAACAGACAAAGGATTAATCTCAAAAATATACAAGCAACTCCTGCAGCTCAATTCCAGAAAAGTAAATGACCCAATCAAAAAATGGGCCAAAGAACTAAACAGACATTTCTCCAAAGAAGACATACAGATGGCTAACAAACACATGAAAAGATGCTCAACATCACTCATTATCAGAGAAATGCAAATCAAAACCTCAAGAAGGTACCATTACATGCCAGTCAGAATGGCCGCTATCCAAAAGTCTACAAGCAATAAATGCTGGAGCAGCTGTGGAGAAAAGGGAACCCTCTTACACTGTTGGTGGGAATGCAAACTAGTACAGCCACTATGGAAAACAGTGTGGAGATTTCTTTAAAAACTGGAACTAGAACTGCCATATGACCCAGCAATCCCACTCCTGGGCATACACACCAAGGAAACCAGATCTGAAAGAGACATGTGCACCCCAATGTTCATCGCAGCACTGTTTATAATAGCCAGGACATGGAAGCAACCTAGATGCCCATCAGCAGACGAATGGATAAGGAAGCTGTGGTACATATACACCATGGAATATTACTCAGCCATTAAAAAGAATTCATTTGAATCAGTTTTAATGAGATGGATGAAACTGGAGCCCATTACACAGAGTGAAATAAGCCAGAAAGATAAAGACCAATACAGTATACTAATGCATATATATGGAATTTAAAAAGATGGTAACGATAACCCTATATGCAAAACAGAAAAAGAGACACAGATGTACAGAACAGACTTTTGGACTCTGTGGGAGAAGGCGAGGGTGGGATGTTCTGAGAGAATAGCATTGAAACAAGTATTCTATCAAGGGTGAAACAGATCACCAGCCCAGGTTGGATGCATGAGACAAATGCTCGGGGCTGGTGCACTGGGAAGACCCAGAGGGATGGGATGGAGAGGGAGGTGGGAGGAGGGATTGGGATGGGGAACACATGTAAATCCATGGCTGATTCATGTCAATGTATGGCAAAAACCACTACAATATTATAAAGTAATTAGCCTCCAACTAATAAAAATAAATGGAAAAAAATAAAAAATAATAATAATAAATAAATAAATAATGGGATTTTCTTGGCCAAAAAAAAAAAAAAAGAAGAAAGACACATAGTGAAACTGCTGAGAAAATTAAATCATGAAGGAAAACCTACGGCAAAAACACATTATACACATGGAAACAGCAAAAGGGAGATATCTGGGACCAAACTCTCCAATGATGGCCAAGATCCGCGTGTCTTATTCACTCACTAGTCCTCTCCCCTTGAGTGCGGGCAGGGTCTGTAATGCGCTTCTAACCCACAGACCATGAAAAAGATGACAGGATACACAATATATGACTATGAACATGTTATTAGGCTGTATGATTAGGTTACATGAGATTACAACGTTTGTATTGTTAGGAGAATTTTAAGAGGCAGGCATGTTGAAAAGATCACACATCAGGAAACTGAGGGCAGCATCCTGCCAACAGCTAGCGAAATCCTGAGGCCGTCCGCCTGACAGCGCACAAGGAATCGGATGATTCCAACCGCCTCAGGAGCTGAGACGTGGATTTGTTCCCAGTTGAACCTCAGATGATGCCTCAATCGGGGCAAACGCCTTGATGGCAGTTCTGAGAGATGCTAACACACAGGATCCTAAGCCCTGCTCGGACTCCTAACCCACAGAAACTGTGAGGCGAAAAATCTATGTTGTTTCATGGCCGTGTGTAAAACAGCTAGCTAGTGGGAGCCTGCTGTTATAAGCCTAGCGAGCTCAGCTCAGGGCGCTCTGTGGTGACCTAGATGGGTGGGATGCAGAGGGGGGTCCAGGAAGGAGGGGATATATGTATACATGTACCTGACTCACTTCACTCTACAGCAGACGAGCAAACCATTGTGAAGTAATTATACCCCGCCACACGCGCGCGCGCACACACACACACACACACACACAAATCTATGTTGTTTTAAGCCACTAAATTTACAGTAAGCAACAATACTATGTGGCAGATTTCTAATACAGATAATGCAGATAGCTTGATTCACACAGAAAAAATGAAGGCAAGAAGACAATGGAATATCATTAAAAGTGCTAAAAAGGAAAAAAAATCCTGTCTACTGAGAATGCTAAAAACACAATTTATATCTTTGATACGAAAAAAATCACACTTTTCAGACAACCTAAAAACTGAGAGAATTATCTTAAATATATCTGCACTGCCGTAAATCCTAGAAGTTCTTCAGACTAAGGGAAATAACATCAGACACAACACGGTCCCTGAAGGAAGAAATGAAGAGCATCAGAAAGAGAGAATACATGGGTGGAGATGAAAGATCCTGTTTCATGGCACACATATGCTTGTGTGTGTGTGTATGTGTGTACATACAACTACTGACAAAATGAAGTCAAGAGAATCATAAAACTTCCTGTGAGATTCATAACACGTGAGAAGTCAAATGATGAGAAGTAGTATATGGAAACAAACTCCTATAACATGCAGAATATTATTTAAGGGTAAACTATGATAACTTGAAGAGGTTTATTGTAACCTGTACAATTTATTAGCAGGTTTTATTTATGTGTCAATTTTTTTTTCCTTTAATTGTTTGAAATTATCATTCAGCACATTCAATAACAGAACAAAATTCTATGTTATTTGTTCTAAGAATAATGAAAGAGGAAGACTGTTGCAACTGAATATAGAATTCCTCTAGTTTCTTCAAGGATGACAATTTTTGTGATGTTCTGTTTACAGGTGTCCTAAAATATTCTTGTGATGGAGAAGAACTGAACAAAGGATTTCCAATACTACATAAGGTAAATCCATGGAGACAGAAAATAGATTGGTAGCTGCCTAACAGGGACTGGGATGAATGGATAGGGATTAACTGTAAACAGATATGAACGATCTTATTAGGATAATAATAATATCCTAAAACTGGATTATGGTGATGACTGTGCAACTTAGTAAAAAAATCACTGAAAGTGTACACTTTAACTGAGGTAATTTTATGGTATTTAAATTATACCTAAATAAAATATAAAAATTGTTTCAAAGTATGTTTGAGTAGTGAAATTAACCAGCATTTCTGTAAATTAGGAACTATTTTCTCACACATCCAGATGTTGACACAAATGAGGGGGAAAAATAAACAACAGTTAATACCATAAAAGAGCACATAATATTTTTGACTGTTAAGAAATTAACACATTTTGACAGTTACATTAAAATAGATACTTACAGAAAGTTAAATATGAAACATCAACTTTCTCGCTAAAAGCAAGAGAGTGGCGGGGCGGGGGGGGAACCACTCCTAATTTAAAATTTAGAATGTTCTCCGAGGTATATATGGACAGGTGCTTATCAATAATGTTTTCACATACTGTTTTTTTCCTTCACAAGTTAGAGGCACTATGGTTTCTCAATCTGAGAGAAGCAAGATGATGTGAAATGACTGCTTTTCCCCCTTAATTGTACATATTCTGCATTTCAATTCAATTAGTATAATACAATAAAATAAAAATACTTAATTTGGCTAATCAGAGTTTCTCAACTTCAGTAGTGTCTGGGGGTATTTCAGTCTTAATTATTCTTTGTTGTGGGGGCTGTCCTATGGAGTATGTTTGGCAGCATTCCTGGATTTTATCCACTAAATAATAAGGATGTACCCAGAAAGATAATCTTAATTAAAATAAAAACATGAAAAAAATACAGTATTTACATGGCTTGTAGGTGTTGAGTAATTCATAACACTTTTTAGATGGGGTTTGCAATGGGGAGGCAAGGAAGGAAATGAGATAGATACCCCAAGGAGTTAAAGGGAGGCTTCAACTTTAGTAGTAAGGTTATAATATAGGTTAAAAAAAAAGACCTAAAACAAATAAAATACAAATATTTATAAACTGGGTGGTGCGGACATTTTTTTATCTAAATTAAACTCAGGTAATTTTCCATACATTTGACCATCTATTATCTATCTAGCCATCCATCCATCTATCCACCTATCTGTTTGTGTAAATTAGCATATGATGATTAATAATGACTAATAAACTGAGCATTGACTTCAATAGAGTCCTGGAGGATATTGAGGGTATTTCTATTTTCATCTTTATTTATAGAATCAGGAAGAGGAGTAGTCAGAAAATAAAACCGAAACCCTCAAAATTGTAAGACTCCTATGTCTAACAGTGTTGCTATTTCACTTGCATCTCAACATGACTTAGTTTCTAAAATAAAAGCCATCCATCATTCACAACAAAACTACCACGGGAGACTGTTTAAAAATGCATGCTTAAAACACAGCCCATTTAAAACATTGGGGACTAATTATTCTTACTGTTGACACAGAATTATGTGACAGTCCAGGTACAAGCAAATAATTATCTTCAATTTCTGAAAAAGGGCAGAAAATTCTTACCAGATATTGTGATAATCTATTGTGTTTATTATTATATAGTTCAGTGTTACAGAAACTGAAATAACTAGGTTATCAAATCATGTCCAACAAAAATAACTCCATATGGTAAAATACTGATAAAAAGAGTTCTGTTGGTAGTTATTTCTGCTTCCAGAAATTAGCACAATAAAGGGCTAACATTAAAATTGAGATAACAGAATCCCAGATTTTTCTCCTTTTAATTTTACAGTTCAAAGACCCCTTAGAGGTTGTTTAGCTCTTATTTCACAGATGTGGAAAATGAGATTCAGAAAGTTCAAGTTATTTCCATCTCCAAAGTCACCTTGTTAGTCACATAGCTAAGTCTAGAACTCATATCTTCATCCTCCTATGTTCTTTCCACACTGCCAAAGTGAATCCCTGACATATTATCTACTTTATAAAAGAATATTTTATAACACAACATAATGGCTTAATCGGTAACTACATGGCTAATGTGCATTTCAGACCACATTAAAAAAATTAATGTCATTATTAGGAGAAAAGGCCATTATTGCTGTTTAAGCTTTCATTGTTTTCCCCACTTACTGCATAATCCTGTTCTTAAGGGGGAAAAAAATCAAGTGCAGCCAGCCACACATAACCAATGCAAAGTCCATGACACTATCAATATGAAAACCTCAGAGTCACAAAACTAGATCATCTCTCCATCAGTCAATTCCCTGAAACTCAAGGATGTCAATCATTGGGAAGGATCAGCTAACCTATTCCCCCACAAGAACTCTGACTGATTTAATGTTCCCAACATCTGCTGTCAACAAAGGATAATAAAGGGAACGGAGATTCAATTTGTACCCTAGTTTAAGGCATTCAAGAACAAACATCAGGATAAACACACTGTTTATTCTCTGAACTGATGGCATTTTTCTGTTTGCTTTTATCTGGTGTTTCATTTAGCTCAACAAATTTCACTTTCTTCTTTATCTCTTCCTCTGAGCCTCAGAATTCCAGAGCTTTTACAAAGAGCTACCTGGATGAACCTTGCAAAGGACAAGAAAGCTAGCACTGTTTTGACACACTAATGTAAAAAGTTGCTTCAGCACACAGTGATTTGACTAAACAACTACCTAGAATTCTGCCCTCAATGGATATGTGTGTATTCCCATTGTTACTGAAAAAGATCATGAATTGGTTTATTTTTCACATTGGCGTGATAATACTGAGGGAAAGTACTGAAATGGGAGCAGATCGCCTTCAGTATGTGTCCTAAATAAAGATTATTTACCTCTCTGGGCACACATTTGTCACAGAATAAGGATAACAATACCAGTTATATCAGTTAGAATTATATTTAGCTGTCACTGACAGAAATCCAGAAACTAGCAAAGGTTAAGCAAGACTGAAGTTTATTCCCTCCTATATAAAACTCTGAGAAAGTCGACCATAATTGACATGGTGGTTAACTGCAACAAGGAACCAGAATCCTTCTATCCTGTTGTTGTATCCTTTACAACCTCTATCTCCTGGTCGAGGGAAATAGCATTTTGACATAGGGACAAGGAGAAAGGAAGACACAAAGATAGAAAGGTAAAGGGTACACAGATATTGACTCTAAAAAACGCAGATGTATAGCACAAAGGACTTAGGTCCCGTTGGCCAGAGTTATATCACTCTTGAATCTCTTGCTCTGGAGGGAGTCAGCGTCATGCCGTGTGAAAGACCTGTAAAAAGGCCAAGCAGTGGGAAACTGAGTCCTTTGACCAAAAGTCAGCAAGAAGCTGAGGTCTCCTGTCAGTAACCTTAAAATTGAGTTATCTTGCAAATGGATCCTCCAGCCTAGGTCAAGTTTGTGAACAACTGCAGACTAAGTGAATAGATTGATTGCAAACTCTTATGAGACCTAGAGCCAGAAACCCTCAGCTAAATTGCTTCTGCATTTCTGACCCTTAAAAACTACAGAACAAATATGTGACAATGCTTTTTAAAGTTTTAATTGCAGTAAAATACATGTAATATAAAAGTTACCATCTCAATCATTTTTAAGCATATGGTTCAGGAGAGTTATGTATCATGTTGGCCCAAAAGTTCATTCAGGCTTTTCCATTATATCTTACAGAAAAACCCAAACAAACTTTTTGACCAACCCAATATATTTGACACTGTTGAAAACTCACTTATGTAGTTATCTGTTCAGGACAGAAATGTGCGATAGCTTTGCAGCCAAATTTAAAGTGTTAATTTTTTTTCTGTTTAAGGGGCAAACTTCTGGTCCATAAATACAGTTCCACAAAGATGACCCATTTTTTCTCATATAATGCTGTATGAATTCTTTCAGGTTGAATATTCTTGGTTGTTTGCTCCTTTCTCTTTGCCCTTTTTTTGCAATTAAAAGCTATTGAGCAAATTTTCAAGTCCAGCCAAACAAATCATAAAACAAACTGATTTTCTCCTTCATTCCTTTGTGATTAAACTTGATGGTGAAAGATTCTGCGAGACTTTGGCAAGAAGAGTAAGAAAGAACGGGTGAAACAGGAAAGCTTCATCTCAACTTGCAAACTCCACAAGTGAGACAAACCTTAGCCATAGGTGCTAAACCAACAAGATTCATTTCCCTTCAGTTATTCTTTTAAGAATTTTAATTCAGGTGTGCATTCTGAATATGTCTTCCTGCCACAGTTCTCCACTCAGGAAATATTTTCTTACTTTTAATTGCTGCCCATAGATTTTTAAGTCCTTTGCTGCCTAAGCATATCCAGCCATAACTTCTCAGAGGGCAGCTGTTTCTGTAAAGCATAATAATCTGGTATTTATTAGTTGTAATTGCTTGTTCACCCCACATGACCAATGGAAGAACTTCTCCCTGGGGCTACCTTGCAATGCCATCTATGTGTTTAAATAAGGAGAAAAAGAAAAACACAAAGAACTCTAATGAACTGCAAAGTTTATAGAACCAATTCTGATGTGAGGGACAGGAAGAGGCAATTAGCGAGGAAATCACTTCATTGTTCTTATACGAAGGTCAATCAATCTACTCCTACTTTGTTTTAACCTTAGCTGTATGATAATTTAGCACTTTTCTGTATTTTCTAGCTACCTCCTAGTTATACTCTCTGCCATAACAAGGAGAGTCAAAAGAAGTAATTACTAAAATGTTTGTCATATCTCCCCATCAGCTATACTATTTTAAATATTTTAATATTAATTTAGCTGATTCACACTTTAAAACCTTATAAAATGTACTTGTGCCTATGCTAATGAGAAAGGGAAAATCATACTTTTTCAGTTCACAGTGTTGGGAACTGTAGGATTTATATAGTTGTGGAAGCATTCCAATTCTGACAAAGCAAAAGCAGATGTAGTTGCAATAAGGCTCACATGAAGGAAACATTGCAAAACTTTTAAATATGAAAAGTGAGGTAAAAATTTTTCTTAAATAAATAACATTGTCTGGATTATACACGTATGCTCCTTAAGATAACTTTTTAAGTACCCATACTGGATGTGTTAAAAATAATCAAAATACCCAGATGACGTTATCCTTAGAGCCAGGGCATGTGTCTATTACAGACTGGGTGAGACAATACCTAAAATTACGTGTGTCGACCCAGTCACGTTATTACTGAGGAAATTTATCAGTTATCAAGAGAAAAAGAAAATAAAAATGTACTAAACAGGGACATAAAACCACAAGAAACTAAACTGCATTACATAATCCCCAGAATCACACATTTGTCTGCTGATCAAATCAGATCTATTATTACCCGCACTCTTCATAAGGGCCAGAATCTAGGCTATCAAGAAAATCTTTTTTTTTTCTCTTCAGTATTTATTTATTTGGCTGCATAAAGCCTGATGGCGCAAGGAACATGAGGGCTCAGTAGCTGTCCTGCTGCATGTGGAATCCCAGTTCCCCAATCAGGGATCAAACCCCCATCCCCTGCACTGGAAGGCGGGTTCTTAACCACTGGACCACCAGGGAAGTCCCTATTATGAGAATCTTTGGGTCAAAATGATCAAGGCACTGGTATTCCTGGTAGCTCCCGAGCACTGGGACGGAACCTAACTGAGCCTCACCTCCTGACCACACAATACCTCTTTTACCATACCTCTTTCATGATGCCTCTGTCCTGGGTCTTCCTTGTTAAACCTGTGAGGCATAGGGAGCTTTAGAATCCTTCTGGGTACTTATGCATATGCAAATTCGAAGTGCAGGTAAGTGCACACACATGGGCTGAACTTTTTGACCAATGAGAGATAGAATCCAATGGATCCAGCAGAAAAGTCATCCTTCTCTTTCTTTCAAACTCTCTCCCTCCTGGCCCTACCATAGACACACTTACATGGATGCTACTGATAGGCAACTTACAAGGCTGCTCAGAGGCATGACCCCAAGGATGAAGCTATTCATTATACTTAGCAGTGGCCATCTTCACACTGACTCTTCTCCCCTGCTTTACTCCCATTATCCCCCATGCTGACTCTCTTTAATTACACTCCCTTTAAAATAAAAGCATGTCAGCCCTCTTCCAAGTCTTCCACAATCTTTGCTTTTTCTAGAACTCAGATAAAAACACACAGCCAAATGCTGCATGTGGATGTGAGGTACAAATGTACACTATGAATTGAGAGAAAAATATCACTGAGAAATTGACAAAACTGGGTATCAAACAGTGAAAACTTATATTGATCTGATTGAAATAAGAAGCTGTTTCTACAGAAACACTTTCATAGCCAAAAGCTCATGGGACTCCTAGAAAGGATAAAACTCTCAGGAGCTCTGAGCTCAAAAGAAAATAATTACAAACTACATGAATAAATGAATTTTCATAAGTGACAGGGAATAATGCAAACATTCAGGAAAAGTACTTAAAATAATAGAATACCTTGAATGAAACTATTTTAAAATATTTAGCATAATTAGAGACATAAAATAAGAAAAAGAAAACAAAATCAAGTAACCAAATACTATTAACCAGAACAGGTACAGTTTTACAGAGGAATGAAATAAAATTTCCATAAATGTAAAACAGAGTAATTGGCAATAAAAGCTCAGTGTGTAGGCTAAAGAACAGATTACACAAAGCTAAAGAAAGAATTACTACACTGAATTCCGTGTCTCAAGACAGTAAAATGGTGCACAGAAAATAAAAACATGGATACCATTTAAAAAGTGGTTATTTTTGCATAACTGAAAAAGACCCTACTGTTCATTGTAGCACTATTTACAATAGCTAGGACATGGAAGCAAATTGTGACAGATGCCCAGTGACAAATGAATGGATAAAGAAATGTGGTACATAACACAGTACAATATTAGCAGTTCAAAGGAATGCATTTGACCCAGTTCTAGAAAGGTAGATGAACCCAGAACCTGTTATATAGACTGAAATAAGTCAGGGAGAGAAAGACAAATATCATATATTAACCAATGCATATGGAATCTAGAAATATGGTACTGATGAAACTTATTTGCAGAGCAGTAATAGAGACACCCTTGGACTGCAGGGAGATCCAACCAGTCCATCTTAAAGGAGATCAGTCCTGGGTGTTTATTGGTGGGACTGATGTTGAAGCTGAAACTCCAATATTTTGGCCACCTTATGCAAAGAGCTGACTCATTTGAGAAGACTGTGATGCTGGGAAAGATTGAGGGCAGGAAGAGAAGGGGACGACAGAGGACGAGATGGTTGGATGGCATCACCAACTCAATGGATATGAGTTTGGGTGGACTCCGGGAGTTGGTGATGGACAGGGAGGCCTGGTGTGCTGCGGTTCATGGGGTCACAAAGAGTCGGACATGACTGAGTAACTGAACTGATCTGAATGAGACACAGACATAGAAAACAGACTGTGAACACAGAGGGGGAAGGAGAGGGTAGGACGAAATACAGGAGTAGCACTGAAACATATACATTGCCGTATGTAAAATTAGATAGCTAGTGGAAATTTACTGCATGATGCAGGGTGTTCAAATCTGGTGCTCTGTGAAAACCTAGAGGGTAGGATGGGGTGAGAAGTGGAAGGGAGGCTCAGGAGGAAGGGGACATATGTATACCTATGGCTGATTCACAATGATATATGGCAGAAACCAACTCAATGTTGTAAAGCAATCACTCTCCAATTAACAACAAATAATTTTTTAAGTGGTTATTTTCCAAGGGCAACAATCTAAGGCCCCCTGTATACATATTAGGAATTTCAACAGAGAAATAAAAAGAGATTATGAGCATAATGCTTGATGTGCCAATGACTGAGCAACTTTCCACAATTATATCACTGCCACTGCAAAATTAGTTGGCTACCTTTCCATTTTAGAGTTCAAAAACAATGTCATTTGAAAAACTAAATTCATCTTACCATTTTTAACAGGCTTTTTTCTGGCATTTATACTTAAAGCTGCTAGATGTATATTTCTCTGTCTATGGTGTTTTTTTAATTCACAAGGCATGGCTTTCAGTTAATAGCCAGATATTCTAACCTCAGGTTTTTGTTTTCAACTGCCCAGCAAACAACAATCCTTAACAGACTTGGAATCACTCAGACCTACTGACATTTGACCGACAAAAATGCATTTTACAGGTATGTTGTCTCTTTATACAGAGTGAATTGCTTCCCACAGATACCTCTGCAAAATGAGCAGAATCAAAGAATTTAATCATAGTTTCCCTGCACTTAGAGAAATATTAAAATATTTTGACAAAATTGAATATTTTAAAAGTATTTTATTGTCACATATTTCACCCTAGGTGTGATTTTCTTTTAATTGTATTTATCCTGCTTGGGATTTTTTTCTGATATTTTCGTCTCCGAGGGTCAATATTTTCAAGTTTTGGGACTCTTGGGGGCACTTCTTCATTTCCTTTCCCCTCTCTCTCCTCTCTCAGGCTAGAATTCCAATTACAGTATTCTAGACAACATTATGTGGAGAAGGCAATGGCACCCCACTCCAGTCCTCTTGCCTGGAAAATCCCATGGGCAGAGGAGCCTGGTGGGCTGCAGTCCATGGGGTCACGAAGAGTCAGACACGACTGAGAGACTTCACTTTCACTTTTCACTTCCATGTATTGCAGAAGGAAATGGGAACCCACTCCGGTGTCCTTGCCTGGAGAATCCCAGGGATGGGGGAGCCTGGTGGGCTGCCGTCTATGGGGTCGCACAGAGTCGGACACGACTGAAGCGACTTAGCAGCAGCAGCAGACAACATTATACCGTTCCACACAGCATTATTCATTTATCCCCAAATTTCTGCTCTCTGTTCCACAGGCTCGATAATTTCTATTGACTTACTTTTAATTCAGCACTAAATAGTTCTTTTTCTAAAAATAATTTCCAGGTCATTGCTAAGATTTCCTCTCTACTGACACAATGTATACATCTGTTTATGCAAGTCCTTGAACATATTTGTAATGTGCTTTAAAATCCACATCTGATCAACAGCTGGGTCATTTCAAGGCCTATTTATATTGAACGCTTTCTGATAATGCATGAAACTTCCTTTCTTCTTTACATGTCTTGAATAACAATGTTTTTATGCTGAAAATTGTGGGTGACACATCATACGGTGTCTGGATTATGTTGTTTTTCTTCCGAGGACATTGACTTTTGATCTTCTTGTCAGAGCAAAGTCACCGGCAGATGATTGTGGTTCTGTTATTGTTCATGCTGCTTTACTGTTTTTATTCTTGGAGTTTACTCAGTGATTTGGTCTTTATTGATTAAAGTGTATCCTTTCTGGGGTCTTAATGGAGGTCTGTGGTGCTCAGCCAGCAAGGCTTCCCCATGGTGGCTGCGTGGGACCCCATGGCCCCCGGCCCACACGTCCCCGCCCTAACATCACCGCTCCGCCCTCAGTCCCACCGCAGACACTCTCCATCAGATCCTGTGTCTACTAGCTTGGCACTTGGTCAGTGACCCTCAGAGAACTCATTGGACATCTGAGCCCTGTTTCCATGCACATCTTCTTCCAGTCAACTTCCCTTCCTTCCACATTCCAGCTGCCTCAGCACCCTAGAATTTCTCAATTCAGCAAGAGCTCCTTGTTCTTCTGGGATCTGGCCCACTACCCCGTATTCTGGACAGTGCCCTTGGGCATTAAGTTTAGGAACACGGAGGGATCATCTCCCAAGGATCACTGTCTTAACACTGCCTGTGGTCTAATGTCTGAACAAAACTGTCTCATAAACCTTGTGCATTTTATAGTTGCTTGTGGCAAGAGCGTAAGTTGGAAACCAGTTATCCAAACATGGCCAGAAGTGAAGTTTCTATATCACTGTGTTTAAGAATAAAAGTATGAACAACAAAAACAAAAATTGAAAACGTATTAAATATTCATTAATAGGTAATTGTTTAAATTAGGTGGCATATTTATCTTGACACTCCATCTACCTTTAACAAGTAAAAAACTAAAGTTGCTCAGTCGTGTCCAACTCTTTGCGACCCCATGGACTGTAGCCTACCAGGCTCCTCTGTTCATGGGATTTTCCAGGCAAGAGTACTGGAGTGGGTTGCCACTTCCTTCTCCAGGGGATCTTCCCGACCCAGGGATCAAACCCGGGTCTCCAGCATTGCAGGCAGATGCTTTACCATCTGAGCCACCAGGGAAGGCCTTTAACAAGAATAACATGGAAAGATAATCTAAGACACACAGTTAATTTTTTTAAAGTGCTCACAAAACTGCTATTTTGTAATATGTGTTCATGCACATGCACAGGTATGCAAAATGTAGAAAATAAACTGCAAGGATAAAATCCAAACTGGAAGCATACAGTCACTTTGAGGAGTATGACTGAAAACAGCAGTGTGCATGTGCTCTGTGCTTCAGTCTGCATACATTCGTGATATCTGGCTCATTCACAAGGTGAAAATGCAATAGTACATTTTAAAAACAAAAACATTAAGAGAACTTCATCCGGGTAAAATTGCTTGGGAGTCACTGTCAACACGTCTAACTCTTGCTTTGCGAAATACCTGATGTAACTTCAAGTTGAAGGCATCTGCTGTAAGGAAAGTGGGAACTGAACAAATTCACGAAAAATATGATCATTCTGCCAACTCCGCCTTGTTGCCTTTTAGTCCTGACACCGATCTGTGGAGTGGGGCTCTCCCCTTCTCTGTTCAGCAGGTCTGAAACGCTCCTTCTTTCCTATCACCGGAAACCTACATGAAGGATCCATCCTCTCTGGAGTATCTGACTCGCCCATTTAAAGGGAGGATTGGAGTGGTAAACACTTGACGCAATGTATTTCTTTTTAAATGGTGAGACTCAAGAGTCTTCCCCCCAGGCCCAGGTTTTGAATATTTGAAAACTACTTTGATGTCTTTCAACATCTTGACAGGCATGAGGACTCGGAACATGCCAGAAATATGTCGAATGGCATCAGTTCCTCTGTCTCTGAGAATGATGGACACTATCTTTCAGGATCAGTTCCCAGAGTGATTTGCTCAAATTCAGCTAGTTCAAATAAGAATTCTTTTCCTTAGACTTTAGAAATTCATAGGAACTGGGGATGACACACAGGTCAGCTAATCATTTCTCCTCCTTTCACCTTTCTCCTCATCACCATGATTTCCTATAAAATCAGTAATTAAGAGTTCCCCTAGCTAAACTATGGGAAATATAAAACACAGACATGGGTAAAAATCTCTACCAAAAATGTGTTCTAAATATTTCAACTTCTCTTAACTTTATAAATGTACTATCAATTTGACAACCCAGAATAAATCTCCTTGTCAGAATTCCTGGAATTCTGAAGAGAGATTTCCTTAATCCCAGTCCTAGCTCTAGTCATCATTAGCTGTGCAATGCTGGTGGAACTATTTAACTTCTCTGTTCTTTGTTTCTCATCAGTAAAACAGGGACCGTGATGAAAATTGTTTGAAAATTAAGTAGTCTGTGTTTACAAGTCCGTAGGACATACTGAAGACTTCATATGTTTTCATTATTATCACTACCATCACCACTGCCTTCATAGTCATTGTGATTAATACAATATCATCTCTTGAATGCTTAAATTATTTGACCCTCTCTTGTAAACCAATAATGGATTTCTTTTCATTTCTGTTTAAGGATTTTACCTTCTCCAAGCTGTGCTAAATCAACAGTAACTGAAACGTGAATATTTCTGACACAGGAGTTATGGCTGTAATCCTAAAAGAATGAGCTCCAAACTCAAAGCAAGCCCTCAGTGCATTTTAACTGAGCTCACTTCTACCTGTAGGGACTCATCACACAATAACTAACCAATTCTGTAGATGACATAGTGAGTGTTCATCAAGTATGTATTCAATGAATAATGACTTTATAAGAAAAGAATATATATACATGTGTGAGTATATATATATATATATATATATATATATATATATATATCACTTCCATCTGATATTATTGAGATTACTAAGATTCACTGAACAGACTGAGAATCTATGTCTGTCTGTGTGTTTGTCTATGTTTCTCTTTCCCCCTCTCTCCCTCAATATATTTATACAAAAAACATTCCCCACTACAACTGGGTCACTAAGCAGGGCTTTGAGGTACACATCCTGTTCTGCAGAAAGCATTCTTCACTAGGAGAAAGAGCTTCAATCTCTAGCACCAAGAAAGAACTGAAAATCAGAAGCCTAAATCTATCCCACTATACCTAGACTCCTCATACATCCCAAGTGGTAGAACTAACCAACTGCACATAAACATTTTCCTCTACTACTTTTTGTGGCATTTTTCTGACAGATGTCCGTTTTAAACTGATTCCATCAATTCAGAATAAAGACAAGCATATGAGCATGAGTTAACATGACTTTGTCCGGCCCCCACAATCACCGTCCAAGGGTAATACACAGAGACATGAATTAAGAAAGCATGTTGCTCAACAGAGGAATGGGTAAAAAAGATGTGCTATATATATATATACAAAGGAATATTACTCAGCTATTAAAAAGAATGAAATAATGCCATTTGCAGCAACATGATAGACCTAGAGATTGTCATACTAAGTGAAGTCAGAGAGAAGGAGAAATATCACATGACATCCTTCATATGCAGAATCTAATAAGAAATTATTAGATTATACAGGTGAACTTGTTTATAAAACAGAAACAGACTTTTAGAGAATCAGCTTATGGTTGCCAGCGGGGATGAATGGGGGAAGGGATAATTAGGGAGCCTGGGACTGACATGTAGACATGGCCATATTTGAATTGATAATCAACAAAGGTCCTGCTGCATAGCACAGGGAAATCTGCTCAATGCTATGCGGCAGCCTGGATGGGGGGGAAGTTTGGGGGAGAGTGCATATCTGTACATGTATGGCTCGGCCCCTTTGCTGCCCCCTGAAACTAGCACCAGGGTTTCCCTGGTGGCTCAGACAGTAAAGAATCTGCCTGCAACGCAAGAGATGCAGGTTTGATCCCTGGTTGGGAAGATCCCCTGGAAAAGGTAATAGCTACCCACCCCAGTAATCTTGCCTGGAGAATCCCATAGAGAGAGAAGCCTAGAGGGCTACAGTCCATTGGATTGCAAAGAGTGGGACACGACTGAGCAACTAACACTGAAGCTATCACAACATTTTTAATCAGCTATGATGCTATATAAAAGAAAAAGTTCTTTTAAAAAGGAAAGGAAAAAAGAATAAAGTATAACAAATAGAAAACAAGAGAATGATGCTATACGGAAAGCTGAGGAAAATGAACTACAGGCTGAGACAAGAATTTGGTTGATGTATTTAAGGAATAAGAACCTAGTGTAACTGAAGAGGAAAGAATGGGGGCGGGGGCAGGAAATGGGCTGAAATGAGGCTGAAAAAGCAACCACAGGTCAGATTACATGGCGTTGAATGTTCTGTCAGACATTTGGATTTTACTCTGAATAAGGTGGAAAGCCATTGAAGGGGTCCCAATAAGCTGAGACATTAACGTTTCTGCTTTAAGATTGTATGCAAAACAGCCTGAAGTGACCTGAGAATAGAAGAAAGATGATCAGAAGGCTGTGGAGGGTGTCCACTCTTGTTTCCTTCTTTTATGGCTATCAATGCCCATCATACTCCCTCATCTTTATTAAACTAACTGTGAGATCAGGGACAATGTCAGATTGGTTTTTTACCCACTGCAGTACTTATCATATTCTCTGACTTCTCAAAGTATTTCTTCAAGGAGTAACAGTTATAAGAACAACTGAATTCCCTTAGTTTTTAGTGTATTTAATGAGGCAAATTCTAATTATTGTTTTTGACACATTTTCTATCATTTGGAATATAAAGCCTTCCAAATTAAAGATATGGCATAATCAAAAGACTTGGCAAAGCAACATAGATTTCTGCAATGCTTTACAGTAGTATAAAGAGGAATATTTATTAAATGGCCCCTTGAATACACGGCTCTGTAGAAAAATACTCCTTCATTATCCATGTTGGCACTGTTTCATCCGCACTATATTAACATCAGACTAACAGGATTTTGTAAAGCTTCCAGTGAACTAAATTTGCATATTTGACATGCACACGCTTTGTAAAATCTGCATAGTATTTAAATCATTACATAATCTTGCTCAATAGAGATGAGTGACAAAAAACACAAGGTAACCTCTCCACTTTCTTCCCTTTGCTCAAAATGTACTTCATTCCTTCATAAAAAGAAAGAGACCCAGCTTCATCTATCATTTCCAAATTGATATGCATAACTAGATCTTACCTCCTGCTTGTAAATCTCCACGCAACGAGAAAGGGACACAACACAGACCTGATGATTACAAACAGTATTAGGTAACTTGAAGCTGCCGTCTTCACAGTGTCACGGAAGGTCGGCGCACTGAATATTAGATGGTCTAAAGAGCCCCACAGGGAAAACGATGCAATTTGGATTGTTAAAAGTATGTAAGTGTCTGCTCTCCTTCCTTCTGATTAACTCCCAACATAACATACACACATGATTATGTTTCTCTAAAATCTAGAAATAAAAGAGATGATAAATTAATCAACTGCATTTTATAATGAAAAATTCAGTGTCTCTCTCAGATCCTAGAACTTATTTATTCTTTATCTTTCACAGCTTTATAGAAGTATTCATTGGTGATCGAGTGTTTGATCATTTTCCCCCTCTTTGATGCAAAATCCAGCAAAACAAATTTTTAAAGTATGAAAATTAATCATTGCCTTATGAAGAAATTCTAGGTAGTAGGGAGTTTTTCCTATTTCTTAGAAAAGGCTAGCTTCAAATATATTTAATATTTAATGCCAATAATATATCTTTCTCCTGTATTTCTAATCTCATCTTGACCCAATTACATAAATAGGAAAACCAATGGATTAAATATTCCTCATCGTTGTATTTTTTAAATTAAATCCCCATTTATCATAAGACAGAAATTTCCATTTCAATATTATTGGTGAATCTTAACTCTCCTCTGTAAACACAGTGTTTGGGAATCATATTAATAGTTATAGTTAGTACTGTGTAGCCACCCTAAAACAATGACATTTTTAAACAACTAAACTCACAGTTTCTGCACTGTCCCACGTGGGAAGCCTCAGTCGGTAAAGTGCAAATACTAAGGTGACTTGAACACAGGGGATCTGGAATTATGTAAATACTTGGTCGATGGTTGATGCTGGCTGTTGTCTGGGACCTAGACTGAGCAGTCAACCAGAACATTCCCCATGGCATCTTCATGAGGCCTGAATTTCCTCACAGTGTGGTTCCCTCAAGACAGTCCCTACATCATGACTCAGGACTCCAAAGGTAAGTTTCCCAGCCAACAAGCCAGAAATGGTGTTGCTTTGTATGACCAGGTCTTGGAAGCCATCTTGTATCACTTCTGCCAAATTCAACTGGTTAAAAGCTAATTGCAGACTGTTCCAGATTCAAGGAGAGGGTAACTAAGGACCACTTCTGGAGGACAGAGGGATAAAGTTCAAAAGAGCATGAGGAATGGGCAATATTTTTAGCCACATTTGGGAAATATAATTGACCTCATCTACTTTTATATTCCTTATGTTCACTGGGAGGTACTTAAATGGTCTTACATAAGTACCAGTAGTAACCAGAACAAGTAACCTTATGCTTCTTCTGTTAGTTTCCCTGCTTCATTTCTGGCTGAGAACTCAAATATGGGGACAAAGAATACCTGCATCCATACGTTCTAAAGAGATCTGGGAGGCTACTTACAGAAGATTTGCTAAATACGAACTAATTTGATCAATGTTAGTTGGTAAATGACCTCCAAAATGAAGACTCCCCGTATTTATATTTCTCAGACTAGTGGAACAGGACATGCTAGTTAGGCCCCCATCCTACTGATGCCTATTTAGTCTAGGTCACCCACTCTCTCACTTCATCCACTTTACCAAGTTTCCTAACTCATCTCCTCACACCTCCATTTGCCTCACTCCAGTCTCTCCATCACAGCAGAGCGTATTTTAAGGAAATCTAATCCAACTTCATCCTTCTGCTTAAAGTCCTTCAATGGCTTCCCAGTAGTCAGCCCACCTTTATGTGGGACCTGCCTTTCTCCTGTCTTTTCACACTTTCACCTAATTGTGGGTATTTTCTCCATCTCCAGCAGCATCTCTAGACCTTCTGGTACACATGCCCCATCTGATAGCTGTTCTCTGTTCCCATCACTCTCTTGAACTACAGTTTTTCATAGGCCCCACAATTTTGAATATGCTTTCCCTTCTAACCAGAATCCCCCAGATTTTATCACCTTGATAGAATGGTTTATCCCAACACTGCCAAGAGGTCCTTTTGCACCCTGTATGTTTTTTGTCCTAACATTCCACAGACCTTATGAAAAATTACCTGCTTCATATCTATTTCTTTCTCCAGAATGTAAATGCCATGACAGTAGTGACCTATGCATTCTTTGACAGCCACACAGTGCCTAGAACAGTGCCCAGCACAAAATAAGAACTCAGTAAGCTGTTGAAAGAACTCACTTTTTTTTTTTTATAACTCATTTTTTAAAATAATTTTCAACTTGTTTTTCCACACCTCAGTAGTACATTAGCAAAATTTCCAACCTACAGTTTTACATCATTATATGCTTTTAGGCGATTTTTCTCTTCTTTTTAAAAGCTTTATATAAATAGAAAAATAAAGCACTAAGGCAAATCCTGCTCCATTCAGAGTAATTCCAACTATTTTCATTGGTATCAAGATAAACGTTATTGCCTGTTCAGGTGTACTGTTTTCTTATCCACTTTGTCCTACAGTGTTATCAGCCTTTGTGTTGGAAATGCTTCATTTCCACTTTACCTTCCTTGTTTACATCTGTTAAGTTTCTGATCTCTAACTTTTTTGGTACAGTCACATATAATCATATATTGAGGCTATTGCTCCTCTCTCATGCACATACACAATTCCTCTCCCTCATGCCCCATCCCCTCCCCCTTTCTTGATTGTAATCCTTAGGACTCTGAGTGTGAGCCTGGATTTTGCAGCAGGATTGAAAATGCAACAAGCTAAGGTGATATTGTAACATGAAGAGAATTTTGTGTTTCTACAAGGCAATGAAAACTATATCATGAAAACTTCTTAAAACAAAAGGACAAATGATGGGCATACAAAAGAAGTATCAAAATATGCAACTGAATATATTTGTGCATGCATGCTAAGTTGCTTCAATCATGTTTGACTCTTTGCAGTCCCCTGGACTGTAGTCCCGCTGGCTCCTCTGTCCATGGGATTCTCCAGGCAAGAATACAGGAGGAGATCAGATCTCCTTCTCCAGGAGATCTTCCTGATCCAGGGATCAAACCCGCGTCTCTTACGACTCCTACACTTGCAGGTGGGTTCTTTACCCCTAGTGCCACCTGGGAAGCCCCAAATGCATTTGTGGATGGCCACTATTTCCTAAAGTTCAGTCGAAAATAATCCTTCACTTGGTCTAGTTCACAGCATAATCCTTTAGTCTATGACTCTACCAGAAGCATGGTCATTACCTAAGTGGATAGAAGGTCAGGAAGAGCATGCACACCTGGACACTTCACCAGAAACCTAGACTGTGGCATCTGAAAGTGGAAAAGCAAGTGGACCTTTCTTTCACCTGAGCAAAACCATTTATAATTGAGAAGTAAGTACCTGCAAGTTCTGAATGCACGAGGAAGAAACTATCAAATTCCTATAAGACAGAAGTTTAGTAACAAGAGAATGTCATATGTATTCAAACCAGAATTCTTCAGTCAAAAGTTCTCCCATAATCAGAAGAAAAAAATAAACAGCTATAATAAAAGCATTATAATACTACCATTGGAAGCAACTAAAATATTCTCTATTTATCAAAAAGATTTCCAATTCTTAATAACATCCTTTTGTATTGTTAAGTGATTAGTTCCTGGGGGAAAAGGGGTTGTTAATAAGCAAGATTCCATGTTAAGTTATCTGTTTATAAATTATGTGAGAAACTCTGGGTAATTCCCTTTAGTTGTTGTGGAGATCATATTTACTTTGTAAAAGAGAATGAGGAAAATGCTTCTATAAAAAGTTAATTCTTTGGCACAAGTAAAAGAATTAATTAATTAACACTGTAGATGCAAAAGTGCTTCCATCAATTTTTCTATGATTCTATGGTGCATAAGTTATATGGCACAGAAAAAAAATAATATACAGGAAAAGAAAAATGGTTTCTGCTTTGAACTTGGGATATTTTTCTAGGACCTTTCCTCAATACTTCTAAAATTTTTATTTATGCACGTGTACATGGAGATAATTTTTTAAATTTATAGATTCCTCAGTAACATCCTTTTCCCCAACATTCTGATCCAAGATGCCTAACATATAACCTACGACCTGTGTTTTTAAAATATCTGCTGAGTCACTCTGGAAATCCTTTAGGATTCATGATCATTACTCTAAACAATGATGTAACCTTTCTCTTTTATGCCAATCACTTCCATAATTGTATTATTTTCTCTATGTGGATGAATCTGTTACTGAAAAATAGAAATTGATAAGAGGCCAGATGAGGAATTCAGGCAGGGCTTCACAGAGGACTCACGCTGCACAACCAGGGAGCTAGAACAAGTAGCTCTCCGAGAAGGGCGGGCTAATTCCTGACGTGGGGTGAGGGTAGACATAGATTGATGGGTTGAGCTGCAGGGATGGCTTAGGTGGTCTGCCCACTTCCTTGGTGGTGTGGTGTGCAGAGATCATTTGCAGTAAAGCACCCTGCTTTTGCTGCCAGCACTAAACGAGTGGCCATGGTTTTTGGCTTTTTCGTATCTCATTGTTCATAATTTTCCCTACTGTGCATGCATGCAGGCATTTTTAGTCCCTTATAGTTTGCCTGCACACTGAGGTATTTGTCCAGGTGTAAGCACTCCAGTAAAGAGTCCCAGGTCATCTCAATTTCACATCTGCATTTCTAATTTGGGTTTCTCAGCAGAGATTTAGATCAGCAGTTTTAGTTGACTTTTTCCATGCAGGTGACCAGCTGAACCCAGCTTCATGTTCAACAACACATCCATGAGGGGAAGTTAAAGACGATAACACAGCTAAAAGAGAAGTCTGTCGTCAGTGGATATTTCAATGTTGTTTTACCCTCATTTCACATTAATCTATTTCCTTTGTGTTCACAGCACTCTCTTAAGACCTGGTTTTCACCCTGTCTTTGGTGATAACTCACTTTTTTTTTTTTTTAATCTAAAGATGGTTTCAAGTCTTTTCATTCTAATTTGTGGATATTCACAGAATTGGACTCTTACTTCCCTGTATTTTCTAAAAAGGTTTTAAATATTTATACTGGACATTGGAAATTATTTTTATGTAATTGATCAAATCATTATTGACAAAATGTCAGAGTTTTCCAACACTGAATAGGGCTTTTAATCAGTAATCAGTTTGCATGTTGAGGTCCAATGATGTTAATAATTATGACCCCAGGGGAATTCGAACTTCAAACTTTAAACAAAGATTTCAATTATAGGCTCACACTTTCTCTTAATAATACTTACCTGCTGTCTATTCTGATTCATGTAAGAAAGCAAAGCCTTAATAAGGAAGGTCTATGAAACCATGTCTCAATATGGAAAAGATCTTCACAAATAAAAACCTTTGTAAAAATGCACCATCTGAGCTTCACTCAAACTGTTACCTAGTCCATACCTATGATATTTAAACATGAATTCAATAAATATTCCAATGATTCTATAAGCCAGACATTACAATTCTCATCACAAAAAAAGCTACAAATACCAAGTTAAAAATTAGGAAACAGCTCAACACATTCTTTATCTGTCTAGACTAGATAATTCTTGAAGACCTCTTTGAAAAACATCTCCATAAATGATTCCATAAACCAGATAAGTTATTTGTCCCCTTGAAAAACACCACAAAGAAAAAAAGTTGGCACTTACTTTTGATATATCATATTATTGTATAACATCTTATTCTGCTCTCTTTGAGGCGCTATTTCCTTCACTATTTCAAGATCTGGTACATGTAATAGGGACTCAAATATCCAAGTCACATAATAGGTACTTACATACACAAGTTGATTGAACCATTTCACCACTACTCAATCTGTGTCTTTCCAATCTCTTTCACTTAGAAACACAGGGAACTTTGTCAGTTTCAGTAGCAGAATAAATTTCATTTGTGAAAAAACAAGCAGTGAAATCACTGTAAGAAGAAGGTAAGAGAGCAGTAGTGTAGAAAATGCTGCTACTCTTGGCCTACAGACCACTCATCAAGCTGATGTTTCAGCATGCTATTTTTTATTGCTGCAAGGACAGAGGAGCCTGGCAGGCTACAGTCCATAGGGTCACAAAGAGTTGGACACAACTGAAGCTATTTAACACACACTGCTATTGCCATAGCTGTGCCAGAAACTCTCTGTATCTGTATCTGAGTCATTTCAAGTACAGAACTGAGTTCTCAGAGATGCTGTCCAGGTTGCAGCGAGATCAGTCCTCATAGGAATCTTTGTCAGTCCTGATTTAGAAATAAGGAGAAACAAGTCTGAGCGATAGAGAAGCAGGTAGAATCAGTCGCTCACTCTACCAATCTGTTTCTTCTCTCTTATTCTCACCCCTACAACACACTCTTTCCAAATGTTTTTCTGCTGTGGAAATGCTGTCTACAAAGCAGTACTTCTCTCAATTTTTAGTTGAAATTCGGTTGTTTGAGGTAGTCCTCTGTCATGTCATAAGGTACTCAGGCATTTGAGAACAGGTTGAGATTATGATTGCAAATTTGATATCAAGTATGCAAATGACAAGGATTTCCCTGGTAGTCTAGTAGTTAAGGCTTCCCCTTCCAATGTAGGGAGTGTTTATTTGACCCCTGGTCAGGAAGCTAATATCTCACATGCCTCACAGCCAAAAAATCAAAGCATAAAATGGAAGCATATTGTAACAAACTCAGTAAAAACTAAAAATGGTCCACATGAAGAAAATCTTTAAAAAAAGAATGCAAATAATGATTAGAATATAATTACATGACCTAAGCATTATACATGTATATGTGTATATATACATATGAATATATATATTCATTTATCCTTACAACATCTCCATGTGCTAGATACTATTTTTTTCTACACTTTACAGATGAGGAAATCAAAGCCCACATTAGTTAAAGAACTTGTCCATTGTCACAAAACTACCAAATGAAAGGGCTGAGATAAAAATTGAAGTTCCCAGGCTCCCAAGGCTGTGCTCTTTACTAGGGTGTTATAATTTCTTTTTTAACATCATTTTATTTCTTTTAATTGGATGATAATTACTTTGCAATATTGTGATGGTTTTGCCATACATCGACATGAATCAGTCACGAGATATACATGTGTCTCCCCATCCTGACCCCGCTCCCACCTCCCTCCCCACCTTATCCCTCTGGGTTGTCACAGAACACCGGCTTTGGGTGCCCTGCTTCATGCATCAAACTTGCACTGGTCACCTATTTTACAAGTGGTAATATATATGTTTCAGTGCTATTCTCTCAAATCATCCCACCCTTGCCTTCTCCCAGAGTCCAAAAAAGTCTTCCCAGTGAATCTCTTTTATTTATTGTTTCTGGGAGATAAGATTTACTGACAGAGGACAGAGGCAATATCACCCATGCTATGCAGCCCAGGCTCCAGAGGCAGAAGCTGTTTTCAACTATGCAGGCTAACTGTGTTTTATCAACAGGACTCCACAAAGGCCCCCAATAAAACCAGAATGAACAGGCTGGATCCAGGACAGGGGGCAAAAGATGCTAAAGGTCACTGCTTTCTTTGCTTTGATTTATCTCTGTGTTTCTGTACGAATCCCTGAGAGCGGAAGGACACCTGTCCTGATTTATTTCTGTGTTTATTTCAAAAATGCCTGGTGTTTGGCAGAGATGCTTCACAGCTGGACTTTTAGAGACAGATGCTTTGAGAGATGCACAGTGGTCACCATCCCTGAATGGGCTCGGACTTGACTGTAGGAACATGCCTGCAGAGATGAAACCGCAGTGTCTGAAGTCACCTTTGCCTCATTACCACCCTAAGATCACCCAAAGGGGGATTTGCACTTTGCCAGGCACAATTTGAGCCCTGTGCAAGGGAGACCAAGAAACTGCACATGCACCAGCAACTCCTGGAAACCTCTACCTTTTGCCCAGCCTCTGATGATGCACCTGCCACTAGCCCCTTTCCTCCCTTCTGGGCGAAGATGACAGCCTCCCTTCTCCATTGTCTGGCCACTGAATAAAAGCCTCTCTTGATAGGCACCAAATTTAGCTTTATCACTGGCAGGCATGAATCTGAGCAGAAAGAACTCCCTGACAGAGCCAGGGGACTTTGGTTCAACTGGGGCCCCAAGAGAGCAGCCTCACGACTAACTAGGTAACAGTGAGATTTTTGTTTGACACTGCCTAATTGCTCAGTGACTTTGAACAAGATTTGTAAGCTTTTCAGTCTCATCGCTCATGCAAAATGAACAGAATCAAAGCTACCTCCTTCTTCTAAATTATTGTAAAAATTACATTAGATAATTAGTATGAAAACACCAATTAGACAAAAATAGTCAATAAAATCGAGCTTTCTTTCTCTTTTCATTTGGAAAATTTTCACAATAAAGAAAAGGAAACCTGCTTTCATTTTAAGAATGATCATTCCCTACCTTTATATTGTAAGAATCACAAATTTATGTAAGTACATTAAGCCAAATTTTCTATGAGAATAAGTTAAGGACAGTCAGATTGATAGGAAAAATACTTCTGGTATTCCACAGACGCTTGAGTGAGTGAGTGAGTGAAAGTTCCCCAGGTGTGTCCGACTCTTTGTGACCCCATGGACTATAGAGTCCACGCAATTCTCCAGGCCAGAATACTGGAGTGGGTTGCCGTTCCCTTCTCTAAGGGTTTCTCCTAACCCAGAGATTGAACCCAGGTTTCCTGCATTGCAGGTGGATTTTTAACCAGCTGAGCCACAAGGGAAGCCCCACAGACTCTCAAGATACCACTAATTTCAAAGAACATCATTATTTATGTACTGAAAAGGAAAAAAATGCTGCTAGTTAATTTATGATGATGCTTTATTGTCACAAAGATTAGTTATCTGTATGTATTCAGATCCTCTTTTAATCTGAAGAATACTTATATCTCCACCCCCCATATTTCATTGGCCATTACTCATAAAGTTTCACGTAATAGAAAAGGAGGATAGGAGATGCTGTCACCATGGCTGTCCACTTCAAGTCATCATTTTCTGAAAAAGCAAACTGCTCCAAGTCACCCAGCTAAATAGTGGCAAGAATGGGACTGTATCGAATGTTCCATAACTTCAAGTATGCAGAAGCTCTCTTGGTAGTCTATGGTGGTGGTGGTGCTTTGGTTGCTAAGTCGTGTCCAACTCCTGTGACCCCATAGACTATAACCCTCCAGGTTCCTCTGTCTATGGGATTCTCCAGGCAGGAATACTGGAGTGGGTTACCATTCCCTTCTCCAGGGGATCTTCCCAACCCAGGAATCGAACCTGGGTCTCCTGCATTGCAGGCAGATTCTTTACCGACTGAGCTACAAGCGAAGCCTGGTAGTCTATAGTGGCTCCAAACCAGATATAGAAAGGCTCAAACCCAAACTTCTTCAAAGAACACTTTTTATATATTGGGGAAAAAATCTGATAATAAATTATAAGTTTTTAAAATCAAGTAGAGAACCCTGCACTCCCACGCCAAGCACAAAGGCCCCTCCATGTCCCCTGCCTCTTGTTTATAGAAAAGCTGAAGTCTCCCAGTCTTCCCCTGAGACACAAAAGAGCAGGCTCAAGCAGTTAATGATTAGGATAATAAAACTGCAGAATCTTTCAGTGTTTGACACACATTCCTGAGTTGTTTTACAGATGCTGCAACTGCTACTAGAGGGGAAAAGCTAAACTCCATGATGACCAGACTATATCCATGACATAAGCTGCTCCATCATGAGCAGTACTGAATCTGTGGCTACTGCAGTTTCAAGAACTGGCCTCAAAAGAATGGAATTAACACTATTGCTCATCATAATCTGTAATCTTTGTGGGCATCAAAATAATTGTGTCTGGTTCCACTCATATATGTAAGAGGGCAACTAAAATTTTCAGAAAGAGATGGTACAGACCCATATGAGCATCTTCAACTCAGAATACGTCACCCAATGTCAGCATGAAGTCAGAGAAGACACGAACTTTAACCCATAATCCCACAGAAATGGAGTAATTTCTAAGCAGCTTTCCCTTTTTGCAGGAAGCAGCCCTCTGTAGGAAGCACCTTTCCGCAGAAGGCACTTGTCTTGTCATTTTAACTAAACTTTACACCAGGTTTCCCATGCTAAGTAACCTCTGGCCCAAGAACCTCTTTGAAATCTTTGATCACGTATAAACTTCACCTCATCTGTTGATTCTTTTCTTAAAGCAGAAGAAATCAAGAAAATGTCATTAACAGAGGATCAGATCATTTCCCACGGTTCCCTGTTAGCAATCTCGTAAACAGATGATGTGAACAAAGAGCATCTAAAGAGAGATCAGAGGTCCTCAAGCCTGCATGCTGTGGGGGACGGTGAAGAATCTAACCCCTACATCGGTGACCAACTGAGATTACGTCCCTTTTTTGGCTTTAAAAACTTTCACGGCCCAGCAGAATTTTCAATTAGTTTTTGGACGTGAGTCTGCCTTCTCCCTGGGTTGCCAGCCTCCTGAATAAAGCCAGTTTTCCTTTCTAACCAACGCTTGCCTCTAGAGTGTACTGGCTTTCAAGCAGCAAGCAGCAGAACCTAAGTTCTGTCACAGTCTGAGAGTCATTAATTCTTTTATTCTCACATCTGATCCATTAGCAAGCTGTGCCACCTCTTTGGGGAACTCTTCAGAGACCAAATCTTTTAATTACAGCAATACTCCCAGCCCTGGGCACCCTCCATCCCTTTGTAATGTCTACACAGAATGCATCATCACCTAGTATGCTACAGGATCAACTTAAGTATTTGGTTTCTGTGTTCCATCCTCAACTGAGCAAGCCCTTTGAAGCCTTAATAGAAAGTAAAGCTCCATGAAAAGCTTTCTTGTAATAGTTTCTTCTTTCTAGTTGGGGAGTTTCTTCTATCTACTTGTGATTTGTTCCTTGTGATAGTTCCTTCTAGCTGTGATTTATTCAATTCTATATATTCAGGCCATGAAACACTGCCTGGCATATAGGAGGTAATCAAAAAATATTTGTTGAATTAATAAACTATTAATACTTAATTAATCATGTCATCTAATTATTGAATAAGCAACAGAATAATCTTTATTTCAAATCCGGGCTTCCCAGGTGGCTCAGTGGGTAAAGAATCCACCTGCGATGCAGGAGATATTGAGTTCAACCCCTGGGTCAGGGAAGATCCCCTGAAGGAGGGCATGGCAACCCACTCCAGTATCCTTGTCTGGAGGCCTGGAGAATCCCATGGACAGAGGAGCCTGGTGGGCTACAGTCCATAGGGCTGTGAAGAGTCTGGAGTGATTGAGCATGCCTACATGAAAATTTGTTTAGATAAAGCCATTTTTGAAAAAAGAACAAAATAAAGTGCAGCAAGAACTTTCCTCTTATACATTTGCAAAATTCTGCACTTTCCTCCTCTTTAATGGCAAAGCAATAATAGTAATAGTTTCTTACTTTAGAAATAGGGTAAGTTTCTGAGTCTCCTGCTCTTTTCTTTCGTATTGAAACAACCCCACCTTGTGGAATAAAGGGTAAGTTGGCTGAAGATTCAAGTATCCTGGCCACATTTTTGCAACTACAGATAGATAAGGCATTGTGTATCTTTGGCTTTTAAAAGTCTCCGCTGATTTCTAAATGTGTCATAATTACAGTGGGTGGAGGTGCTGGAGACACAGCCTGTTTGATGTCTCAACTGAGCCACTCCCTAAGGTGATGTTTGAACAGCAGATTCAAATGATTTTCTCTTTTTAGATTAAAAAAAATCATATATTCCTCTGCCTGATAGTTGTGCCGGAATACTGGCATTTGTTCTAGTTTATTTTCCTAGAGAAATGCCAGTTTCTCATAAAATGCACATACCTTTTAAGAGGTATGAAAGTGAAAGTAAAGTGAAAGTGAAGTCGCTCAGTCGTGTCTGACTGTTTGCGACCCCATGGACTGTAGTCCATCAGGCTCCTCCATCCATGGGATTTTCCAGGCAATAGTACTGGAGTGGGTTGTGTTTCCTTCTCCAGGGGATCTTCCCGACCCTGGGATCAAACCTGGGTCTCCCTCATTGTAGACAGACGCTTTACCATCTGAGACACCAGGGAAGTTCAATTATACAAAAATAGATGAAACCAGAGTGGTATAAGGCTTCCAAGGTGGCGCTAGTGGTAAGGAACCTGCCTGCCAATGCAGGATAAGTAAGAGACACTGGTTTGATCCCTGGGTTGAGAATACCCCCTGGAGGAGGGCATGGCAACCCACTCCAGTATTCTTGCCTGGAGAATTCTATTGGCAGAGGAGCCTGGCAGGCTACAGTCCATGGGGGCACAAAGAGTCGGACACGACTAAAGTGACTTAGCACGCACGCAGAATAGTATAGCTAACCAAGATGGAAAGTTCTGCATTGACTAGGGAAATCACCTACTATACCCCAGGGGCAATTCTGACTAACCAGAAACTTCCTAAGAAGCAATATTTTCTGGATTATATTGCACCATGAGGAGTACAAGCTCCAATTTAAGCTAAAAGTGCTTTAAGGAAATAGCCATTGTCCCATGCAGTGTTAACCACCATGGAAGATCCACTGATGCTTTTTTTGATACTCCAATGTTGATTACTATGATGAATGGACTATAGCAAGTGATACATTAAAAATAAAACTTTAGATTTAAATTATTAATACCACTGTGGATTATTCTTTCAATTATGTTTTGGTTAGAAACCATTTCTTTTATTTTTCAGTAAACAGAAATGAGTAAAGTCATGCACAGGTTGTTATTGTTAATTTTTGAAATAATTCTCCCTTCACATTTTTACTTTAATATTTGTAAGTAAATTCTGAAAGAAATAAATTTACCCAAAGTTCTAGAAACTTAAAAATATATTCTAATCTTCCATGTTATCCCCTCTCATGTCATAAAAAAGCAATTTTATACAGTTAAATGTTCATATTCTGTTAACATTTTAACCTCGCCCCTAAATATTTATAATAAACATTTTCTGGCACTATAAGTAGTCTTCTGCCATAAGGGTGGTGTCATCTGCATATCTGAGGTTATTGATATTTCTCCCAGCAATCCTGATTCCAGCTTGTGCTTCATCTAGCCTGGCAATTTGCATGATGTACTCTGCATATATGTTAAATAAGCAGGGTGACAATATACAGCCTTGATGTACTCCTTTCACGATTTAGAACCAGTCTGTTGTTCCATGTCCAGTTTTAACTGTTGCTTCTTGACCTGCATACAGATTTCTCAGGAGGCAGGTCAGGTGGTCTGATATTCCCATCTCTTGAAGAATTTTCCACAGTTTGTTGTGATCCACACAGTCAAAGGCTTTGGCACAGTCAATAAAGCAGAAGTAGATGTTTTTCTGGAGCTCTCTTGCTTTTTCAATGATCCAGTGGATGTTGGCAGTAAGGAAATCAGTCCTGATTGGAAGGACTAATGCTGAAGCTGAAACTCCAATACTTTGGCCACCTGATAGAAAGAACTGACTCATTGGAAAAGACCCCAATGATGAGAAAGATTGGAGGCAGGAGGAGAAGGGGACAACAGAAGATGAGATGGTTGGATGGCATCATCAACGGGATGAACATGAGTCTGAACAAACTTCGGGAGTTGGTGATTTACAGGGAAGCCTGGTGTGCTGCAGTCCATGTGGTCGCAAAGAGTCAGACACGACTGAGTGACTGAACTGACTGATAAGTAGTCTATTTCTAAGTAATATTTATTTATTTCTAAATATTACATATAATGATTCCTCCAATTAAAATTAATTTCTAATTCCTTACTACTATAGTAAAAGCATAAGTTATTATCATTTTTATGACTGTATTTTTATTTACCAAAATTACTGGATAGAACCAAAGAAAGAATAGAACAAACACATATTTAAACCCAGTGCCCATGTATCAAAACATCATACATACTAGAGATTAGGCTTTTCTCACTAATCCAGTCCCTATAAATTCACTGCAAGTTTGTTAAAAACAATTTTTTCCCCCCCCTCACCAGTGCTTGTGGATCAAGTTAAAATTGTAAGGGCCATTATAGCTAAGCTACTCTCTTCTTTCAGGGTGGTAAGAACTAGTAAAATCTCAAGGGTAAGAGGCCTAACATTTTAAATCAACTATATTTCAATATTTTTTTTTAAAGAGTAAGGGGTCTACAGTTGATTTCCCATACCCATCAGCACTAAGGTAGGTTGTTGAACAGTTAGATCAGAGAGTGTATGTAAAATGTTTTGAACCATGTTTGGCCCACAGCAAGCATTGAATAAATGTTATTACTACATATTTTTTACATCTAACATCTATTCAAAATAGAAATATTCTTCTTGGATGCCTTACTTATTTTCAAACATTCTATATTATTGTTCCCTGATTTTGGAGCAGTAAGAGAGTTTGCAAAGAATATCTGCTCCAACAAAGGCAGACCTACATAGCTGGGGCTAGAATTCAATCATGGGAGCACTGTTTGTCTTTCTTCTTTCCATGTAAACATGTCTTTCATGTAAACATGAAATAAATTCATTAATCCTGAACTATAATAAATTCCAAATTGTAGACTCAGATCAAAAATACAACTGGATTTTTACATTTCAGGTAAAAATATGACTTAATCTTGCAGTCTCAAGGCCAAAAAAAAAAGAAGAAAAAACTCATATCAAAAGATTGCTTGAATAAATGCAAATTTTACATTATTATAATTTCCAAGGAAATGAATTATGAGGTTTTAGTCATAAAATGACATTAGTGTAACCTTCAGAATCCATAAGTCTTGAAGTTTCATTTAATAGTGTTGAGCATTGTTAATTTCATGGTGACAGCAGACTCTTTCCCTATGGTGAGTGAGCAAACAAAAATGATAAAAGTCAATCAAGAATTCAGGATCACAATGTGGGTTCTATTAACTTACTTCCATGGTACATTTAGGTTAGTTTTAAATCTCTCTTCACATTTGACAAAATGTATACACTACCAGACATCACTATGGGATATCATTTGTACCACGGCTATGAATTATTTGGAGAAAAGAAGAATAAGTGGCATCAATTTTTTATAAATGTAATTGATTAATGGGTTCATATCTAGCAAATTTCAGGAAGCCTAAAAGAGAGAGTTTAGGCGTGCAAACACAAATTATGTCATTACTGAATCAGCCTCTCCTGCTACTCCCTGCTTCGCAATCCTCCCTTCCACATCAGTTTTTGGTGCAATTTTAATGGCTAAAAAAAAATGCTCTTTCATTTCCAGATTGCAATTTAAGGAGCAATGCAATCACATCAGAGATTTAATGAAAAATGTCTCTTTAATTTTCTCACACACAGCATGACTATAATATAATGAGACTGCTGTGTCCTCGATCAGCTCAGAAGTCTTCACAAGGCCTTCTCAAAGACATTTCAGATGAAGACAAATCCCTCTAACATTTTTAGGCAATCTTGCTGAAAGGCAGTAAATACAGTGTAGTACTTAAGAGCATGAACCATGGAGCCTGTTCACAGGCGTTCTTGACCAGTTCCATCATTATCCAGTTGACTGTTTTCCAGCTTTAATGAGGTATAATTAAAATAAATATGTATCTAAGATGTATAACATAAGGTATATACACTGTGAAGTGATTATTACAATCAAGCTAATTAACATACCCATTGCCCCATATAGTTACCTTCTTTTGTGTGTGTTTAGTGAAAACACTTAAGATCTTTTAGCAAATTACAGTATAGATTCTCAAAGTGGAGAAAAACTTCAGCTCTTGATGGAAGGAGCTACAAAGAATGTGTGGCCATTTTCAACAACCATACAGCTGTTTAATAACCTACTCCCATCTCTCTTCTCTGGTACAATCTTTTCTCTCTTCCAAATATGACATTTTTAGGAGCTTTTTTTTTTTTAAGTGAAGTATAGTTGATTTCAATGTTATGTCAATTTCTACTGTATGGCAAAGTTATTCAGTTATACATATATTCTTTTCCATTATGGCTTATCACAGGTTATTGAATAGAGTTCCCTTTGCTATACAGTTGGACCTTGTCATTTATCCATTCTATATACAAGAGTTTGCCTCTGATAATCCCAAACTCCAACTCCATCCCTCCATCACCCATCTATCCCTTGACAACCCCAAGTCTGTTCCCTATGTCTGTGATTCTGTTTCTGTTTCATAGATACGTTCATTTCTGACGTATTTTAGATTTCACTTATAAAGTATTTGTCTTTCTACTTCTGACTTACTTCATTTAGAATAATCATCTCTAGGTCCATTCATGTTGCTGAAAATGGCATTATTTCATTCTTTTTTACGGCTGAGTAGTATTCCATTGACTATATGTACCACATAAATCCAACTATGATTTTTAAATGTGATGGTGTAGCCAAGAGCTTTCAGGACCATCACAGTTTCTTTGGACTCATTCTTCAATGAGTCTGGCTAGACGTTGACTTTAGATTGCTCGTCTAAGCTGGTGCTCTAGGAGTAGGCACAAGTGTCAAGTTCCTAAAGACTTGCTCTAGCCTGAGATAAAATTGAAGAAATATTCTCCTTTCTAGGGTTGAGAAACTCAATTTTCCTAGGCCCACAGTTAACACAGAAAAGGAAAATTCATGGGAAACACAGAAATATATAAGATGGGAGATAGTCAGCACCCCCTTGCTCCTCTCTCCATGGACAGTGTCTAGCAAAGACAATCTATGCCTTTGCTCTGCTCGTCCTTATACTGCAAGGAGTAATGGTTATGGAATCACGATTGCCAGGAGAAATACCAATAACCTCAGATATGCAGATGATACCAGCCTTATGGCAGAGAGTGAAGAGGAACTGAAAAGCCTCTTGATGAAAGTGAAAGAGGAGAGTGAAAAAGTTGGCTTAAAGCTCAACATTCAGAAAACTAAGATCATGGCATCTGGTCCCACCACTTCATGCCAAATAGATGGGGAAACAGTGGAAGCAGTGTCAGACTTTATTTTGGGGGGCTCCAAAATCACCGCAGATGGTGACTGCAGCCATGAAATTAAAAGACGCTTACTCCTTGGAAGGAAAGTTATGATCAACCTAGATAGCATATTAAAAAGCATATTACTTTGCCAACAAAGGTCCGTCTAGTCAAGGTTATGGTTTTTCCAGTGGTCATGTATGGATGTGAGAGTTGGACTACAAACAAAGCTGAGCGCCGAAGAATTGATGCTTTTGAACTGTGGTGTTGGAGAAGACTCTTGAGAGTCCCTTGGACTGCAAGGAGATCCAACCAGCCCATCCTAAAGGAGATCAGTCCTGAATATTCATTGGAAGGACTGATGAAGCTGAAACTCCAATACTTTGGCCACCTCATGCTAAGAGTTGACTCATTGGAAAAGACCCTGATGCTGGGAGGGATTGGGGGCAGGAGGAGAAGGGGACGACAGAGGATGAGATGGCTGGATGGCATCACCGACTCAATGGAGATGAGTTTGAGTAAACTCTGGGAGTTGGTGATGAACAGGGAGGCCTGGTGTGCTGCGATTCATGGGGTCACAAAGAGTCGGACACGACTGAGTGACTGAACTGAACTTCATCTCCTCAACCTAATCAATGGAGATTCAGGACAGTTCCTGTTACAAGTTTTTTTTCACCGATGAAACTACATAGGAATATACAATGGGTAAAATGAAAAACAAACATGAAAAGAAAATTGATGCAAAAACATTAATGTAAATAGCTTAAGAATCATAGAAAATATTTATGTATATGATAAATTTACTTGTTAATGTTGATTATTTCAATTGAACAATTACTATTTGAATATCAATCCTTTCATTAGACACCATGGTAAAGATTATTTGTTATATTCTGGGATAGAGACTCTCTTAAAAAGTGTTTCTTGAATGGGTGCATCTAAATTCACAACTTCCAATAGTAGATACAGAGATACAAACCACACTAAGTCCATAGCAAAGATGCCACAAACAGGTCTATGAAACATTTTATAATAGGCAAGCTAAGGTATGCACTTAAATTATCTATGATTAATTTCTCTGTAAAATATTTTAAAAGAGGCCATCTCTGCTTTCTTGTAAACTTTGCTTCTTTTAGACTTAATTTTAAAATGATCCTCACTCAACATATTGACATTCAGTCAGGCTTCCTTTTCCTGGAACTTCTTTGGCTATCAAAATCATGAACAAAAGCTTAAGTTTCATTTCCCGCAATGACACATTTCCTAAAGTAATTGCTAAAAAGTAGATGAAATTCCTCATTAAAAAAAGAAACATATGTATGTGTGTTATGTGTATTTCTCTCACTTGGCCTATTTTGTAAACAAATATCTCTTGACATTCTTCTTTCTTTGCCATATGGTTTTGTTACAATTTGGCAAATATCCCCTAAGACTTTCACAATGGACAAGAAAACCACTCTAGGCTTGTCAGCTCCACCTCCCTGAGACAAATGACCATTTTTAAATGCCTGCAACACTTTGTGCTAAAAGAGAAATATGCCTCTCATTCTATGCCAAGTATAAACAAAAGAAACAAGAATTCAGGTCAGCATGAGCCAGCTCCACCACACAACTGATTCTAATCCACATCCTAAAAGTAGGATTTAATAGGGGAAAATAAAATGTAATAATCAGACCTTAAACTCTTTATTGTGGAATAATTCTCAAAAGGCAACAGGCTTCATTTACATAAAGAGAACAGTCTAGGGAACCACTTCCCAAAAAAAAAGGAAAACTCACCCTACCCCCAAAATCTGGGGGAGTGGGAACCTATACCACTGGTCAAGCTTGATTCCATATCGTCATGAAGCAATGACTGGTACCTGTTCTAGTTCCTTCTACTTTTAAGATGAAATGACCTATTTGCAGTTATCTTGTCCTTATTTCATCAGGTTATGAGTATGTAGGCTATTAAAAGGGTGGACAACTTGTCTTTTTATAAACATCTGGATCATGAGAAACAAACTATATCTGGATTTATGTAAATCATGAGTACCTGGAATCCAAGTCCAATAGAAGATTTAATCAACAATGGTATGGGTCACTGAAGGGAAATGGATATGCACAAAAGGTATTTGCCTGTGGAAAAAAATCATTAACTGGCCAGAGGGAGGACTATGGAAAAGTAATTTTATTTATGGCTCCAATCTTCATGTCTTTCTCCACTCATGCTCTTTTTGGTACCCTCCTACATAGCCTCTGGGTTTGGTCACATGAGTTGCTTTAACCAACAGTCTATTAGCAAACTTGTCATATACAGAAGCTTAAACTTGTCACAGAGGCTTAAAAAGTACTCTCTGTTTCTGCTTCTTTTCCCCTTGATTTTCCATTAAAATATGTTTAGACTTGCCAGACATAGGTTGAGATATTATCATCAGAGGCATTAAACAAAGAGGAGAATTACTTTAATTAGCCAAAAAATTTCTAAACATCAGATAAGTGTCCCTAAGTAATTCCATGTCTCTAAAAAATGCCTAACCAAAGGACAGTCTGCTACTGCTTTATTGATTATGCCAAAGCCTTTGACTGTGTGGATCACAATAAACTGTGGAAAATTCTTCAAGAGATGGGAATACCAGACCACCCTACCTGCCTCCTAAGAAATTTGTATGCAGGACAAGAAGCAACAGTTATAACTGGATTTCGAACAATGGACTGGTTCCAAATTGGGAAAGGAGTACATCAAGGCTGCATATTGACACCCTGCTTATTTAACTTACATGCAGAATACATCATGCAAATGCCAGCCTGGATGAAGCACAAGCTGGAATCAAGATTGCTGCGAGAAATATCAATATTTCTTCAAATTGATCAATATTTCAATCAAATATCAATAACCTCAGATATGCAGATGACACTACCCTTAAGGCAGAAAGCGAAGAAGAACTAAAGAGGCTCTTGATGAAAGTGAAAGAGGAGAGTGAAAAAGCTGGCTTAAAACTCAACATTCAAAAAATGAAGATCATGGCATCCAGCCCCATAACCTCATCACAAATAAATGGGGAAACAGTGACAGACTTCATTTTCTTGGGTCCAAAATCACTGCAGATGGTGACTGTAGCCATGAAATTAAAAGACACTTGCTCCTTGGAAGAAAAGCTATGACCAACCAAGACAGCATACTTAAAAAACAGAGACATTACTTTATCGACAAAAGTCCATCTAGTCAAAGCTATGGCTTTTCCAGTAGTCATATATGGATGTGAGAGTTGAAATATAAAGAAAGCTGAGTGCCAAAGAATTGATGCTTTTGAACTGTGGTGTTGGAGAAGACTCCTGAGAGTCCTTTGGACTGCAAGGAGATCAAACCAGTCAATCCTAAAGGAAGTCAGTCCTGAATATTCACTGGAAGGACTGATGCTGAAGCTGAAACTCCAATACTTTGGCCATCTGATGCGAAGAACTGACTCACTGGAAAAGACCCTGATGCTGGGAAAGATTGAAGGCAGGAGGAGAAGGGGACAACAGAGGATGAGATTGTTGGATGGCATCACCTACTTGATGGACATGAGGTTGAGCAAGTTCCGGGAGTTGGCGATGGACAGGGAAGTCCATGGAGTCACAAGGAGTCAGACATGACTGAGTGACTGAATTGAACTGAAAGGATAGTTAGTCAGTAAATTTCTGAGCAATGGCAAATGGGTGATTTAAGCCACTGAATTGTTTAATGATCTTTATGCAGCATTACTTTAATAGCTAACTGATGCGCTCTCTCAAACCAGGTTTCTCTCCTGTCTCCACATTATCACCTATAAATTACCTAAACAAGAAGTGCACTAAACATCTTCATGATTATAGTCTTTCTCCTCCTCAACACAACACTCACATGCATCCTTTCCCCATCAGTCACAAGTAGTGTCAATTCTACTTTCACAGTGTTTTTCTTTAACTATTTTACTCTATTCCTACTGTCATTATTCTGTTTCATAATATTAAAATTGTTTCTTTGTAACACTTACTCCACATGTACTCCTTGTCCCCTATCTAAGTTGATTTTATAATATTAAGTTTGTTTCTTTGTAATACTCACCCCACATCTACTCCCTGTCCCCTATCCTGTATCATTCTTTCATAAGCCAAGAATATTTTTCTAAAAACAATTTCATCATGTCACACTGTCAGGCTTCAACATTTCTAGTCAAACTTATAACTTGGCTTGCTATTAGAAAGTCTACTATCCAGCCTCATCTTCAGATACACAATAGTCTTCATCTACGCCTTAGCATATATAGATTACTAACTGATTTCCAAATACACATGACTATTTTCCTCTGTCCCTACTGTTCACTCTACCTAGAACCGCACTCTCCAAGACAGTAGCCACTAGCCACATGTGACTATTTAAATGTAAATAAACTGAAATGAAACAGAAATTAAAATTCAGCTCTTCATTTACACCAGCCATGATTCAAGGTCTCAAGAGCTACAGGTGCCCAGTGGTTAGCACATTAACTAATGTAGATTATAAAATAGTTTCATTATTACAGAAAATTCTACAGTTGATCTAAAATGTTTTCTCTCTTATAATAAATGCATGCTCTGTTGAACCAGTCAGAATGTGGGGCCCAAACTGTATTATTTGATATTCATGTCATCATTCCCATTGACAAAATATAGAGGAAAAATGGGAAATTCAGGGATAATGAGGCATGGATTGATACCTTTGCCAGGTTTCAAAAGGGCTCATGAAGGAACTATACAGAATTGAGCAGAAGATAACTAATGAGTTTTATATGTGACTAATCTTAAAATTGAGATTCAGAGCAATTCAAAGGTATCCTAGCACTAGTGATTTGATCTCATAGGATTAGCTTTCAGAAAATCCCCAGTAAACTCTGGCTGCTGTTGTGATCATTTTTTCAAGGCCCAAATTCAAATTTCACCTTCTCTCATATTTCATGTCATCTATTCCCTCTGTAATTGCCATGTCACACTTCACCTGAAATTAATTCTCATATTTATAGCTGTTGTTCTACTTTGATTTACATTGTATTGAGATCACATATTGGTTGAATTAAATAGAATTTAATGGATCTCAAAAATTATTTACTAATCATTATAAGATTCTATAGAATAAAAGTAGATTAAGAGGGTAACAGGAACCATGCCATATATTAAAAATGTAATTTTTATTATAAATCAATTATATAATAAATCACTATGTATTATATTGATAATACATTATCTATATATTATTTGATGACATACATTACTTATATTTTCTCTCTCTCCCTGTCTCACAGTGATCACTAGAATATTAAACAGACTACTGACTCAATCAGATGAATCTCATTTGAGAGGCTTTTCAGAAAACCCCACATTTTAAAAGAGGTTATATTCAAAGCTAATGGTTATTAATTCATGTGGATGAATGTTGTTGAAAAATTTCAACAACTTTGAAAGACTGGGGATATTCTGCGGTAGAAGTGTCTTCTAGTAGCCTTCTAATTACCAAGTATGGAGGGAGTCCAGCACCAACCATGGGAAGAAATCTAGACACCAACTTTGATGTGACCCTACGCTTTCAATCAACTAAAAATACAGGTTACAAAACATGCAAACCAAATATTCTATTTAAGAGAATTCTAAAGCTTGGGCAACCATTCCTGATAGAATTTGTTTACCCACACAAGGAACATTTCGACTGTGGCTACATTTTGAAAAGAAATCAAAGCAAAGCAATGAAATGTATTGCATCTCATTAAGTGCTATAGAAGCATTAATCCATCACATGCTAAAGGAAAGACATTCATAGTTTGCTTGCCTTTAACAAATGGAATCAACACAAGAGTGGCAACCAGGTAGCAATATCCAAGGAGGAAAACCAAGTGCTTTGTTTAACAACACAGCAACTTGTCAGAAAAAGATCTCATCAGAGAAAGACACATGTTATTAAGAAACAAAAGCAAAAAATCCAAGCCCAGGTACTTTCCGTTACACTCTGTCTCTGGATTTTCCTTCTTTATTACAGCCTTTACCTGTACTTATGACTAAGAGTACTGGCTCTCACTTCTGAAATCTCGCTGTGATACTTCTGTATCTTGCACTTCACATTCAAGACTCTAGTTATAGCTGGACATGTGTTATCTCTTCTATGTGCTCTTTAAAGGATAGGTAATTCTTTAAACCATTGTATTCTTATGCCTGGCACAACTGAGGTGCTGAATGAATGTCAGCTGCATTAAGCAACTATTTATGTATGTAAAATATTAGCTTTTTCATACTATTTTAGCTAGCGAGACTCTGTATGAAAAGTAGATAGTGTGGTGATTAAGAACAAACGCTAGGCTCAGTATTAAAATATCCATTCTTTTGGTTCTCAGTTGGGCACGGCATTCAATGTCTCTTAACTTCAATCTCATTTTTTTAAGTGAAATTAATAATTATTCTGAATCCAGTGCAACTGGTGATGTAGATCCAAGTTCAGAGGTCAGAGAACCAGGAACATAGCTATACAATATGGTGCTATTCATCTTGAAAACGGGGCAGAGAGCACACTTCACATTTGAGAGAAGCAACCTGGAAGACCTGGAGTTCACTCTGCGTCTCCTCTTGACACATCCTTAAATTCTGTCAAGGCCTCTACTCCACTTTTGGTAACAACTGTTTTCTGGCCTGGCCTCCACAAAAAAGGACAGAAGATAGGCACAATCACAATAAAGGACAGAAACAGTAAGGACATAACAGAAGCAAAAGAGATTAGGAAAAGGTGAAAAGAATACACAGAAGAACTATACAAAAAAGAACTTAATGAACCAGATAACCACAGTGGTGTGATCACTTACCTAGAGCCAGACATCCTGGAGTGTGAAATCAAGTGGGCCTTAGGAATCATCACTACAAACAAGGTTAGTGGAGATGATGGAATTCCAGCTGAGCTATTTCAAATTCCAAAAGATGACACTGAAAGTATTGCACTCAATAAGCTAGAAAATTTGGAAAACTTGGCAGTGGCCACAGGACTGGAAAAGGTCAGCTTTCATTCCAATCCCAAAGAAAGGCAATGCAAAAGAATGCTCAAAATACTGCACAATTGCATTCATCTCACACGCTAGTAAAGTAATGCTGAAAACTCTCCAAGCATGAATTCAACAGCTTGTGAACCAAGAACTTCCAGATGTTCAAGCTGGATTTAGAAAAGGCAGAGGAACCAGAGATCAAATTGCCAACATCGGTTGGATCATAGACAAAGCAAGAGAATTCCAGAAAAACATCTACTTCTGCTTTATTGACTACACCAAAGCCTTTGACTGTGTGGATAACAACAAACTGTGCAAAATTCTTAAAGAGATGGGAATACCAGACCACCTGACCTGCCTCCTGAGAAATCTGTATGCAGGTCAAAAAGCAACAGTCAGAATCAGACATGAAACAATGGATTGGTTCCAAATAGGGAAAGGAGTATGTCACGGTTGTGTATTGTCATCCTGATTATTTAACTTATATGCAGAGTACATCATGAAAAATGCTGGGCCGGATGAAGCACAAGCCAGAATCAAGATTGCCAGGAGAAATATCAACAACCTCAGATATGCAGAGGACACCACCTTGATGGCAGAAAGTGAAGAGGAACTGGAGAGCTTCTTGATCAAGGTGAAAAGTGAGGGTGAAAAAGTTGGCTTAAAATTCAACATTCAAAAAATGAAGGTCATGGCATCTGGTCCCATAACTTCATGACAAATAGATGGGGAAACAACAGAAACAGTGACAGACTTTCTTGGGTCCAAAATCACTGCAGATGGTGACTGCAGCCATGAAATTAAAGGACACTTGCTCCTTGGAAGAAAATCTCTGACCAACCTAGATAGCATATTAAAAAGCTGAGACATTACTTTGATGACAAAGTTACATCTAGTCAAAGCTATGGTTTTTCCAGTAGTCATGTATGGATGTGAAAGTTGGACCATAAAGAAAGCTGAGCACTAAGGAGTTGATTCTTTTGAACTGTGGTGTTGAAGAAGACTCTTGAGAGTCCCTTGGACTGCAAGGAGATCAAACCAGTCAATTCTAAATGAAATCAATCATGAATATTCTTTGGAAGGTCTGATGCTGAAGCTCCAATACTTTGGTCACCTGATGCAAAGAACTTACTCACTGGAAAAGACCCTGATGCTGGGAAAGAATGAAGGCAGGAGAAGAAGGGGATGACAGAGGATGAGATGATTGGATGGCATCACCAACTCTATGAACATGAGTTTAAGCAAGCTCCAGGAGTTAGTGATGGATAGGGAAGCCTGGCGTGCTACAGTCCATGGGGTCGTAAAGAGTCAGACACAAATGAGCAATTGAACTGAATAATTATTCTAGGGTTGTGAAGAATAAATGAAACAATACTAAAGGATTATTTAAATTAAGGAATTTTAAACTATTATGATTAATTAGATCCAACTTACACTTCCCAATAACATCTTCCCTAATGCTAAAAATAATATTGTGGGAATTAAAATGATTAAAGATATGAACTTCCCTTGTGATCTATTGACTAAGACTCTGAGATTCCACTGCAGGGATGTGGATTTGATCCCTATTGGGGAACTAAGATTCCTCATGCCCTGTAGCACAACCAAAAAAAAAAAAAAAGATTAAAAATATTAGTCATAACTGTCAATTTGGGGGTTTCTTTGTTAAAAATTTGGGGATATGAAAGAAGATGATATCTTTTCATCTTGTGTTAAAATAGAGTGAAAAGAGTGAAAATTGCCCAGTATATAGGGCAAAAAATTCAAAGAGAGTGCTTTGGGTTTCAAAGCAGTTCATCTTCACATCAACCACTTAAATAACCCAACTTGGCTAAGATGAGTTATTAATTTCATTTCAGTTATGGGGGATTATCTATAACTGGCAAACTGTATCTTCTGTAGCTGCAGAGTCAGCTTGACCAGCTTGATGCTCATGCCAGAAAAGCCAAATGAATAACAGATTTGTCATGAGCAACTTTCCAAATTTCTTGCAATAGTAATTTGCTTAAAGGTGTAATGTGCCACCAATAATTAGACTGATGCTCTGACAGTGCACGGTAGCATCTGCTGATACCATCCCTTCCTCCTAATTACAATTATTAGAGCCTCTTTGACTTTTTCAATTTCCAATTCCAATGTACTGGTTGTTCAAAGCTGTTTGAGCCATTAAAATGGTTGTTATCCAATCACAGATTAATTCTCTCAAAAATGAACTGGGAGATAACTGGGTGAGGCAACAACTTCACCATAAAAATATGAAAGATATTTAAGCGAGAAAGTTAAGTGTGGATGTGTATGGATGTGTATACATGTCACACACATATAACACATATTTAATTTTAAAAAGTAGACACATAGACACACATACACCCAATAAATATACATTTAACTTCCTGGATTTATAATAAACCCGGGATTTATAATTTATTTATTTATAAACCCGGATTTATAATGTTTGTTGTTGTTCAGTTGCTAACTCACATCCAACTCTTTGCAACCCCATGGATTGCAGCATGCCAGGCTTCCCTGTCCTTCACTATCTCCCAGCGTTGTTCAAATTCATGTCAATTGAGTCGGTGATGCCGTCCAACCATCTCATCCTCTGTTGTCCCCTTCTCCTCCTGCCCTCAGTCTTTTCCAGCATCAGAGTCTTTTCCAATGAGTCAGCTGTTCGCATCAAGCAGCCAAATTATTGGGAACTTCAACATCAGTCTTTCAAATGAATAGTTTGGGTTTATTTCCTTTAGGATTGCTGGCTTTGATCTCCCTGATATCCAAAGAAAGAAAGAAAAGAAAGTGAAGTTGCTCAGTCGTGTCCAACTCTGCGACCCCATGCACTGTAGCCCACCAGGCACCTCCGTCCATGGGTTCTCCAGGCAAGAATACTGGAGTGGGTTGCCATTTCTGTCTCCAGGGGATCTTCCCGACCCAGGGATCAAATCCAGGTCTCCCACATTGCAGGCAGATACTTTAACCTCTACGCCACCAGGGAACCCCAAGAAGCACCACAATTCGAAAGCATCAATTCCTTCGAGCTCAGGTTTCTTTACAGTCCAGCTCTCATAATTGTACATGACTGCTGAACAAAAGGTAGTTTTGACTATACACAATTGTGTTGCAAAGTGATGTCTCTGCTTTGCAATATGCTGAAAAGGTTTGTCATAGATTTCCTTCCAAGGAGCTAGTGTCTTTTAATTTCATGACTGAAGTCACCATCTGCAGTGATTTTGGAACCCAAGAAAATAAAGTCTATCACTGTTTCCATTGTTTCCCCATCTATTTGCCATGGAGTGATGGGACCAGATGCCAGGATCTTAGCTTTTGAACGTTGAGTTTTAAGCCAGCTTTCTCACTCTCCTCTTTCATCTTCATCAAGAGGCTCTTTAGACCCTCTGCACTTTCTGCCATTGGAGTGGCACTATCTGCATATCTGAGGCTGTTTCTATTTCTCCCAGCAATCTTGATTCCAGCTTGAGTTATCCAGCCTGGCATTTTGCATAATGTACTCTGCATATAAGTTAAATAAGCAGGGTGACAATATACCGCCTTGTCGTACTCCTTTTCCAATTCTGAATCAATCCATTGTTCCATGTCCAGTTCTAACTGTTACTTCTTAACCTGCATATGGATTTCTCAGGAGACAGGTAAGGTGGTCTGGTACTCCCATCTCTTTAAGAATTTTCCACATTTTGCTGTGATCCACACAGTCAAAGACTTAAGCGTGGTCAATGAAGCCGAAGTAGGAGTTTATTTAGAATTCCCTTGTTTTCTCTATGATCCAACTAATACTGGCAATTTGATCTCTGGTTCCTCTACCTTTTCTATATCCATATTATACATCTGGAAGTTCTCAGCTCATGTACTATTGAAGACTAGCTTGAAGGATTTTCAGCATTACCTTGCTAGCATGTGAAATGAGTACAACTGAACAGTAGTTTGAACATTCTTTGGCATTGCCTTTTTTTGGGATTAGAATGAAAACTGACCTTTTCCAGTCCTGTGGTCACTGCTGAGTTTTCCAAATGTGCCGGCGTATTGAGTGCAGCACTTTCATGGCATCCTTTTTTTAGGATTTGGAAGAACTCAGCTGGAATTCCATCAGTTCCACTAGCTTTGTTGGTAGTAATGCTTCCTAAGGCCCATTTGACTTCACACTTCAGGATGTCTGACTCTAGATGAGTCATCACAGCATCGTGGTTATCTGGGTTCCATTAAGGCCTTTTTTGTAAAGTTCTATGTATTCTTCCCTCCTCTTCTTAATCTCTTTTGCTTCTGTTAGGTCTTTGCCATTTCTGTCCATCATTGTGTCCACCTTTGCATGAAATGTTCCTTGACATCTCTAATTTTCTTGAAGAGATCTCTAATCTTTCCCATTCTATTGTTTCCCTCTACTTTGCACTGTTCACTTAAGAAGGATTTCTTATCTCTCCCTGCTGTTCTCTGGAACTTTGCATTCAATTGGGTATATCGTTTCCTTTCTCCTTTGCCTTTTGCTTCTCTTTTATTCTCAGCTATCTGTAAGGCCTTCTCAGACAGCCACTTTATCTTCTTCTGTTTCTTTTTCTTGGGGAAGGTTTTGGTCACTGTCTCCTGTATAACGTTATGAACCTCCGTCCACAGTTCTTCAGACATTCTGTCTACCATATCTAGTCCCTTGACTCTACTTGTCATCTCCACTGTATAAGGGAATGGCTTTAGGACATACCCGAATGGTCTAGTGTTTTTCCTTACTTTCTTCAAGGTAAGCCTGAATTTTTCAATAAGAAGCTCATGATCTGAGCCACAGTCAGCTCCAGGTTTGTTTTTGCTGACTGTATAGAGCTTCTCCATCTTTGGCTGCAAAGAATACGATCAATCTTATTTTTGTATTGACCATCTGGTGATGTTCATGTGTAGAGTCTACTACATCAGCTTATTCACATGAAATGGGGATAATGTTAACACACGCACTATACTTAGATTTGTTTCCCAAAAGATTATAGTGATTTAATTTATTGCTTACATTTAATGCTGAGGGTATCTTGTCCTTCTGTTCATGTTCATGTTGTTATATATTTGTTTTAGGGGGTAGTTATCTGTTTTCTGTTGATTTTCCATTAACTGAGCAGTTAATAAAGTAAACAACAATTCTTTTGGGCTCAGTCCAGTCACCTGCTTTTTGTATAGATAGCCACAATCTGGCCTCAAACACATGAGCTAAACTTCTGCAATGTGCCTTGAAGAATCTGTATCAATCACAATGACACTAATTATTGCAAATGAGAATGTGATAGGAGAGTCAATATGTTGAACTTTAAATAAATTTGCTATGCTTGAAAATGATTTTCTCATAATGATTATATGTGTACTGCTATATTAATGAGTGACTACCTGGACAGAACTGTCTCATTTGGAAGACCTCTAGTTTAAAATTTGGTGTGGTGAACACAAGGTTTTAAGCCAAAACCAAATCAATCCAAAGTCCTTTTCTAATTATGCATTACTTTCACAAATCTGAAACTCAGCTCCCTCCTCTGTAAAACAGAGGTTAGTAAAACGTCTCCTGTAAAGTAGTTACAAGGAATAGTGTTGGCATATATTGGGTGCCTAGCAGAGAGGAGATGCTGAAGAAATGATAATGTTCAGATGCTGAGTACAGACCTAGAAAACAGTACAGAGCCTTACTGAGTAAATATTACATACTGCAGGGAAAAAAATGCCTTTGAGAGAATTAGTTTCATGAAGAGTCAGAAGTTAGCTTCACCACCTTCATTCATTAAAATACCCTCAAAGTAGAATATTTTAATAAATCAATTGTACAAAGTATGCTTCATTGTATATGTTTGCAGTTATCTACCTTTTTGTTTTGTAAACCACATCAAAAATTTCAGTCTTCAGAAGATTCAGTTCCACCCTTAGACTCAACTGACTCAGTAGTAACAATCACACAAATAAATCATTAACAAACACTTAACATGCTAACTATATTACATGTATTATCTCTCAGCTGTCACTTATGACAAAACTATGTAATAATTATTACCATTAAAAAAATTTAATAGAGGTTCTGACAAGCTAAAAACTAGCACACATTCATAGATTAACAGAGCTACAATTAGTGCCCCCAACCCAAGCCTAACCTCCAAACACAGCAGAGAACCACCAGAAATTACAACACAGACAACATCTGCCTGATAATGAGATGGCCCAAACATAGGATCAGTCCCACAGAAAGGATCTGATCTGGTACCAACATGAGGCTGCTGCTGCTGCTGCTGCTAAGTCACTTCAGTCATGTCTGACTCTGTGCAACCCCATAGTCGGCAGCCCACCAGGGTCCGCTGTCCCTGGGATTCTCCAGGCAAGGATTGCCACTTCCTTCTCCAACATGAGACTAGACCATGGAAAGGACTTGATTGAAAACAAATAAACAAGGCACATTTTGAATGCAGCAAATTTAATGAGGATATGCACAAGGAATGATTAGAGAGAGAAAGCAGCAACTCTACATTGCATCTGGAAAGGTAGGGTCTTAATACAAGAAATACGAAGTGTTTTGCACAGTCAAAATCCAGGACAAGGTATCTCTGCTGTGATCATTGTTGGTTCTCTGCCTTTTCTATTGGTTCTTATAGTCAAGTACTAAATGGTTTATCTGGTGGGTGGATCTGATACGGATGAAAACAGGGCTTTTCTCAGTGTAGACAAAACACTTATCTTTGAATTGTCAAGTTGGTGCTGTAACAAATGTATCTATGGATATATAGATTAAACACAGTCAGACAGGAAAGATCAAAAAGACTACAACTTGTGACCAAGTCAATGCACTACAGAAGAGAAGAAAGTACACATTAGCAGTGGGAACAAGTCTGCTAGGACAAACAAAAGACAGTGCTGACTGAGCAAGTCCAGCATCACCACACTGCCGTCCCTTTCCCTTTCCATTTCTACAGCAGACGTCACATACGAATCATGACCCTCATTTTCCCTCTTAGAGCTCATGTGCATGCTCAGTTGCTTTAGCCATGCCTGAGTCTTTGTGACTCCAAGGACTATAGCCCACCAGGCTTCTGTGTCCATGGGATTATTCCAGCAAGAATACTGCAGTAGGTTGCCATTCCTTTCTCCAGGAGATCTTCCCAACTCAGAGCTTGAATCCGCATCTCCTGCTGCTCCTGCATTGGCAGGTAGATCATTTACCACTGAGCCACTTGGGAAGGCCCCCACAGAGCTTGCAGAGACTTTAATTCCTTTGAAGCCCAGTGAAACAGGCAGCCAGTACTAACTGATATGGATTGATTCAGATGAAATCTAGTTGCTCTCTTGAGTATACATTATTGAATAAATGTTTCATGAGCACCACCATAGTAATGTCGGTCCCTTTAGGAACTCCAACTCACCCAAGAAAGTATGATCCTTTTGAAAAGCAAAACAAATTAATTATTATTATTAATTTATCAGAGGAAAGGACAATGTGACAACTTAAGATACTTTATAAAACCAAATTTATAATAGATTTATATAGAACATATAAACCCTTCCTGCAATTAAGAGGTTATCTTTAAAATATTGGGGAAAGACAAAAATGGAAGGAAAAATTTATAAGCAGCAATCCACACCCTTAGGATGCAAACAGTGAAGGGTGTATGAAGTTTCTTCCCTGAATTCTGCTCACCCCTTAGTTTATTCCATTGGTTATATGAACAAGAAATCTCTATCATGTTATGAACACTGGCAAAGTCAGACAACTGGAAAATTCTGTAATGTTACAGAATGCTATGACTGAAAATAAGTAGCAAACCAGGTTAATTGCTGAAATTGAGGATGCTGAGCAAGAGATAACATGGTACTGATATCCTGGCAATAGAGGGCTTACAACTGAACACTACTGAGAGGTCTATTCCATCAGGAAGGCAGATAGGTAGCTCACCTTTCAGTAACTGCATGAGAAAGGAAAATCTTAAAACAAGGACAAGCATTATAACATCTGACTATGCTACTGAGACACATGAGACAGGAACTCAAATCACAGAACTATGCCTCAGTCAGAGCTAGACCTGCAGCGATGCTGCCTTGATTCTAAGTCCTCTGAGTGCTGCCTTTGGGAAGCAAAAGGCCTGAAATTCCAAGTCTAACTTCTGGTTCTGCCACTTATTAGTTGTGTAACCTTGGAAAAACTATTCTACCTTACTGAATTTCAGTTTTCTTATCTGTAAACTAGTGTTGGCACGCTTACTCTGTCAGGATATGTTAAAGATTAAATGAGAAAGTATATTTGTCATGCCTCATAGAGGCATTTGGAATGCCTTACATTAGGTTATAGTGTGCTGGCTTTCCTTTTTGGAAAGTTGTCTAGTAAGATTTTAAATACAAGGGCTCTTTCTCTCTGTAGGCAGACATATCTAGATAAATAGATGGCTCATATTTATATGACACATATACATGTCACATATATATATATATACACATATTTATGTATATATATATCAGAGATGGTTAAGAAACTCAGAGACATATATGTAATATACGTAGTATATGTGTTACATATGCATTATGTAATATATAAATGTAACTTTCTAAATATTCTATGGTATTTTTGGAACTTTATCTTGTATGACTATTTGTGAAAATCACATGAGAAGCAACTTAGCCTTCAACCAGATAACTCTTCATGATTGCATGAAGTACCCACAATATAGTACAGGAGACCAAATAATACAAATCACTATGTTTGAACCTTCAGACACCACTACCCTCAGCTTAAATCTATATAATTATAGCAATATATTTATTCTAGGTCATAACTCTTTCTGTTTTCAAAATATATAGAAAAAAGCATAGAGATGCAAATGCTGTCTTTTAGATGGTTAAGAAACTAAAAAAAAAATAGATTATTTCTTTTCAATGCAAAAGCCACTCATTTAGCTTATATAATGATAACTCCCCTTCAATTAGGAACTCTAAAATTAAGAAATATGAATGAACTCCTGGATAACCCATAAACCTGTGTGCAATGTATGCTGAATTTTCTATATGTACGTAATGTGCATTTTTTTAGGGAGAAGATCCATACCTTATAAAGATTCTTGAATATGTGATTCCAAGTAAATATAGAAATAAACAGCAACTGCATTTGAGTATGTTTGTTTTGAGTCATATCTCAAAACTAAAATCACAGCTGTATAAAAAAATGTGAATTATTGGCGGTACAGTGAAATATGGTATGGGTGAAATCCTTTAATTTTCTACTTCTGATTTCAGTAAGGACAAAAAATATGTCCTATAATGTGCAGATATGTTTGTGGGTTTACTCTGAAAAAACAGCCAGGGAATACTAATTTAGGCAAGGGTTTCTAAAGAGTTACTGCATAATACATATATTTTATGGTAATTAAGAATGTCAACGGTGTAAGAGTATCACCTTTTATGCCTCAAAAATCAGTACAGATATCACAAATATCAGTACCCAATATTATGGATTTTACTTTTATATGGGAACAGCATTCCTTCATTTTAAATCAGGTAATCTCAAACTCATTCTTACTTTTATCTATATTAAGTTCTATAACACGTCTTATCTATAGAAAAAGAGATTCAACACAGCAAAGAAATCACCCTGAAAAATTCAGGTATTTCCTCTTATCTCCTATAATTTGATAAACTTAGGTTGAAAAATCTTGGTCTTTCTGACTTTTCCTCATTGGAGGAGGAATAGCTAATCCAATAGGTCCATATTACCATCAGGTGGATTCCTGCAAGGGTCAGTCTTGATGTTCAATCCAGCCTGTTTTCTCTGGCCTCCCAGTCAGGTGTGTACCTGGGCATTTGGTGGGTTTTCACAGCCAGTTTCCAGGCAGATTCCAGGGTCTGTCCCCATAAGCCCAAGTCAGTCTATATTCTATCTCTTCCAGAGTTCCTTCCTACAACTAAGTCAACACAGTTATATACCCCAAGGTATGGATTCGAGAAGAGTTACAAACTCTTCACATGGTATCTAATCCAGGATAGCAGTAATCAAGTTCATATTTTGTCCCATTAGACTCACTACTTCATAACATGGATTTCCCCGGTGACTCAGTGGTAAAGAATCTGCCTGCCAATGCAGGAGAAGTGGGTTTGATCCCTGGTACAGGAAGATCCCCTGGAGAAGGAAATGGCAATCCACTCCAGTATTCTTACCTGGGGAACCTCAGGGAGCCTGGAGTGTTACAGTCCATGGGGTCGCCAAGAGTCAGACACGACTTAGCGGACTTAGTGACTGAACAACAACAACTTGATAGCTAGCACTATGAAACAGAAGGATGAATGGAACCCAAAGCCAAACTTCCAACAAAAAGCATGGACTTAGATTACAACTGACATATATACACTGCCATGTATAAAATAGCTAGCGGGAAAAGTAAAAGTGAAAGTCACTCAGTCGTGTCCAACTCTTTGCAACCCCACAGACTATACAGTCCATGGAATTCTCCAGGCCAGGATACTGGAGTGGGTAGCCTTTCCCTTCTCCAGGGGATCTTTGCAACCCAGGGATCAAATCCAGGTGTCCCACATTGCAGGCGGATTCTTTACCAGCTGAGTCACAAGGGAAGTTCAAGAAGACTGGAGAGGGTAGCCTATGCCTTCTTCAGAGGATCTTCCTGACCCAGGAATTGTACCAGTGCCTCCCGCATTGCAGGAGGATTCTTTACCAACTGAGCTATCAGGGAAGCCTAGCTACTGGGAATCTGCTGTTGTAACACAGAGAGCTCAGACTGGTGTTCTGTAATGATCCATATGGGTGGGATGGTTTGGCGGTGCAGAAAGATTCAAGAGGGACAGGATTATATGTATACATACAGCTGATTAACTTCATTGTACAGTAGGAATGAATAAAATATTGTAATAAAACTATATCCCCGTAAAAAAAAGATGGACTTAATATTTGTAGAATACTCTGAAAATCTAAAGAAAAAGAGAAAAAAATAAAAGCAGAAACAGGACCTGCTAACCATGATGTTAATAACCTTGGTATTAGATTCCAGGTACAAAGCATGTAGGCATAACTACAAATATCTTTGCCAAGGTCTCAGGAAAATTTAGATTTGGAGCAACCACTGATCAAAATCTAGTTGCATGTTGAATATAAGGTCAGGACAGAGGCACGCACTCAGTACACTGGTGAGACAACAGGTCTGTCAACTTTACACAATTAATTGGTGTTTAAAACAGTTAACGAAAAAAATCTGCAGCCCACAACCCTCCTGTTAAATTGGCCAAGCACAGCCTTCTCTTAAGTGCCCACAGAATCTAAGTTACATAGTTACAATCCTCTGGGCAAGGATTTGAGCTAAAGGTTACTCACATTTTACAGTATCTACACTCAGTGTCAGAGAAAAATGTTTAACTCAAACTTTTCCCTGTTTTAGGAGGGTAAAAAGAGAAAGAATCATGGTTGTTTCAGTTTGTTTTTTAATTAACAAATGAGAGATGTTTTAAAATCCTGAAAATCAGGTGAAAGTTCTGCCTCCTAAGTGGAATATAACTATACAAATCATCTATTTTGGAAAAATTAATGATTCAGTCCATAAAAGTTTATTAACTAACTGATGCATGCAAATGTTTTAGAGCCTAATCACTGGCATTTATTATGTGCTATTTAACATGAAACATAAAGGAATATGGCTAACGAGAGTCCCACAAACTGGTGTTTTGAAACAGTTCAGTGGATTTCAATAGGTGAAACATTTCTATCGACGTAGGTCACAGTATACCCTGAAAGCTCTTTACAACAATTATTTTTGCCCAGATTATGTTCATTTTTGTTCGCCACTTGGAAAAAATAACAAGGTCTGAATTTTACAAAGGAAGGATATTTAAGTATTGCTGAATTAAAACTGACTAGCTATTATAAGTAATTCATATGCTTAAATTGAAGGTTCCTGATATTGGTTACAGTGACATGGTGAACCAGAGTGAAAAAGAACCAGTTTCTTCAAAGGGCTCTTCTTTTGCAGGCTGGGAAACAGGTTGTAGAAACAGTTCCCAAGAAAAATGATCAAGTAATGAACAGGTATCAAGTGGTAATGCTGCTGACTGTGGGTGGGACACTGGATGTGGTCTTAGCTGATATCCAAAAACAATCAACTGAATCAAATCCATTAAGCAAATGACACGTTTATTGGGAATTCAGGGAGTTGAAGAGTTAAAAAAAAAAAAATCATTTGAACTGAGGTTATGTGATAGAGATGGCTACCTAAATACTGCCTCAGACCAGTGAATGGAGGGGAAGTTGATGTCTGATTCAGCTGCAGGTCCTGACTTGCAGCTTCTAAAAGATAAAATCATAATTATCCAGAGCAATTTCATGAGAATCTATTCAGTATCCTACTGACCTTCCAATTGCTTCTCTTCTGTGGATTTCTGGCTTCTCTGATTCCATCTTCAATTTTATCATTGCATCTCACATGTCTAGATCTTGATCTGAATAGACGTTCTTGTTCAAGCTATAGCTGTGGAAAGACTCTTGCTGTATGCCTCCTGCTCACTTATCATATTAACCTCAAGAGGAGTTTGACTCCTTGTGACTACTATAAATAATGATATCCCACCGGCTGTATTTACCCTAGCCCCATTTCTTGGTCTAGGTTAGAAGTGCCTCCTCAATGTCAGATCTATTAGCCTTGGTACACCATTTATTTCCACACTTGTTAATGTAGGTCTTTCTGGTGACCTGCAGTTACTTAAGACCTAATATAAAATAGAGTTCATATGAAGGTCCAAAATCAATTTGCAGAGATGTGTGGAAGTCTATGCAAAAAAATGGTTTCTAAGGCCAGATCAAAGCTCAATAAGATAGATCCAGGGCCACATCTAGATTCAGGGAGAAATAGCATAATTATTGATTCATACCAGTCAGCCATGACACAGGATGCAGAATCGTCCTTTGTGTCCAAGCTGAACCCACAGTGCAATGCAGCATGTTCTCTGCTCAGCTTCCTTTCACTTGAGAGAGCCACCTATCCCTCATTCTTCAGGCTGCAGCTTCCAACTTTATACTACTGAACACACCTATTCACCTCGCTCTGCCAACTTCACTCATGGAGATGTGCTCTAGGTGTTCTAATCATGTTACCTGTTCATCCACCTAAGTAATTCTCACAAAGCATGAGTGCATGACTCCAAAGCATAGTCCTTTCTGAGGACAGACATAAGATATCCAGGAGGAAGAAGCATTCTCTTTTTCTGTGAAGCTGCTGTGGATGATACATTTCAGGGTATGTCAGTGGCCATCCGTACTAACTGCATGGAGGGAGACCATATACAGTGGAGGAAAGAAAGGCCAACACATGCATGGACACACACACATACATACACATCAAAGAAGCCGAGATACAGCAGTGCTGAAAAATGGACAAGAGGGTATTCTAGAGGCATTAATCATGTTTCCATTTTCCCACGGGAATTGGGAATTTTCCTTTGGAAAATTACAAAGGAATTTCTTTGCAATTATTTCTTCAGTTCGGTGTATTGCATCATTTTTAGCTAAACATATAAGTAATTTTCTTTCTTCTCAAGCTATGTATTATTTTCCCCATAATATTTATGCAATGCTTATGATTTACAAGGTTAGTTTTTAGATAATGGCAATAATTTTTGCCAAGAAATCTCATGGACAGAAGAGCCTGGCTAGCTACAGTCCATGGGGTTGCAAAAGAGTTACACATGACTTAGCCATTAAACAACAAAAATACAACTATAAACAAAAGAGACCAAGACCTGACTTCGTGGAACTCACACTCTAACAGAAAGAGAGACAGTGGACAGATACATAAGTAACTATTTAAAGGGTGCTAAGTAGTGATATATGCTAAGGAAAAGAAAATAAAGCAGAGTAGGAATATGGGTGCTGTTGAGAGCAAAGAGAAGTTAAAATATATTATGTAGCTATGGAAAGTATTGTGAATTTGGTTTCTCTCATGCATCACTAAAAACATGAAAAAACCCAGTATAATGTGGGTTCATCATCCTGTTATATTTTTATCACCTTTTTAATTTTAATGTTCCATATTACCATCATATTCCATTGAAAGAATATATTTCACAAGACTATAACATGACCTTATTTTGCAGTATTTACTCCACCTTTTAAATATTTTCATTTTATTTGGTTTTTAACCCTACAGGTACATAAATATTTATAGTATCAGGGTTCTTCAAAAACTCAAATTCATATTCTTCATTTGAAGCAACAATAACCAGTTTTTTTATAGTTTCTATCAATGAACATGGTTGCTTTATTAGCTTTTGCTGCAATATTGCTATATAGAAAACAACCCCCAAATCTCAGTGGCTTCTAACAACAAGCATTTTATTTTACACTCATTGTATGGCAGATTTTTTATTCCATGATGGATCAGAAAAGCTTGAGAGACATGAATGGCAACTTGCTTAAGGACGTGGCTCAGAAATGGCCCCCTATCGTTTCCTTCCAAATTCCACTGATCAGGCCAAGCCCAACATACAAGATGGAGAAGTACACTCCATTCATAGTGAACCACGGTAAGGGCAGAGAGGAAAGAAAGAATTTTTAATAAAAAGTACAATCTACCATTCACCAAGTTTAATTTTCCACATTGAGCATGATAATACCAGGGAGTGATCTAAATACAGCTACACAACAGAAATTCTAGAAACTTGGCCTTATTCAGGTTATGTAGAAAGATCTGCCAGAAGGGAGGCAAGACTTTAAAAAAATTATGTAAAGGTGATGTGCCAATAAAAGGAATATCTCCATGTAGTTGCCTGAACATGTCAAGCTCCCAGACAACCCCCTGCTTTCTACCTGAAATTCCCTGTCCTTCATAACTGATACCCTCTTTTGCAAGCCCTGTTCTATATTCCTTCCTGTCTAATTTAACATTGCTTCCTCTACTGGCCCTTTAAAACAGAATGTGTATATAACACATTTATTGTAATTTATGAGAAATGTTCTAAGATCCAATAGTTTATCAGCACTATAGGTTTTCTGAAGATGAACACAGTATATTCACCTCTGTACATCAAAGTTTTGCTTAGTTCTTGGCTGCAGGGATATTCAAATATCACACAATACATTTAATCTGAATGATCTTAAAATTTCTTCCTACTCTACTATCAAACACAAAGCGCTGTGTTATCACACTCGTTTGGAATGTTGTTCTAACAAAGTATCAATGGTTTTCAGTCTTAGTGCTAAAAATATTTAACGACAATAATTGAAAAAGTTAGTCTGCTTGTTGCATTTAAAGAGCATTTGCTCCAACACTTAGCTCCCAACCTTGGGTTTCTTATCCTCAGGGCCCTCTTTTCATTCAGCGTTCAGTTGTGCTTAGTCTTTGGATTGCTGTTCATTCTGCCGATCATTTCACAGCAGTGATTTTGGCAGACAAAGCAACTCCTATCCACAGCCAGGTGTTCACTTTGGCACCCTCACCACTGCTGGGGTTGACTCAGATGTTTCCCACACCTGTGAACTGGCTGCCCAATCTTAGCCAGCTCCCATGAACTTAATTATCATGCTCAATTTCAAAATTTAAAAAAAAAATAGTTAAGAGAACATACATACAATTTCAGATGCTGCTGCTTCTTGCCATCCCTTGCCACATCCTCCTCAACAGAGCACTACTATAAACAAATTAGCATTTCTTCATCATCATTTTATCTTGATTTGTGGGATGTGGGAATGGAATACAACTCATTATGTCTGAAGAGCTGATTAATTCCAGCAGTGAAATCATCTCTGTGCTTGCCCATCAGACTGTAGCTAAGGTGTTCAACCTATAATCCATGAGTAAGTGGAAGGTACAGGAATGGCTTTGACATTTAACAAGTCTTTTTTGATGCAGGTTAGAATTTTAGACATCAAGAGATGAAATTTTATATGAAAATAAAATGGAAAACAGAATTAGACTTCAAATACTCTCATAACTTTTCCTTTTCTCTCAGCCAACAAAGCACTGTATTTCTTTAAGGAAGAAGGTTTTTGTAGGCTCTGAATTCCCATTCATTTGCTTAATACCATTCCTATTGCTCCATTTGTTTTGTCTAGTCTACCAGATAAAATTCCATGGGTACTGTCAAAAGAATAGGCATATAGATCAATGGGACAGAACTGAGATACCAGAAATAACCCCATACATTTACAGTTAAATGATTTTTGACACAGGCACCATGACAAATTAGTGGAGAAAGAATAGTCTTTTGAACAAATGGTGCTAGGACTACTGGATATCCACTTAGAAATGAACTAAGTTGGACATCTTCCTCCCAACATAACCAAAATGAATTCAAAACTTATCAAAGAGCTAACTGTGAGAGATAAAACTTTAAAACTCTTAAAAGAAAATAGATATAAATGTTCATGACCAAGAATTAGGCATCTAAGAACTGGTTTCTTAGATATGGCACCTAAAGCACAAACAAGGATAAAAATAGACAAATCATCAAATTTGAAAAATGTTGGCTTCAAAAGACACTATCAAAAAAGTGAAAGGACAAAAAAATGGGAGAAAATATCTTCAAATCATATGTTGATCCCTGGGCCAGGAAGATCCCCTGGAGAGGAAATGGCAACCCACTCTAGTATCCTTGCCTGGGAAATCCCATGGACAGAGGAGCCTGGCGGGCTACAGTCCATGGGGTCACAGAGAGTTGGACGTGATGGAGGAACTAAATGATGACAACAACAAAATAGCACATTCACACGATGGAATTCAGCCGTGCAAAGAAGGGAAACACGGACACATGCTACAAGGAGGAAGCTTGACAGCATTATGCCAAATGAAGGAAGCCGCAAAATACCTCACACTGCGTGATCCATTTACATGAAATGTCCAGAAGAGGCAAATCTACAGAAACAGAAAGTATGTCAGTGGTTGCTAAGGGCTTGGGGGAGGAGGAAATGGAGTGACTGCTAATGGGTATGGGATTTATTTGGGGTAGGTGAAATTGTCCTGGAATTAGGCAGTTGTGTTGTTCTTTTGAATATACTAAAAATCACTGAATCATATACTTAAAAAGTGGTGGATTTTATGATATGTGCAATATTTTTACTACTTCAGGAATAAAAAGTGAGCAATCTATTGATACCTTAAACAACACTGAGGTATCTCAAAATCATTATGCTGAAAGAAGTTACACCAAAAAAGAGCAATACTATCAGACTCCATTTATACATTTGAGGAAATGCAAACTAATCTGTACTGACAAGAAGCAGATAGATAAGTAGGGGACTGATCGGAGGTTTGAGAGGCAGAAGAGATGATAAAGGGCATCAGTAAGCTTGAGGGGATGATACATATTCATCATCTTGACTGTGGTGATGGTTGTATACATATAATAGAAAATTGTACACTCTCTATATGTGTTTATTATATATCAATTATTTCTTTAAAATGATTAAGGAAAAAATATACATGGAACCTATTGGTGGTGAATAAACCATCAAATGGGAGGAGACACTCAAATCTAGAGAACTGAGATGATATGGACATACAAGCAGGTTCTTGGGAGTAGGCAAATAGTAGAATGTCTATAAGGAAAAAAAAAGCAGTGATGACAGAAAACAAGGTTACAGGCATTTTTAAAACCACCTAAAAATTCTGTGGTAGATAAAGCTCCATGAGAAGTAGACTTTTCTGTATTTAACCCCAGTAATGTAAAGCAGTAAGTAACACAGAGTAGCATTCAATAAATGGCTGAATAAAGTATTCTGAGCTTCCAATGACAAAATGATCTGTTTCATTCAATTCCATGATTATTTAAAAGAGGAGGATGTGTGTGCTCTGTTTATATTACAAGCAGACAAAAAAAATCGTACATTTAATTAGAGTCTAAAATGGATTTGTGCACTAAATATGGAGAAGAATCTGTTCTCTTGACCTAGAAATTATGATTTTAAAGCTTCCTATTTGAAACTGAAAAAAGAAAGTAACTTTTTTCACTCACAACTGATCCCAGTTTGAAGGAACGATGTAAGAGTTGAGAGTTTACACCACCTGATGTTGTTCCCCAGATTCAAAGTCCTTTTCTCTGCTTAAGTCCTTTTCACCTGGAACACTCTTTGTCTGATCCCTTGCATGGCACAGTCGACCTCATACTCCAACAAAGAGGAACTTTTAATCATGCTATATTAGTGCCTCTCTTCACCCAAATTACACTGTATTGGGTCTCCATAGATTTTCCTTGCAACATTAATACATTCCACTAACAATTTTTAATTTGCTTTTTTTTTTATCTGACTCCTCCAACTGGAATCTAAGATCCATAAAGGAAGTAATCTTGTCCATCTTGTTCTCTGCTGAATATCCAGTACTCAAATACAAAGACTGGCTCACTGTAAACATCTGTGAATGAATGAATGAATGAATGAATGGGTATGACAACTTTAAAAGGAAGGTTTTCATAGAATACTATAAAAGTTTGGCTGCTAGTATCTGCAAAAACAGGTAAGGCTCATACCAAGTTCCCAGTTCAGGAATAACAAAGACCCTTTCCCTCCATTTCATCCTGTTCTAACAATTCAATATTTTTTGAACATCTGCTATGATCCAAATTTTTTATTAGGCCCTGAAGATAGAACAATGAAATAAGGCTTTCTGTTGTTTCCCCTGTTTGGAGGACAAGGAACATGGAAAGAGATGAAACCTGAATCAAAACATATCTTCAGGTAGCACTTCCAGCGTGCTTGGTGCAAGAGGAGCAGGGTGCAAGTGATTAAACTGAAGTTTGAAGACAGTCTGTGAATTTTAATTATCTCTACTATCCCTGTCTCCCATTGCCATGGATAATTGAAAGTTGGCCATATTGCTAGGTAACGCTTCATTCCCTGCATAACTTGGCACTCAGAAAATGTTTTGCAAGAAAAGCAATTATAGCAATTGTCTCATAGGGGCGGGTAGAGGATGGATATAAACTGACTCTTGATGTTTTTGCTCTTTGCACATATTTACTAGATTCTTCAACCTAGTTTTGAAAACCTTCAAATACATATGCTCAACTGTTTTACTTACCAACCTGAGAGGGCGGGGGTAGGGTGTGGACTGCAAAAAATGGGTATCATTTCAGGTGCAGTTACTTTCTTCATTCCTCATGTAAGGAAACTCTGAGCAATGACCAGTCTGGCCACTCATTTCCCCCAACATATGTCTACTCAGGAAGTTATGTGCAAGCTACAATTAAGCAAAGATTGAAGACAAATATAAACAAAATGTGCCTTTGGGGGCACATCTGAGAAGGTTCTGGAGTAATTCTGTTTGCCCTGTACATTTATGGGTGCTTTGGTGGAAAAAAAAACCTTCCTAGATTTTTCAAATTGTTCAAGCACATCTTTTGTTCATTTCACTGCCTTTCCCCAACTGTTTCACCTCCTCAGTCAATGCTTTGTGACTTTGAAACAGTTCAGACTTTCGAAAGCATGGTGCTTGACACAGTCATCCTGAAACTCAAATGCTGTGTTTGTCACATCCATTTTAAGACATTCCCAGACAGTCTTCTAGAAATGCTAGCTACACTACCTTTTAAACACTATTCTTACCTCTGTGGAATATGCACAGTAGAGATCCCCCCCACTGCCCAGTGAGAGGGACAAGCAGGCATTTTAGTACTGGGCTGAGCAGGATGCATTTAATGTTATCAACACAACTGTCAGTGTTTCCTAGTATGTAATTTGGTGGGGGTGGGGGTGTCTGTAACATATAAGGCGTCATACCGGAAGTATATTAAGTGCAGGTGTCTGGGTCAGAATGATTAAAGTCATTGATGCCTGAGAAGCCATGAAGGTTTATACTTGAAAATGCCAATATCTTGAGCTGTATGTGTGGTGTTTGGTTTAAGTCTGGGGTTTTGAGTTGTTTTTATTTTTTGGTAAACCTTTTCCTTTGTGTACTGAATTGCAATGTTCAGGCTGTATCTTAGCTTTCTTTCTAATTCCTTCACTTCCCGTTAACACTTTTTCAAAGAAAAGAGAAAAACACTTTAAAGCTTAAAGCTATCATAAGTTATGATATGGGTAGGATTACTTGACCTTTCATTACCCAATGAGCTACTCTCAGGCAAGTGCTTCCTACAGATTTACATGACTTCTCCTGAAATTTTTTTGCAAGAACAGAAAACTGATTTCTAATCATTGAAATTATTTTTCCTCACCATCACTGGACTCTCACAGAGGTCTCCTACAACTCTAGATAATCTATAGAAGTGTTGGTGTAGATGGATGACTCGTAGAGTACTGGAAATGTCAACAACCCCCCAGATTAGGTTTGGACCTTCTGCTACATGTTCCCACAGAATCCGATGCACCTCCTGTCCATAACTTAGGACAATGGCAATCGATTATTTGAATGGCTTTTGCTGACTAAGCTCTACATGTGTGTCTTTATGCTAAGTGCTTTGCAAATGTTTTATAATGCAATCTTTATGATGAGCTCGATACTTTAAATCAATATTTTAGAAATGAAAAAAGTGTCTGAGAGATGTTGGGTAGCTTGTTCAAGGTCACATACTTTGTAACTGGCAATGCCCTGACCAATGGTTATATGACCTCAACGGACATGATCTTAACCACTATGCAAAACTGACCTTCCAGCTGATAAGCTAATTTTGGAATTTTTTTAAAAGGCATTTTCAACTGTTCTACTGTTCTTTAGGGGTGGTTAACTTAAGAACACAATGTAAAATAGTTGTCAACATCTTGGTGTGAACTACACAGGCTGATGAAGGAATAACTGCAAATGTAGCTACAACAAGCAGAGTTTGAAAGAGTATTGCTACACGAGATAGAAGCAGATTGCAAAAAGTGTGGTGGGTGAATGGGTGATAAACAGGATTTAGTTAGATATACAAACTTTAATTTTATTGTCATTCTTAGATTTATAAATAGATATGTTCTTGGTCTGTTTTTAATAATAAAGGAATAAATAAGAAGATATAAAATCACCCCAATCCCACCACAGAGAAGTAGCAAATGTCAACATTAGCACATTTCACTCAGGATACTGAGATGTATATGAAATGTAAATATGAAAATTCAGCCTATAAATGAGTAGGTATAAGCTCAGATAAAACTAAAGTAATACTGTTATTAAAAGGAGATCGACAAAAATTTTATATTAGGGTAAAAGCATAAGTTTCTGTCATAGAAAGCTACAAAAACTAATTTTTCTATTTAAATTAAAATGAAACATATAAATGCAAATACTTTAAGGATATAATGACTGGTAAATATTTTTTCTTTAGCTATGTCATAAATTTTCAGAGAGAAAGCAATGACTTGTATTTTTTGTTTGTTACTGCTTCATGATCATATTATTCTAGATGAAAGGGGAAGCTTTGCCAAGTTTAGTGAAACACATGAGTCAACCACAATTGTAGCAATTGTTTCATTTAAACAACTTTCCATGCATTTAGTGACACAGGTGATGGCATTTAAAATGTATGTTGGTTTTTATCCTGCCCCATTAAAATAAAGAGGCATTTTGTAGAAGCAAAATTATTATCTCTAAGATATTGTTTCTTCATCAAATTTCCCAATTTATTCCACTTCTGAGTTCTCACAGGGCTTGAGTAAAGGCTACAATAATTGAGTTGCTTTGGCTAATGATATCCCCTGATGGGAAGACAGGAAAGTGCAGTGAAGGTCTGAACAGCTGAAGGTACAATTTGGCCTGGCATGAGCCTCCTTTCTTGCAAGAGATGGAAAGAAAAATAATACAAAACAAAAAAGTCAACAACTTTTTGAACTCATGTACTTTAAAGATAAATTTTAAAATCTCCTTAATAGCAAATTGTCTCAGAATCTACGCCTCCACAGTCTGTAGTGCAAGCTTTTGCTTTTTGATATCTTAAACAAATGTTGCATTGTATTTGAACAAAGAATTGAAGGGGAAATCAACTTTTCATCTCAAAGTGTCCTAGCTAATAACCCCTCCACATCAGAAATCAATGTGTCATGCAGTCTGGAGGGAAACTGTTTTGATCTACAGGCCCAAACCCTAACCCAATTCATTCATCAGTCAAAACAAAGTTGTTGTGGTGTTGTTTAAGAGTGGCAGGGATGACAGCTATGGCTAATAGAAAAGAATGGCAAATCCTCTCCTCGTAAAGCAACTGCAAAATCTAACAAATAGACCAAAAGCACAGCAAAACGAAAACCAAGAAAACAATTTCAGGGCTCTGAAAACCATCAGAAGGAACAATACAACCTGGAAAGTATTTCTGATTTCAAAACTGTTGGACATTGAATAAGAAAATTATAGATCCATGCATTCCAGGCTGGCCACCCACCATGTCCCCAATCTCACCCCAGTTCAGCATGGCAGTTCTGCCAGGCTGGGTCAAGCCACAGGGACTACAAGATTTCCTGCAGCAGGCAAAACGGGTTTACTTTATTGGGAGCGGCAGGTGTCACCCATGCTCAGCAACACAGCAGTGGATATAACTTCTCAGACAGAGGTGAATGGAGGAGATCAACAAATATCTATTAGCTTGACATTATGTGGTTAGAAGATAAGCATATTCCTAATTTACACTGATCATTTTAATAGGAACTTTTAAAAAAGCGAGCAGAAAAATGATAAAATGATTAAAAACTTCCAAATTGATGAAAACAAAAATCTATACAGCCAAGAAAACTCAACAAATCTAATAAATACAAAGAGATTCTTATTTAGATACACAGCATTCAGACTGCTGAAAAACAAAACCAAAATATTGAAATTGGCAAGAGAAAATAATTCATTAGATACAGTGGAATATTAACTATTTTTTCTCATCAGACACAAGGGATATCATGGGAATTCCCTGGTGGTCCAGTGGTCAGGACTCAGCACGTTCACTGTCGGAACCCAGGTGTGACAAATTAATATGTATGTTATAATTCTTGAAACAACCATTCGGCAAACAACCACTTGGAAAACAATGAAGAAGTGGATTTAAAAATCAACAGAGGAGTGGAAATGGTACTTTAAGAAATACCAATCCATCACAAAAACAAATGCAGTCATGGAGACAAATAGTGAGTGAGATGCGATAAGTGACTGGACATCTAGAAAACAAATTACAAATGACAATGATAAATGCAACCATACCAATTATTACTCTGAATGCAAATGATCTAAATACCCACAATCAATAGGCAAAGACTCAGACTGTATATGAATGAAAAAGCAAAACCAACAACAAGCTGTTATATAGAGTCACCTTAGACTAAGAAACAAAAATAGATTAAAAATAAAAGGATGTGAAAAGATGTATCATGCAAACAGTAAACATGACCGCTGGAATGTTATATTAATGTAAAACAACAGATTTTAAGGCAAAAAGTATTATTAGAAAAAAATAGTGACTGTCATAATGATAAAAGAGTCAACGCATGAGGAAGATACAATAATTATAAATATATGTAACTAAACAAAAGAGGCACAAAATATATGAAACAAAAATGAACAAAACTGAACACAGAAATAAGTAATTCAACAATAGTAACAAGCTTTGATATTTTACTGTCAATAAATGGTAGAACTAATCCAAACAATCATAAATATCAACAGAAGTGTAGTAATTTGTACCCAACATCAGCAAAACTCACATTCCTTTCATGCATCATTCTCCGAAATAGATCACATGCAAGGCAATAAAACAAGTCATAACACATTGAAAAGTAATAAACTCATACACAGTATGTGTTCTGACCACAGCGGAATTACATTACAAATCAACAACAAAAAGAAATGTGAAAAATCATCTAATATTAATTTTAAATACATCATTCTAAACAACGCATTAATCAAAAAAATAACAGGCAAAATACAAAATATTCTGAAATGACTGAAAATGAAAACACAACATATGATTTATGTGATGCACCTAAAACAGGGCTTAGAGGAAAACTTATAGCCATATGACCTATATCAGAAAAAGATACCTCTAAATAAAAACCTGAGCTTCTACTGCCTCAAGAAACCAGATACCTATAAGCAAACGAAACCAAAAACAACCAGAAGTAAGTAAAAAGGCATTAGCAGAGGCATCAATGAAATAAAAAGCATGTCAACTGTTGAGAAAAATTGATGAAACTCATAATTTTTTGCTTGAAAAATTCAAGAAAGGTAAATTACCAAAAACAAAAATGAAAAAATTATATATATATATACACTAAAAAAATTAGATATATTTATATACACCACAAAATTTATATGCCACAGTTGTCCTGGTCCAGGCTGCTCTAACAACAGATCAGAGACCAGGTGACTTAAACAACAGAAATGTATTACTCACAGTTCCGCAGGCTGGAAAGTCCAAAATCAAGGTGCTGGTTGATTTGGTTCCTGGTGAGAGCCCTTCTCCTTGTTTGCAGATGGCATTCTTCCCATTGCATCCTGACAAGTTAAAGAGAGAAATAAGCTTTGTCACGTCTCTTCTTCCAGAGGCACTAATCTCATCACAAAGGCTCCCACCATATGAAATATCTACACATAACAGCTGTTAGTGGTGAACATGGATGTTTTCCTCCCAAGATGAAAAATGACTCAAGAATGTGCATTCTTGTCATATCTGTTCACTATTGTACTGGATAGCCTTGCCATGGCTATGTACCAGGAAAAAATATAAAAATCGTCTTACTTGCAGATGACATGATTTTCTCTATAGAAAACCCTATGGAAGTCACTAAAATACTGTTATATTTAATTAAGGATACAAGACAAACCATCAGTGAATAATAAAAAACAAAATTAAGAAAATGATTTCATTTACAATAATATTAAAGAAAGAATATCTAGGAATACATTTAATATTTAAAGAAGGGCAAAACATACTTAAAACCACAAAGTATTGCTGAAAGAAATTTAAGGAGTTCTAAATAAATGGGAAAATAACCATGTTAATCAATTAAGTAATCTCAGAGACCTAAATATAAGAATTAAACTACAAAACTTCTAGAAAATAGAAAAATCATTGTAATCTTGAGTTTGAAAAAATAATATTGGAGTTCAAACATGCTGCACAAAAGAATTAATTGATAAATTTAACTATATCAAAATTGTCTTTGAGGCTTCAAAAAATATTATGAAAATCATATATCTAAGAAAGACTTCTATGCAGAATACATAAATAACCCTTATAATTCAATAAAAATACAACTTAAAAGTCAGCAAATGGTTTGAACAGACATTTAACAAAAGAAGATACATGAATGGCTAAAAGCACTTGAAATATGCTTATATTATTAATCATTAGGAAAATGCTAAATTCAGAAACAGATACAACTACACACCCATGAGAATGGCTCTAATCAACTACACACCCATGAGAATGGCTCTAATCATAAAAATCAAACAGTATTGTTGGAGAGGATACAGAAAACTAGAACTCTCATGCTGCACTGCTGAAAGTGAAAGCCATTCAGTCGTGTCCAGCTCTTTGTGATCCCATGGTCCATGGAATTCTCCAGGCCAGAATACTGGAGTGGGTAGTCTTTCCCTTCTCCAGGGGATCTTCCCAACCCAGGAATCGAACCGAGGTCTCCTGCATTGTAGGCGGATTCTTTACCAACTGAGCTATCAGGGAAACCCTGATACGTATGGCCAGTGGGAAAATAAAAGCGGTACAGACACTTTGGAAAATGTTTCTTAAAAAATTAAAGTTATTTAGCACCCAACTCAGCAATTTCACTTGCAGGAATCTGTCCAAGAAAAATGGAAAAGACAGGCCTCCATAAAAACACATGTGTGAGTGTTCACACATCATTATTTCTAATTGCCCCAAATTGGAAACAAGCCAATTTTCCATCAACTGATGAATGAATGAACAAAATGTGGTACACATGTACAATGGACTACTATTCAGCCACAAAAACGAATGAACTATCTATTCACACTACAAGTTGGATAACCTCAAAACCAGTAGGCTTAGAGACAGGAGCCAAATGTTGGGAGAAAAAAAACTACAATGTATGATTTTATTTATATGAATATTTTAGAAAAGGTATATTTATAGGGAATGAAAGAAAATTCGTGGTTTCCTAGAGTTGAGTGTGGGAATTAACTCTGAGAAACTACGGAATGTTCTAAATCTGCATTATGGTGAAATCTGTACAACTGTAAATTTGTTAACATTATAAATGTTTTAAGTTTGTTGGCAGAAACCATTGTTAGATCTGATGCATTTACCTTACAAACTGATCCTTAATTGGAATAATTCACTGAGAAAATAAATTATTCATCCTAAAAAAAGAATAAAACATAATTTGTCCTTGTTCTCATGGTGGATTATTGTGGACAGGAAGGACGTGGCATTCCTTTTCCTCCTCTATCTACAAGCTTACTGCCTTCAATTCCTAGAATCTTTCCTTTCCTGTTCTGGGATTAAAGGTATTCTTCAAAAGTAGTGGTGAAGAAGTGGGGGAAATCCATTTTTGACAGCAAAAAAGTAACCAACAAACAAGTTCAATTTCATTGCAACTTTCCCTGACATTTGAGGTTATTTTTCTACTGCTGTCTTGCTGTCATGGTCTACTTAATGGATAAGGTTTTAAAAAAAAAAAAAAAAGGGCAGTGTAATATTTGGTCAAAAACTCAAGTAATGGAGACAGCCAAAAGCAGGTTTAATCATTTTTAATCCTTCCATTTACCAGTGCAAGCACACTGAGAAAGTTACTTGACATGTTTCATCCATAGTTTCCTCCTCTAGGAATGGAGGTGATGCTAGTATCTGTTTTCCTTACAGAGTTACTTTGAGGATTAAATTAGATATTACATATAAGAACTTATCACAAGTTTTTGACATTTCAAATATATCTGAAATATGATCACTTTTCACCTCTTCCCAGGCAATTTCCCTAGTTCATGGGAACAGCATTCTCTCCCCTATGACTAAAATAGCTTCTGGTCTCTCCACTTCTGCCTTTTCCCTCCTATTAACTATTGCTTACATAGCAGAAGATACTTCCAAAGTGTAAACCTGATTATGTCCCTCTCCTGCTCTGAAATCCCTCAGAAGACCCCTACAAATCCCTAGATTATGTGGCTCCCATCTATCTCTCTGGCCTCATTCCTACCAATATTCTCCTTGATCACTGACCAACCTGATCTTCAAATTTCTCAAACTCAAGAAATTATTTTGCAATTTACAGTATTTGCCCCTCCTGTTCTTTTTGAAATATTCTTCCCATAGTTAGTCAAATAACTTACTCCCTGACCTCACTCAAGACAAGTGACACCCCCTCAAGGATGCCTTTTCTGAGTCCTCTAACAAGCAACCTCCTGTCACGCTGTGTCCCTTTAACTTTATTCTTACTACTGAATAACACATATTAATTTTTAGCTATTACATTTTTTGTCCCTTCTAGAATGGTGATTGCAGCCATGAAATTAAAAGACGCTTACTCCTTGGAAGGAAAGTTATGACCAACCTAGATAGCATATTAAAAAGCAGAGACATTACTTTGCCAACAAAGGTCCATCTAGTCAAGGTTATGGTTTTTCCAGTGGTCATGTATGGATGTGAGAGTTGGACTGTGAGGAAAGCTGAGTGCTGAAAAATTGATGCTTTTGAACTATGGTGTTGGAGAAGACTCTTGAGAGTCCCTTGGACTGCAAGGAGATCCAACCAGTCCATCCTAAAGGAGATCAGTCCTGGGTGTTCATTGGAAGGACTGATGCTGCAACTGAAACTCCAATACTTTGGCCACTTCATGCGAAGAGTTGACTCATTGGAAAAGACCCTGATGCTGGGAGGGATTGGGGGCAGGAGAAGAAGGGGATGACAGAGGATGAAACGGCTGGATGGCATCACCGACTCAATGGGCATGAGTTTGAGTAAACTCCGGGAGTTCGTGATGGACAGGGAGGCCTAGCGTGCTGTGATTCATGGGGTCGCAAAGAGTCGTACACGACTGAGCGACTGAACTGAACTGAACTGAGAATATAAGCATCATAAAAGGAGGCCCTTTGAATATTTCTATGTACTGCTATGTTTTCTAGGACCTACAACAGTACCAGGCATATAGTAGGCTCTCAATAAATACTTGCCTAATAAATGAATGATAAATAGTAATTTCTCAATATATTTAAACACTATAATTGAACAAGATTTTAAGTGACTTGATTTAACATCAGCTAAAACACATAACATTGCAATCAAGTTTCCAATCATAATTAAGTGACTACAACAAAGTCCTCACATCTCTTAATGATCATTAAAAAACTGAAACAAAACAAGACATAATTTCCACTTCTATTGTTTAACATGTCCATAAATCATACAAGTACTTATATGAAAATTACATGGAAAATAAAATTAACACTTTTCTCTGACAATTCATTACTGACATACTACAATCTTTCTATTTCACCATTAAACTTATCTCCTTTCGGGAGCCTCATGGATATTTTAAGACTTCTAGAGGTAACAGTAGTCTCTTAAGAGAACAGGAATTTATTCCTCCGAGCAATTAATCATGGCCTCCTGGAAATGTTTTATAGACCCAGTCTTCCCACAGCTATTTATCTCCTTCCCTATAAACTGCCTTATTACACAGTTTAACTGTTTCAGCTTTCTATTATATGTCATATTTACTTTGTAACAACAATAAAAAACCCACCCATAAAACATCATGTATGATCCAAAACTCCAATCTCATAAAGTGCTATGGGAACAAAACACCAGCTGCTGGTTGACAGAGATCCTTATTTTGGCTACAGGTTTGAAGACCTTCTCAGATCCAACTGGCTTTTGGAGCCTTTTACTGAGGGTTGATAACTTAAATGCACACAGTGATAATCCTAGGATTCATGGTTAGCTAGAATCTTCTAGAAAGTTGTCTTTTTTATTGGTCCCAGGAGAATTTACTGGCAAAATGGAGGGCCACTAGCACCCAGAATGAACGTCTGTATTCCCCTAATTGGGTTGTTTTTGTGTTTTAACCTGGCCTAGCCATCCTTTCCACCTTTCTCTTCCTACTGTCCTCCACCTATCCTTAAGAATCTTGTTTAAAAAGGCAGGTGGGAGACAAAAGCCAACTGAACCCTGCCTAAATTGATTTTACAATAAAGTTTTGCTTAAGTCTTTTTAAATCAAATTTTGGTGGGGTTAGAGTTCCTGGAAAAGTTAAATAAGTTAACTTTGCCTTTTTATCTGTCATTTTACCTTCCACTAGCAAGGACATCATCAGAAAACTGAGATAAAAAGATACCAAAATTAAAAAACAAACCTCACCAAAGTGTCAGGGCGCTCGGTTACAGTAGCAGTCTTAGAACAATCTTCGGAAGCCTCCACACCATGCAGGCCCCAGCCTAGCCAGGCTTCACTCCCTTACTGGCCTTTCCAGCCTGGTGGCTAGGCCTGGCGGGCTGCTGCATTGAACCACCTTCAGCAGCAGGTGTCAGGTTCCTTGCCCAGCATCTGATGGCAAGACCAGACTTCTCCCCTCTCCTCCTGCTGGCTGGCTCCCTCTGCTGCGAGGCTTCCCCCCAGGGGGCATCACAGTCTTCACTGGCCTTCTTTGTCTCCCAGGCCCTTCTTCTACTGGGCCTCTCACTGTTGCTACTTGTTCTGGAAGTTCCGGGCCTGCTGGTCCTCCCTCTGGGCCTTGAGCTGCCGCGTCTCCTTTTTGGCTACCAGCCCGGCCTGGAATTCCGTCAAAGTCTTGTGTGTAAAACCACAGGACAGCACGTTCCCCTCCCTGACACCCTCCTGGGTGAGGTGTTAGGCTATCGCCGGCCCAGTCCCAGCAGCGCCGGGCAACTCCCCGAGAAAGCTGGGTAACTGTGCTCACAAACCAGCTCTGCCTCAAGGCCCGAGCACAGGGCCAGAGCTCACCCGTGTCCTACCGTCAGCTCTTGTCGGGGGAACGTCTGCGGGAGACGCTTCGTCATCCCACAGCCTGTTCCCACAACTTGGATGCTATAATCCGGAAGTCCGGGCCCTGGGAGGAGGGGCTGTAATTGGTGAGCCCGCAGCGCTTGATGGTGTTCAGGTTCGCCTTGCGCTCAATGATGGGAGAACAGGTTCTGGAACGCGGTATTCATAAGCTTCAGGTGGGGCCAAAAGCTGCTCCGCTGCAGGAGTGAACGGTGGCCACACTGCCGCAGAAGCACACAAGACGAGCCCTGCGAGGACGCCACACCATGCACCAGCGTGTACCTGCTGACGTGGAAGGTCAAGGGCAGGGCTCCTACAAGGTGCATCAGCTTAAGATAAACATCGATCTCCATTTCGCTCGAGACCAGGAAGTCCGTGACCCAGAAGGGCCAGGCCATACCACATGGTCCTGCAAAGAGTTCTTCTTTCCGTCCCTGCAGGCGAGCGGTGAGGCTCCACGAGAGGCCGCAGGTGCAGGCCGAACTAGTGCTGCTCTCACCATGCGGGTCAGGTTCAACGAGAAGGGCCAGGCGCGTGCCTCGCGGTTGCTGAGCTGCGTGCTCCAGGGCGCATGCGCGCACTCTCCAGGTTGCCTCGGCGAAGCGGCCTCTGCTCACCGCTTCCAGCACTGCTCTGCTTGCTTCCTGCACCGTTGTGGAGAGTAACCGGTAGCCAGTTGTGTTATATGTGCGGAAGGCTCTAAAAACCTGAGAGAACCGAGATTCCTGGTTCTGACAGAGGTTAAACGTAGAGTATGTTCAGTTCAGTTGCTCAGTCGTGTCCGACTCTTTGCGACTCCATGAACCGCAGCACGCCAGGCGTCCCTGTCCATCACCAACTCCGGAAGTCCACCCATCCCATGTCCATCCAGTCGGTGATGCCATCCAACCATCTCATCCTCTGTCGTCCCCTTCTCCTGCCTTCGATCTTTCCCAACATCAGGGTCTTTTCAAATGAGTCAGCTCTTGGAATCAAGTGGCCAAAGTATTGGAGTTTCAGCCTCAGCATCAGTCCTTCCAATGAACACCCAGGACTGATCTCCTTTAGGATGGACTGGTTGGATCTCCTTGCAGTCCAAGGGACTCTCAAGAGTCTTCTCCAACACCACCGTTCGAAAGCATCAATTCTTCGGTGCTCTTTATAGTCCAAGTCTCACATCCATACATGACCACTGGAAAAACCATAGCCTTGACTAGATGGACCTTTGTTGGCAAAGTAATGTGTCTGCTTTTTAATATGCTATCTAGGTTGGTCATAACTTTCCTTCCAAGGAGTAAGCATCTATTAATTTCATGGTTGCAGTCACCATCTGCAGTGATTTTGGAGCCCAAAAAAATAAAGTCTGACACTGTTTCCACTGTTTTCCCATCTATTTGCCATGAAGTGATGGGACTGGATGCCATGATCTTAGTTTCCTGAATGTTGCACTTTAAGCCAACTTTTTCACTCTCCTCTTTCACTTTCACCCTTTCTGCCATAAGGGTGGTGTCATCTGCATATCTGAGGTTGTTGATATTTCTCCCGGCAATCTTAATTCCAGCTCTGCTTCATCCAGCCCAAGGTTTCTCATGATGTACTCTGCATATAAGTTAAATAAGCAGGGTGACAATATACAGCCTTGATGTACTCTTTTCCTGTTTGGAACCAGTCTGTTGTTCCATGTCCAGTTCTAACTGTTGCTTCCTGACCTGCATACAGGGAGAGAGCAAATTAGGCAAGATGTCCATAGTCAGGCTCGCTCGCCCCACATTTTGTGAATAATGATTATGTAACTTCTGAAATCACTTAAAGCACTGCATGTGCATAATGAGGTACTCACTTGGCCATGGGCTACTTTTGTTCTGTAGGCATGTGTAAGTTCCACCTGGAAAGCCCTTGGCGAGGGTGGGGGTGGGAAGGTTATGTTATGTCTGCTGCTAGGCTGCTGGGCCAGCCAGCGGAGAACAAAGGCACCTGCAGTTCCGACAGCTCCCTGCATTTCTTCCAGCCTGTTAGCTCATACCTTGCCCACCCTGGGTTCACTGAAAAGCAAGACAGTTGTTCTTCTACAGTTATAGAACACACCTACCAGGCTCTCCAAGGGACCCATAGAACTGCGCTGGTCGTCAGAACTGAGGTTGGCCACAGGCACCCCCAGGCATCCCTCTGCTCTGGGATTGGGAGAGATTCACAGCACATGCGCAACTCTCTGCAAGGATCGAGCCTCACATGTCCTCTGTCAGTCCTTTCTCTCAACGTTTTTATGTCCGGGGGTGAGGAGGGAGGGGTGATTTCTAGAGCCATGAACTTGTTTTCAAGTATATCCTTTGCATACTTCATGTTACTCTGGCTAATTACTTGGAATTTTATGTTTGGATTGATCTTAGTTTAAAATTGCTAGTCACATCTCTGACAAAGTAATGGGTGTAGGATTTAAACATAGGTCAACGTAACTCCAAATCACATGCTCTGTAAGATGTCCCAAAAAACACAAGTCCCCTAACCCTCCTTATCTCTATCAATATCATCCTGCCTCTTTGACCTCTTTAAATGCTCCAAAAAAGTAGCATTTTTGCCACATTCTCTTAGAAAATTTTAGTTTGATTTCTGAAGGAGAATCTCCTACATGTTAACTTTAAAGGACCCACTACTATGATATCTCTTCTCTTTCCTTTCATATTCTTTATCCAGGAAGTTTTTTGTGGGGACACCTACATGGTAATTGATGTTTCCACCCAACATCTTAAAAATATGACAATAGTTATTTTCCTTCTCAGATAGGCCTTGTATAATCAGCACCTATATTAATATCAGAAATAGTCTCCTGAACATTCTATGTTATTCCATAATTTTCAGTAAATAGATTTTGCTGCTGAATGACAAAATTTGTTCTGTTTTCCCTTTGAAATATGTTTAATCACAAACTAGAAACTCAGATAGACCTGTTTTTACAAACTATGGATAACTCCAATAGTTTTCAGATTTTTATTTTTTTTAAAAAGGATAAGAATGGCAGCCTAATGTGTGCAAGAAATTTTAACTGGGAGTCAGAAGATTAATAATACCTTCTCAGACACCCACAGAAGATTGTTGATAAATGTATATAATAGAACTTTATAAAACATAAAGGGATTTTAATACTATTACCCACCCCCACTTCTCACTTCATAATGCATAGAGAAATATTGGTTACATTTATCAAGAAAATGCACATAATTCAAAGATATCTAGTTGGAACAACACTTTATTACTAAAAGGTCTATATTTATCAGCACTGGAATTTCCCATTATGAAGTTAGCAAGAATACTTTGGAGGGGAACATTGCTTTAATTCTCATTCACTAAATTATTTGCAAACTACTGAATACTTTGAACATATACTTCAGGACTTTTGTAATATATCAGGGTCATGATAGGTTTTGAGAAGGCAAAAGATACAGACATCACCTTTGTATTTTACCTTTATATTTGTGAATTATTTATCTTGCATTTCCCCCTGTTTCACTTATGCCTTCTATTCAAATAATATACAGTGAGATCAGACCACAAGAACTCCAAATGCTCAGTCTATGATTGCCAGTGATAAATAGGTTCTCCTTCAACTCCATTTAAATAACAGTCCCTGAATCTTAATATAGCAAAAAGGAGTCTGAAATAAAAATATTGTTCTTCTTTATGTAAAACCCTCCTCCACACACATTTCAGTAATACCAGCATCTCTAAATCATCCCTTTGATAATTATTGAATAAAACATAATTTCCAATTACACAGAAGAGAAATTATATAAGTGCGATTTGAAGTAATAATAGATTTAATTTAAATGGGCACATGTTGAAATTGCCTTTCAGGAGAGGCAGGTTGGTCATTTCCTAGAGGGAGAATGGTAGGCACAGTAGTAAAAAGAAAATGTAAGTATCCTATAAATAAATATCCAATTTAAATCAATTTAAAAATCAAATGTTTTTTCCTGCAATCTCATTGCATTAGTCAAATTTTCCAATGAATAATTCTGTATTCTCTGAATGCATGAACACAGTAGTCTTTGTCAGAATTTACACTGATAAAATGATGTGGGAACATACAGCACTAATCTTAAACTGAACAGTTTAGGTACTTGATGTGAACTATGTTAGCTCCATATTTATGTTAATTTCTACCATAACATGACAGAAGTTTGTTTGATGATCTGTAGGTCTTTTAGAAAGTACTTAAACCTCCCTTTTGGTTTGTGATCCATAGTACTTGTAAAACTAAAACTATTGCTATCCTCATATATACTGTATGTGGTAGATATCCATATATTCATTGATTTTGGTTTGGTTTTTACTCCCAATTTCCCCTGTGGTTGTCCCATCCCGAAGACATGTCAGACTCTTTGCAACCCCATGGACTATGGCATGCCAGACTCCTCTGCCACCACCATCTCCCCAGATTTGTTCAGATTCATGTCTTTGTGTTGGTGATGCTATCTAACCATCTTATCCTCTGCTGCCCAGTTCTCATTTGCCTTCCATCTTTCCCAGCATCAGGGTCTTTTCCAGTGAGTCAGCTTTTCACATCAGGTGGCCAAAATATTGGAGGTTCAGCAGCAGTCCTTCCAATGAATATTCACATTTTCCCTTAGTTCAGTTCAGTCACTCAGTCGTGTCTGACTCTTTGCAATCACATGGACTGCAGCATGTCAGGTTTCCCTGTCCATCACCAACCCCCAGAGTTTACTCAAATTCATATCCATTGAGTCGGTGATGCCGTCCAACCATCTCATCCTCTATCCATCTCATCCTCTATCGTCCCCTTCTCCTCCCAACTTCAAGCTTTCCCAGCATCAGAATCTTTTCAAATGAGTCAGTTCTTCGCATCAGGTGGCCAAAAAGTATTGGAGTTTCAGCATCAGCATCAGTCCTTCCAATGAATACTCAGGACTGATTTCCCTTAGGATGAACTGGTTGGATCTCCTTGCAGTCCAAGGGACTCTCAAGAGTCTTCTCCAACACCACAGTTCAAAAGCATCAATTCTTTGGCACTCAGCTTACTTTATAGTCCAACTCTCACATCCATACATGACTACTGGAAAAACCATAGCTTTGAATAGACAGACCTTTGTTGGTAAAGTAATGTCTCTGGTTTTTAATATGCTGTGTAGGTTGGTCACAGCTTTACTTCCAAGGAGCAAATGTCTTTTAATTTCATGGCTGCAGTCACCATCTGTGTGATTTTGGAGCCCAAGAAAATAAAGTCTGTCACTGTTTCCATTATTTCCACATCTGTTTGTCATGAAGTGATGGGACTGGATGCCATGATCTTAGTTTCCTGAATGTTGAGCTTTAAGCCAACCTTTTCACTCTCCTCTTTCACTTTCATCAAGAGGCTCTTTAGTTCTTCACTTTCTGCCATAAGGGTGGTGTCATCGGCATTTCTAAGGTTATTGATATTTCTCCTGGCAATGTTGATTCCACTTTGTGCTTCATCCAGCCTGGCATTTTGCATGATGTACTCTGCATGTAAGTTAAATTAGCAGGGTGACAATAAACCGCCTTGATGTTCTCCTTTCCCAATTTGGAACCAGTATTCTTGCATCTCTTCTTAATATTGCTCCTTCTTTTAGGCCCATACTATTTCTGTCCTTTATTGTGCTCATCTTTGCATGAAATGTTCCCTTGGTATCTCTAGTTTTCTTGAAGAGATCTCTAGTCTTTCCCATTCTATTTTTTTCATCTATTTCTTTCCAGTGATCACTGAGGAAGGCTTTCTTATCTCTCCTTGCTATTCTTTGGAACTCTGCACTCAAATGGGTATATCTTTCCTTTTCTCCTTTGCCTTTAGCTTATCTTCTATTCACAGCTATTTGTAAGGTCTCCTCAGACAACCATTTTGCCTTTTTGCATTTCTTTTTCTTGGGGATGATCTTGATCACTGCCTCCTGTACAGTTCACAAACCTCCATCCATACTTCTTCAGGCACTCTGTCTATCAGATCTAATCCCTTGAATCTGTTTGTCACTTCCATTGTATAATCATAAGGGATTTGATTTAGGTCATACCTGAATGGTCTAGTGGTTTTCCCTACTTTCTTCAATTTAAGTCTGTATTTGGCAATAAGGAGTTTATGATCTGAGCCACAGTTAGCTCCCAGTCTTGGTTTTGCTGAGTGTATAGAGCTTCTCCATCTTTGGCTACAAAGGATATAATCAATCTCATTTTGGTGTTGATCATCTGATGATGTCCATGTGTAGAGTCTTCTCTTGTGTTGTTGGAAGAGGGTGTTTGCTATGACCAGTGTGTTCTCTTGGAAAAACTCTGTTACACTTTGACCTGCTTCGTTTTGTACTCCAAGGCCAAATTTGCCTCTTACTCCAGGTAGCTCTTGACTTCCTACTTTTGCATTCCAGTCCCCTATAATGAAGAGGATATCTTTTTTAGGTGTTGTAGGTCTTCATAGAACCGGTCAACTTCAGCTTCTTCAGCATTACTGGTTGTGGTATAGACTTGGATTACTGTGATATTGAATGGTTTGCCTTGGAAACGAACAGAGATCATTCTGTTGTTTTTGAGATTTTGGATTGTTTTGTTGATATGATGGCTACTCCATTTCTTCTAAGGGATTCTTGCCCACCGTAATAGATATAATGGTCATTTGAGTTAAATTTACCCATTCCAGTCCATTTTAGTTCACTGATTCCTAAAATGTCTATGTTCACTCTTGCCATCTCTTGTTTGACCACTTCCAATTTGCCTTGATCATGGACCTAACATTCAAGGTTTCTATGCAATATTGCTCTTTACATTCTATTCGACTGTAAACTTTGAGACCAAGAGAGTGAGTTATCAAGTTATCAACTCATATATACTAAGTCATATGCATGCATGCTAAGTCGCTTCAGTTGTATCCAACTCTTTGCAACCCCATGGACTGTAGCCTGCCAGGCTTCTCTGTCTGTGGGGATTCTCCAGGCAAGAGTACTGGAGTGGGTTGCCTTGCACTCCTCCAGGGGATCTTCCTGACCCAGAAATTGAACCTGCGTCTCTTATGTCTGCTGCATTGGCAGAAGGGTTCTTTACCACTGGCACCGCCTGGGAAGCCCGCTAAGTGATACACACACACACACACACACACACACGTATATATACAGAGAGGTTTTGTTTTTAATTCAAAAAATGTTTAAGATCTATATGTTGCCAATTATATATCTAATTGCTTCTTGCTACTATAATCCATAGTGTCCAATATATGCATTTAATATTTATATGTATACTTATGCATATTGTTTTTCAGTCTCTCAGTCATGTCCAACTCTTTGCGACTCCAAGGACTGTAGCACGCCAGGCTTCCCTGTCCTTCACCATCTCCCGGAACTTGCTCAAACTCACGTGCATTGAGTTGGTGTTGCCATCCAGACATCTCATCCTCTGTCGTCCCTTTCTCCTCCTTCCTTCTATTTTCGCCAGCGTCAGGGTCTTTTCCAACGAGTTGGCTCTTTGCATCAGGTGGCCAAAGTATTGGAGCTTCAGAATCAATCCTTCCAATGAATATTCCAGGTTGATTTCCTTTAGAATTGACTGCTTTGATCTCCTTGCTGTCCAAGGGATTCTCAAGAGTCTTCTCCAGCACCACAGTTTGAAAGCATCAATTCTTCATAAACTTGACACACATATTTATGTATACTGTGTGCATATATATAATATATATAGAGAGATGAGCATGTTTAGACAGATGTCAATATTCATGAGTGTGTGTGTTCATACAAATTGTATGGTCAGGCCATTGAAGTTGGCTGTTACCTTGTTCATCCCCTGGTTAACCAGTCCCTGCTTCGCTTACCTGACTCCTCTTAATTATAGGGCTTAGTTAGTAATGCCTACCTGCTTGCCCCCTGCCCCAGCCTCTTCTTTCCCTGTTAAATGATGAGTCAGCCTGAAGTCAATTCCCCTCTAAGTGGTAACTTTCTCCTTGAAGAGCAAAAATTGCTGCTATGTCCCGTCTCCCGCCTGCAGTGGGCTATTGCTCTAGAATCTCAGGTTTAGATATGCAATACCATCTGTCCAATAAGCTGTTGATGTCTGTTGCTGTCTCCAGGCTCTTTCTTCAGTCCTAAAGCTGGTCAACTACAAGGCTTGCAGGCCTGCCGAGTTCAGCTCAGCACAGATAGTCAAGAGGAGGAACACAAAAAAACTAGCACTATAAAACAAAAGATACTTTGGAGTGTAAGGGAGTGCAGTTCTTTTTTTAAAGAGAGGATTAATTAAAATATGTTCTTCATCTTGGATATATAAGTACTTTTATGGCTTGTCATAAAAAATGCTGCTTCTAAAACCACTTCAAGGAAAACAAAATTACTGTGCCCTATAAAATCTGTTAGAGGGACAGAAAGTGGCTTCTGTGTTGACAATGACCTGATGTTGAGAGAGTCAGAATAAAATCGTCTCATATATTATGAGACCAGAGATCCTAGAGGTTTCTCAACATTTTCTATTATCATGGAGTTGTAACTTTTAGACATGGGCATTTAAATAAAATGAGATTCTCTTTTTGTAATGTAAGATGGTAAAGCAGTTTCTCCAACATCACTTTAAAGAAGCATTTTTATAACACCATATGTGTAATACACTTTATATAGATAATACTTTGTATACCATGTATGCCTGTATATTCTATATGTATAAAATGAAAAAAGCGAACTCTAAAATAATATACGATTGTTTAATATGTTTATTTGGTTAAATTGATTCAAGCTTAGATTCTTTCCCTTGAATCTCAAACAGGCTGGAACAACAGAGGTGTTACAAAGTTACATTTCTGAGACATGTATTTTGTCTGCTGTTTCTTCACCAGTCCTATTAGAAAGAAGAAACTGAGAAATTAAAAGTCTGTAGTAACAGTTTTAGGCTTGAGATGAAATAAGCTTTTGACTGTGGATATTTCTAATTTACAGATAAAACTAAGGCTCGTTAGTCCTAAGTAACTTTCTCTGAGATTTCATTTAGTGAGGAGACTATATAAGATTTATATGTAGCTCTGTCCGTCTATGCTTAAACTGAGGCTTCTTGGATTAAAGCAGGAGTCTGCAGACTTTTTCTCAAATAGGGCCAGATATAAACACATATTGTGTCTGTTGCAACTACTGTCAATATAGGAGAGAAGGATGTGTAGACTACATGTAAACAAATAAGCGGGGCTATATTCTAGTAAAATGGTGTTTATAGACAATTTTAACTTCATAAGATTTACATGTCATGAAGTATTATTCTCCCCTTACTTTTTTCAGCTATTTGAAGTATAACAAACTCTTTGCTTACATGTTGTATACAAACAGGTGGGAGACTGCATTTAGCCCATGGCCTGTAATTTTTCAACATCTGCACAAGGCTGTGTTAAACTTCAGCAGTCAGAAAAGGGTTGAATTTTGTGTTTCAGTTTTGAGATCTTGCAGCAAGATTATTTGGCCTTAAGAATGTAGGTGAAGTGATTTTTATGGCATCAAAAATAGATACCCAAAAGCCAGACAAAAATGCACACCCAAAGTTAAGATTAAAGTTAGTAATGATAAATATATGAGTCATTCCTATGAAATTATAACTCAAGCTGAAATAGTATTTAAAAATGTGACTTTGGAAACAGAATTATGCTCAGAAGGAGAGAAAATAACAAGAAAATGTGACGTGTATGGAGATATCAGTAAAAAGGAAAGAATGAAGGTGAACAAATTCATGGGAGATAATTTCATGAAAGGAAAGCAGGACTAATAAAAATCCAAGAGGACAGGGAAAAATTCATGGCTCCATTTAGCAACTGAGTAGGCTGACAATGATTTCTGATAGAAGAATCACTGGAGACAGATTAGTGTGGGAGCAAGTTACAGATGCTGAAGTAGGAGGCAGAAGTAGGAGATCTGCCTTTCCATTAGAAATGAACTTTATTAAAGGAAATAGTATATGCTAGTTATCTAAAAATTCAATGTTTAATGATTGCTTTACAGAAACCTTTATATTTCATAGGTAAGCTCTGAAAGCAATAAATAGAGACAGTAGGATTTATAAACAGATCTGTAATCTCTGCAAAGATTTAGAAACTGCTAAGGTTTGGTTGTCATATTCTGGGGCTTCCATGAGCTTTTACCTATTTATTAGCTTTGTCTTATGTTATTGATACTTTTATTTCAGTGTGTTGTAATGGATGTGACGTATCTCTAATATGGAACTTGTGAGTCTGGCACTCTTTCAACCTTAAATGACATGCTGACTCAGATTTTGGCCTTTAGGTTTCTCTTCATAGGAGGTTAAACTGGGTTAAAAGTAGATCCCAGATTGATATTTTCAGGGCAGGAGAAGTTGGAGAGAATGAAAATATGGAGCGTGAAAATGTACTCAATCTAGAGTATAAAATAATTTTCAGTAGCAAATGTAAGCTATGAACATAGGGATAAGTTATTCCTGATTTAACATCCTATGAGATAGCATATGAGCTTCCCAGTTGGCTCAGATAGTGAACAATCTGCCTGCAACACAGGAGAACTGGGTTCTGTCCCTGAGTTGGGAAGATCCCCTGGAGAAGGAAATGGCTACCCACTCCAATATTCTTGCCTTGAGAATTCCATGGACAGAGGAGCCTTCTGGGCTACAGTCCAAATGATCGCAAAGAGTCAGACACGACAGAGTGACTAACACTTTCACTTTCAAAATAACCTATCGCCAGTATTGAAGAGACATTACCTTAAGGAATAACTGCAGAGTTGTGAGGAGTATTAAGAGAACGCAGAAGGCATGTTAGCAAAAGCCAGAAGCTGCTTTTATGCTAAGGACTGAAGAGGTGAGTGGACAAATTAATTTCCAGAATTCAGTGAGACCTGAGGCTAAGAAGGAGAATCAGGTCCCACAAGCTCCAAACATGGAGGGAATAGCTACTGCTAGAGATTCGACCGTTCAGAAAAAGTGTTGCAATCAGAGAAGACTTAATAGTTCTTGGCATTTAACAAAAAAATGGCTATAGATAATATCTTTACTTGGAAGATATTGGCTAATGTTGCATTTCAGATATCTGAAAATATTTTAAGTCAATTCAGTCGCTCAGTCATGTCCAGCTCTTTGCAACCCTATGGCTAACTGAATGGTTTACTTCATTTGATTATAGTATATCTGAACATCTTGTGATAAATACATATTGTATTCTATTTTCTGAATTGAAATACATAGTGAATTTATCTCAAAAATATGAATTTCTCCTTTTGCAGTCTTTAGTAACCAAAATTCTGTCATGTATTTCACGTATTTATGATCAACTTTGGGCTTTCCAGGTGGTGCTAGTGGTAAAGAACCCTCCTGCCAATGCAGGACACCTAAGAAACTCAGGTTCGATCTCTGGGTTAGGAGCATCATCTGGAGGAGGGCGTGGAAACCCACTCCAGTATTCTTGCCTGAGAATCCCATGGACCAAGAATCCTGGTGAGCTATGGTTCTTGGGGTCGCAAAGAGACAGACACGACTGAAGCGATTTAGTATGCACACACACACACACACACATAATCAACTTTAGTGCATCAAATCAATTTAAAAATGTTAACCCCAACATTTTTGACATATTGTTTGGCTAGAAAAACAAAACTGTATTCTACCAAACCAATTTATATTTATTTTTCTCTTTTCTATGTAGTATCTCTACCTGCTTTGAATAGGATTAATTCATTGAGTCTTTAAGTGTCTCAGGCATAGTATTTTCCTAGGCACCATGGAGGGTACTTGAATTGCAGGCAGGTGGCTCAGCAGTTAAAGCGTCCGCCTGCAATGCGGGAGACCTGGGTACGATCCCTGGGTCGGGAAAATCCCCTGGAGAAGGAAATGACAACCCACTCCAGTATTCTTGCCTGGAGAATCCCATGGACAGAGGAGCCTGATGGGCTACAGTCCACGGGGTTGCAAAGAGTCGGACACGACTGAGCGACGCGACTTTCTTTCTTTCTTTATGGAGGGTAGTAATTAGAAAACAGCATTCCCAGTATATGATACCTAAAATCAGGTTGTAGGGAATAGTCATCTACAAACAAATACACTGAAATTCAGAAGAGAAAAGGCTGGTGGAAAAGAGATAAAGCAACAGCTTCATGAAGGATGTGATATCTGAGCTCAAAATTTAAGAACGGGATATGCGGAATGACAGGTTATTTCCCAATTACAGGAAGCAGAGACAATGCCACCTTTTAATTGTGATAATTGCAAATAAGTAGCCCCTGGGCACAACCAACACCATTGTAAATGGAAATAAATCAGCAGTGATGCAATCCTTGGGATAGATTGCTCTCTGGGGAAATACAATTCTGGCTACCAGATTCTGTATCCATGGGCAAAGTGATGACATAATACTTTTAATAATGCTGAGTAAGCACTTTGTTCTGATCTGCTATAACCACAGAATTTCTAGAAAATCATAGAACACACTATGTGATCATCTCCTCATAAGTTCATTCTAAACCTTTGGTACTTGGTACTTGGTACATCATTATCCAACTTGGACCGGCAACAGTATATTTCGTTTCCTTGGAATTTGAGAAAATAGAATGAGATGATTTGTACTGAAAATCAAGATGCAAGTTTGTGAAAACAGCTGCCAGCTTAGTTGTCTCTAGTTAGTTTTTAAATTACCAAAAGGAGAACTGATGTCTGGGGGGAAAAAAGAAAAACAGAAGATATAGAGTCTTGAGAAAGATATACATCACAAACCTGATTAAATGATGCTTATTGCTTTACAGTCAGATTATTTTCTTACCAATGTGAAACTTACCATTTTAAAAATATTTGTAGTTACAAGTATCTGCTCAGTATTAACTCTATTTTCTTTCTTTTTTTCTTTTTTTCTGAAAACTTCACCAGTGTCTGTTTGGCAGCAGTGTGGTCTCAATATGATGTGGTGCTATTGCAAGCAAATTCCGAATGTATGTTCCCATTTTAGAGCTTCCAAAGCAATTGGCTGAGCCCTTTGTTGGAAATGTATCATGGGTCAACTTATTCTTTTGCCTAAACCTTCTCTGCCCCTGAAGAATTGTTCTCAGGAGCACTCACCAATAAATCCCATTGGTACAAATATCAGTCTGTCAGAACCCATATCACAAAGAACCCAACATATAAGCTGGATGTCCACTTTCTCCAAGTTGATCTGTAGATTAAATGCAATTCTAATAAAATCCAAATAGATTTCTGATGAAAGTGAGAAGGATTCTAAAAGTGTGTATAAAATGTGTAGGATCTAGAAGAGTCTTCTTTGGGAAGAAAAAGTTAGAACTGATACTTAACTTGACTTCAAGTTTTACTCTATAAGCCCCAGTAATCAAGAAATGATGGTATTTGTGAGAGGATAAACACATGGTCAACTGAATAGAATTGAGAGACTAGAAATAGAACCCTACATAGAGTGAACCTATTTTTGATCAGAGCAAGCAAAGAGAGCCTGAACCCATAGAGGCTAGATTCATGGAAACATGAAGTACAAACTCCCCAAACAGGCCACTGAGAGTGATGGCAAGTGGGTCTACTACCACTTTTATTCTTTGGTTACTGAACCCAGATATTTTACTTGTTTGGGAAACAGCACCATATAAGGCCATTGATTAGAGTTTATACTGCATTCTGGTTGGATGGAGCATCCTTCTTGTAGCATAAGATCTCAAAGTGGGAACATCATCTTTGTCTTCAAAAGACCATTTCATCTCTTTATCAGTGTGGACTATTGTAAGTGATAACACCAGTGAATCCCAAGACTTTGTGCTGTAATTTATGCAATTCTTTTTTTTTTTTTTTTTTTGCACCTGCATTACTTTATTGCTATAAAAGTTTCTCAATCTAAACTTGAAATTTCACTAGTCTACCTCACATTTTATAATTCTGAATTATCTTAGGTTGTATCTACAGTATGTTCTTGTCCTTTCATTCACTTTGGTAAATGCATTAAAATTCTCCCCCTCAAAAAAAAAAAAAAAAAAAGTAGTCCACTGCCTCACCACTACTGGTTCTTATGAAGGTCAACCTCCATGATGGTACACATTGATGTTTATTTCCATGTGTACATCCTCTCCTGTAGACTTCTCTCACACTGAGTGGAGTTAACCTGCATAATCAATAGGATATTGTGGAAACAATACTGTGTGACTTCCAGAGCTATTTCACAAAAACATGTTCCTTCTACCTTGATTCCTGATAGATCATTTGCTCAGGTAGAAGCACTTGCCAGCTTCCAGAGAAGCTCAGAGAGCTTTGTACCTGGTCCATGTCACAAGGAACTGGGACCCCTGTAAAGAACCAGCATTTGCTTGCCAGGTACATGAGTGAGATATTGTGGAAATAGATATCCACATACAATTAATGCTTCAGATGAGTAACACCTCAGATGACATGTTGAGTGCAACTTTAGCTGACATAATTATCTAGCTAAGCAACTCCCAGACTCCTAACCCTGAAAAACTGTGTAATAAATACATATTTATTCTTTAAATCCACTAAATTTGGGAGCATTTTGATGCTGCCATAGATAACTAATGTAACTATAGAATGTGTTCCTTAGTTGTAGCGCAGTTTTACATGTGATCCCCTTATGTGTACCAAACACTGTAAATTCTCGGAAAATGGTACTGGGTAAAATCCCATAAGGAGAGAAGAAAAATTCAACTCTATAATATGTGTTGTTTCCATTCAAAGTGAATCACTGTCCTTTCTGAAGCAATTAGATGACCATCCCTTAGAAGATGGCGCTATATTGGGAACCGAGTGTAGGGTCTATTGATGTCAGTTGGACATATGGCATCAGCAATAGCCTACTTGCCCTTGGAGTCCGTGCTGTTGGGCGTCTATTCCTGCCATCACGGCTTCTCCTCCCATGTGCCCACTCTCCCACTGGTGACTCTGCAGAGGCCACAGTGAAGAAACTAGTTAATGTCAGCTGGCCAGGTCATTTTGCTTACATATGAGTGTAGACCCTACTCTGTAGGCAGATGAAAGGTGCCCCTTTACTTTGGAGGAAATATCCTCACATGCCCCATACCACTGGGTATTTAGAAAAATACACTGATGTGGTAAGCTCTTTAATCTTCTTAGAGTTTATCTTCTTTTCTAAAGATTATACATGTCTTACCAAGACTTCCAGGAGCATGCTTGCTACTTTTTGCTCATTCAGTCTGATTAACCTGATATATAGTGGACTAATGTGACATTCATGGAAGTATCTAGGCAGACCAGATACCTATGCACTACGTTTTGACTCATGATATGGACCAGTATATGATCCATCTTGGTACACAATGCAGATACGTTTGAAAAGTGCATGGATTTTATAATTATTAGGTTTAATGATTTATAAATTAAGTGTAATCAAATTTTGTGATTGCATGTTTAATTCTTTTATATGTATTGTATGTATGTATGTATTTTGTATGTATGTATTATGTTACTGTTTCTGTGCCTATATATCACAATTGATATTTTTATCTCAGTTGTCTAATTACTGAAAATATGGTATTAAAATTTGAAACTATGTGTATCCATCTATTTTTGTGTATTCTTATAATTCTTTAATGTCTTATAGTTCTATTATTACATTCATAGACATTTAGCATTTATGTATCTTCTTACTACATTAACTATTTTATTATATGATTCTGAGACTGTTTTTATACATTTAGGTCAACTTCATCAGATATTAATATAAACATAACATGTTTCTTTTTTATTTTTTTTTAATTTATTTTTAATTGAAGGAAATTGCTTTACAGAATTCTCTTGCTTTCTGCCAAACATCAACATGAATCTGCCATAGGTATACACAGGTCCCCTCACTCTTGAACCTCCGTCTCATCTCCCTCCCCATCCCTCCCTTAAGATTTCTACAGTTTGAGATCAAACTCTTTGAGTCCCCTGAGCCATGCAGCAAATTCCCATTGGCTGTCTATTTGTATATGGTAATGTAAGTTTCCATGTTACCCTCTCCATATCGCACCCTCTCTCTCCTCCCCTCCTACCCCCTGCCATGTCTGTAAGCCTGTTCTCTATGGCTGTTGTCTCCATTGCTGCCCTGCAAATAATCTCATCAGTTCAGTTCAGTTCAGTTCAGTCGTTCAGTCATGTCTGACTCTTCGTGACCCCATGGACCACAGCATGCCAGGCCTCCCCTGTCCATCACCAACTCCCGGACTTTACTCAAACTCATCTCCATTGATTCGGTGATGCCATCCAATCATCTCATCCTCTATTGTCCCCTTCTCCTCCTGCCCTCAATCTTCCCCAGCATCAGGGTCTTTCCCAGTGAGTCAGCTCTTCACATCAAGTGACCAAAGTATTGGAGTTTCAGCTTCAACATCAGTCCTTCCAATGAACACTCAGGACTGATTTCCTTTAGGATGGACTGGTTGGATCTCCTTGCATTCCAAAGGACTCTCAAGAGTCTTCTCCAAAACCACAGTTCAAAAGCATCAATTCTTTTGCGCCCAGCTTTCTTTATAGTCCAATTCTCACATCCATACATGACTACTGGAAAAACCATAGCCTTAATGAGATGGACCTTTGTTGGCAAAGTAATGTCTCTGTTTTTTAATATGCTGTATAGGTTGGCCATACCTTTCCTTCCAAGGAGTAAGTGTCTTTTAATTTCATGGCTGCACTCACCATCTGCAGTGATTTTGGAGCCCAAAGAAATAAAGCCAGCCACAGTTTCCACTGTTTCTCCATCTATTTGCCATGAAGTGATGGGACTGGATGCCATGATCTTAGTTTTCTGAATGTTGAGCTTTAAGCCACCTTTTTCACTCTCCTCTTTCACTTTCATTAAGAGTCTCTTTAGTTCAACAGTACCATATTTCTAGATTCTATATATATGTGTTAGTATATGATATTTATTTTTCTCTTTCTGACTTCACTCTGTATAATAGGCTCTAGGTTGATCCACCTCATTAGAATTGACTCAAACCCTTTCCTTTTTATAGCTGAGTAATATTCCATTGTGTGTATGTACCCAGCTTCTTTATCCATTCATCTGTCAATGGACATCTAGGTTTCTTCCATGTTCTAGCTATTGTAAATACTGCTTCAGTGAATATTGGGGTACATGTGTCTTTTTCAATTTTGGTTTCCTCGGGGTATATGACTAGGAGTGGGATTGCTGGGTCATATGGTGCTTTTATTCCCATTTTTTAAAGTAATCTCCATACTATCTTCCATAATGGCTGTATCAATTTGTATTCACACCAACAGTGTAGAAGAGTTCCCTTTTTCCTATATCCTCTCCAGCCTTTATTATGTGTAGACTGTTTGATGGTGGCAATTCGGACTGGTGTGAGGTGATATTTCACTGTAGTTTTGATTTGCATTTCCCTAATAATGAGAAATGTTTCAAATCTTTTCATGTTTTTCTTAGCCATCTGTCTGTCTTCTTTGGAGAAATGTCTGTTTAGGTCCTCTGCCCACTTTCTGATTAGTTTGTTTATTTTTCTGGTTTTGAGCTGCATGTGTTGCTTGTATATTTTGGAGATTAATTCTTTGTCAGTTGTTGCATTAGCTGTTATTTTCTCCCATTCTAAGGGTTGTCTTTTCTCTTTGCTTATAGCTTCCTTCATTGTATTAAAGCTTTTAAGTTTAATTAAGTCCCATCTGTTTATTTTTGTTTTTATTTCCATTACTCTAAGAGGTAGGCCACAGAAAATCTTGCTGTGATTTATGTCATAGAGTGTTCTGACTAGGTTTTCCTCTAATACTTTTATAGTTTCTGGGCTTACATTTAGGTCTTTAATCCATTTTGAATTTATTTTTGTGTATGGTATTAAGAAATGTTCTAATTTAATTCTTTTACAGGTAACTGTTCAGTTTTCCCAGCAACACTTATTGAAGAGGCCGTCTTTGCCCCATTGTATATTTTTGCCTCCTTTGTCAAAAATAAGGTACCCATAGGTGCATGGGTTTATCTCCAGGCTTTCTATCTTGTTCCATTGGTGTGTATTTCTGTTTTTGTGCCAGTACCATACTAAACATACCATGTTTCTTATGCCTAGTGTTTTCCTAGTATGTAGTTTCATCCTTTTAAATTCAACTTACATCTGTCTTTGTATATAAAGTGCTCACTCTTGCTATCACAAAATAGCTGAGTTTTTCATCCAGTCTGACCACCTCTGGCTTTTAATTACAATGCTTGAAAGTGAAAGTCACTCAGTTGTGTCTGACTCTTTGTAACCCCATGGAGTATACAGTCCATGGAATTCTCCAGGCCAGAATACTGGAGTAGGTAGCCTGTCCCTTCTCCAGTGGATCTTCCTGACTCAGGAATCAACTGGGCTCTCCTACACTGCAGGTGGATTCTTTACCAGCTGAGCTACCAGGGAAGCCCAATTACAATGCTTAGTGCATTTATATTTAATATCATTAATTATATAGCTTGGTTTACTTCAACTGCTTGCAATATTCTTTAGTGATATTATCTGGTTTGGCTTTCTTTTTCTCCCTTCCTCACTTCTTTGGAGTTGATCAAATATGTTTTATCATTCTACCTTCTTTATAGACTATTTAGCCATATTTCTTTAAATTATAATTTTACTAGTTTTCCTATGGGCAGTAATATACTTCTTAATGTATCAAGTTTACTTAGACTCAAGTATTACAAAATTGCAAGGAAAATGTCAAAACAGTAGTGAAATTTCATTTATTCCCCATCCTCATTACTATTGTTTACAGTAATAAACAATATAGTGTTAGTGTTATATAGTGTTATATATTTGCTTTAAATAGTCATCTTCAGAAAAATGTAGAGAAAAAGTGTAGTTTATATTTATCTACATAATTTACCATTTCCTATGTTTTTCATTCCCTCTGGAAAAGCTAAAATTCCACCAGCTGTAATCTCTCTTCAATCTCAAAACTTCCTCATTACTGAAATTTGGGCATGCTACTGACAGTTTTTCTCAGCTGGCATTATCTGAAATTCCTTTATTTCTCTCTTTTTAAGGGATATTTTCATTGTTTAGAGAATTTTGGGTTGAATATTCAGCACTGTTTTACTTTCAGTTCTTTAAGGGTGTTGATCCATTTTTCCTTTGCCTCCCTTGTTACAATAAATCATCAATCCTTCATAATCTTATTGTTCTGTATCTAATATTTCTTTTTCTCTGCCTGCTTTTAAGATATTCTCTATTTTCACTTCGCACCATACTTAAGTATGCTGAAAAGGCCTACTTGTGAATGTAAAGTCAGGTGGGCCTTAGGAAATATCACTACAAACAAAGCTAGTGGAGCTGATAGAATTCTAGTTGGGCTATTTCAAATCCTAAAAGATGATGCTGTGAAAGTGATGCACTCAATATGCCCGCAAATTTGGAAAACAGCAGTGGCCAAAGGACGGAAAAAGTCAGTTTTCATTCCAATCCCAAAGAAAGGCAATGCCAAAGAATGCTCAAACTATTGCACAAGCATTCATCTCACATGCTAGCAAAGTAATGGTCAAAATTCTCCAAGCCAGGCTTTAGCAATACATGAACCATGAACTTCCAGATGTTCAATCTGGTTTTAGAAAAGGCAGGGGAACCAAAGATCAATTGCCAACATCCATCGGATCGTCAAAAAAGCAAGACATTCCAGAAAATCATCTATTTCTGCTTTATTGATTATGCCAAAGTCCTTGACTGTGTGGATCACAATAAACTGTGGAAAATTCTGAAAGACATGGGAATACCAGAACACCAGACCTGCATCTTTGAGAAATCTGTATGCAGGTCAGAAAACAACACTTAGAACTGGACATGAAACAACACACTGCTTCTAAATAGGAAAGGGAGTACGTCAAGACTGTATATTGTCCCCCTGCTTATTTAACTTACATGCAGAGTACATCATGAGAAATGCTGCACTGGAGGAAGCACAAGCTGGAGTCAAGATTGCCGGGAGAAATATCAATAACCTCAGATATGCAGATGACACCAGCCTCATGGCAGAAAGTGAAGAAGGACTAAAGAGCCTCTTGATGAAAGTGAAAGAGGAGAGTGAAAAATTTGGCTTAAAGCTCAACATGCAGAAAACTAAGATCGTGGCATCTGGTCCCATCACTTCATGGCAATAGATGGGGAAACAGTGGCTGACTTTATTTTGGGGGTGCTCCAAAATCACTGTAGATGGTGACTGCTGCCATGAACTTAAAAGATGCTTACTTCTTGGAAGGAAAGTTATAGCCAACTTAGACAGCATATTAAAAAACAGAGACATTACCCACAAAGGTCCATCTAGTCCAGGCCATGGTTTTTCCGGTGGTCATATATGGATGTGAGAGTTGGACTATAAAGAAAGCTGAGCACAGAAGAATTGATGCTTTTGAACCGTGGTGTTGGAGAAGACTCTTGAGAGTTCCTTGGACTGCAAGGTGATCCAACCAGCCCATCCTAAAGGAGATCAGTCCTGGGTGTTCATTGGAAGGACTGATGTTGAAGCTGAAGCTCCAAAACTTTGGCCACCTGATAAGAAGAGCTGACTCAGAGGAATCGGGTGGAGAGGGAGGTGGGAGGGGGGATCGGGATTGGGAATACATGTAAATCCATGGTTGATTCATATCAATGTATGACAAAACCCACTGGAAAAAAATAATAATAATAAAAAAAAAAAATTTAAAAAAAAAAAAAAAAAAAAACAGAAAACAATCCCAAAGCCTATCAGCAATTAAATGGATAAATAAATTGTATCATACTCATAAAAAAAAAAAAAAAAAAGAAGAGCTGACTCATTTGAAAAGACCCTGATGCTGGGAAAGATTGAAGGTGGGAGGAGAAGGGGACTACAGAGGATGAGATGGTTGGATGGCATCACCAACTCAATGGACATGAGTTTGAATAAACTTTGGAAATTGGTTATGGACAGGGAAGCCTGCTGTGCTGCAGTCCCTGGGGTCTCGAAGAGTCGAACACAGCTGAGTGACTGAACTGAACTGACTAATTATGGTGCACTATGTCATGATTTTCTTTGTATTTAACCTTCTTAGAATTGAAAACCAACAGTTGTAAGTAATTTGATCTTTCTTATGAATTTAGAAAAGCTTCAGCAGTTATGTTTTCAAATATTCTCATTGACCATTCTCTCTCATTTCATTCTGGAAGTCACTGAGTTAGCATTTTGTTTGCTCATTTTTCCAACATTTTCCCCTCTATTCTTCAGAGTGAATATTTTCTATTAATTATATCTCAAATTAATGTCCCTTTTATGTCCTGACTCTGTTTCTAATAAGTTTATACTGTAATATTTTTCAGATATTTTTCAATTCTGAAATTTCTGTTTGATTCTTTATATAGCTTCTGTTGTTGTTCTAAAATTTGCTGTTTACTCTTTCCCATCAAATACTTTTCTTTGTTTTAAAATGTATTAATAATAACAACTACTTTTAAACTCTTTGTATATTAATACCAACATTTGTGTTTATTACCTTTTTAAAAAAAAAATTGGAAACGTCACATTTTCATAATTTTTTGACTATCCACACATTTTTTTAAATGTTATCTTCACATTGTGTTATGTACTGAATGGAGCTGAACTTTGATGCCAATTTTTGCAAGTATTTTGAACTTTTGGCGGGTGATTAAATTGCTGACAGGTCTTTATTCCTTCTAGGCTTACTTATACTCTTTGTTAAGGTAGATCTATTGTCATTCAGAATTTCGACTTAGAGCAGTCCCTCACCATAGTAGGGCATCCTAACCGCTAAGATGTAACATTTTTAGGGCTTATATTATCTGCACAAGGCGCTCAGTGCGATCTTTCCATTCTAGGTGGACTGGAATCCCAGTGGCTCTCAGAACGACACAGCCTACAGTTCCAGCACTGCACAAGTTCTGATATCATTCAGCTTTCAGCCTCAAAGCACAGAGATCTCCACTAGGCCTCAGGGAATCTCACCTTATGCATGAACAGCCTAGCTCTTGGCCAAGGATCCACAGTGAATGACCACACAAACTTCTAAAATGTTTCCTCTGTACGGCTCTCCCTATTTCAATGTATGCCCTGCAAATTCCAGCTGCTTAAGCAGTCCGCGACTCTGATTTTGTATTCTCAGCTTGGAGAACAGGGTTTCTCAGCCCCCATCTCACAGTTCTGTGCTATGGCAGGAAAATGTTAGTAGTTGATCCTCCACTTTTAAGGAATTAAAATACCCTTCAAGGCTTATTTTAAATGCTACCAAACTTTTCCTCATCCCTACTTCCAAGAATCACCAGCAGTTATCCAGATATTCTCTTTGTATGGATCTCAGCAACATTTAAGTAGTATCTGGCCTTCAGGATAAATATGTTCTTGCTTAATATCTATTGTTTAGAACAAGTGCTTTAAGGACAAGTATATTTGTGATGGTGAAAGGGAGTAAGAATGGGATTCAGTTTTACGAACTCATGAGATTTAGTATTAGAGATGGCTCTGCCATTTTTTGGTTTCAACTTACATAGTCTTAGAAATTTAAGCTCTCTGAATGTGAAATGTCAAATTTATGGTGTCTCAGATCAACTAGTTTTCAATCAAGATCAAGTTGTCATGAGGATCAACTGAGATAATATACACAAGTGACATTTAACCAATAAAGGGCTTATAAAAGTACTAAAGTATTATGGGCAGGTCAACATCATCTGCATAATAACCCTAATACCTCATAAGGTAAAGTTTTGCATTAAATTATTTTAATGGTGGTGATAAAATATCTCTCTAGGGAATATTTAAATGCACACAAAATTCATGGCCTTGAAGGGTAATATTTACTACTAAAATAAATTTTGTTTTGCTTTTTACATTTAAAAAATTAAACCTTGAAGAATGTAGAACATCACAGTGTTGAATAACAGGGTTTCCTTGAATGAATGGAGACTCAGAGGTATCAACTAACAAAAGGCTGCAGTTCTTTAGCACTGCTCACATACAAGAGTAATAAACAGCAGTAAATGCCAGTCTTTGTTATGAAACAGTCTTTTTTAATATAACCCCATTCTACACAACTTTCTGTGCATTATTATGCTTGTAATGTCTGGTGGTACACAGTGATAGAATTCCAGAGAAATGACAAAGTTTGCACCAGCCAAGGTGAGGGAAAGGATTAAAATTTGGTGACATCAGCAAATTTAATTATTTCTTAATGTATTGGAGGATACCTCTTCACTGCCTTTGTGGAGGGCTTTTTTGAGGATCTATTTCACGTAGTGAATAAAACACTCTAAAATTTCATGTACTGTACTTTCAGTAGTAACTCTTACATGACTATATTTATGTAATGAATTTTCATCATAATATGCTAACAATAGAACATAGCTTCACTGGAGAAGAAAATTGGACACAGTGGAATGCTATGTGGCAAAACATTTTATAAAATTATAATAAATAAAGATGTCTAACAGGTTTAGTAAACACACTGAACTCAGTGGGGTACAGTCAAAAAGTAATTCTGTTTTTCTACCATCAGGGTCTTCAGATACACTATGTGAGATCTCCATTCCCTCTCCCTGGACATCTTTAACAGATAAGTTGCTTTTCTGATAACTTCTAGGTATTAGCAGAGTGTCATTTTCATGATTAAAACATCTAGTATAATCTTGAATCAAAACTAACCTCTCACACAATTCAAACATTTTCTTTCTACCCTAGTCCAAGACTAAAGTTTTGACTAAATTTTAATGACTAAAATTGACTAAAAGTTTGGGATCTGCAAGAGGGAAAACAGGTTTTGCTATGGTTCTTTTCCCCTCCATAGATTTTGTGAGGTAAGGGAGAAGAGAGAAAAGATGAGAGAAAAATAAATTCTTTTTACTTACTTAATGCTGGTTATAGTCCTCTGGTGATTGCTTAGTCAGGGATCCAAACATTGGCTCTTTCACCGATGTGCATTGAAGGATCTGGGGAGACTGTTCAGAGGGGCCTTCACTCTGCATCATTCTAACACTGTGATTCACGATGTGGTGACTTCATTCAGACTTCTTGGTCCCCTTCCTTGTGGCAGTCTCACCTCAACACCCGGAGTCCTTTCAATATGACAATCTCACGTGCTGAGCCTACAGCAGAACCTCTTGCTCACTCTGCCATCTTACCTCTATGAAGGCTTTCCATTTGCCCCTACTCACATGGCTTGAGACAAGGTAAATCATAGCCCTTCACTTATTAAAATAGGAGGGAAATACATTTAAAAAAAACACACAAAAAACAAAACACTGGGCTTTCACATCGTCTCTTCAAGGAAGTCTCTGTGGAATACCCTTCTATTTCACTCGATAGATAGAAGGTGAATATTTTCCATGAAGTGAATTTGGTCTCCTCTTCAATTAGTCCAACAGATATGTCTGTAGCTACTCTTGTTAAAATGAAGGAACGTTTTCCAAAATTTACTCAAACTTGGGGGCAGTAGCCAAAGATCTACGATGAAGTTAATGATGCTTAAGTTCCAGGTTTCTTCACTTGCACACGCTCTTTCTAAGGCACTATGCCTAATTTTGAATTTGTAATTTTTTGTTCTTTTTCTTAAAGGTGCCCCCCATCATATAATATTGAAGTTCCAAAAGTATTGTTTTGCCTTTGTCTTGTTATTCAGTTGCTCAGTTGTGTCTGACTCTTTGCAACCCCATGAACTGCAGCACACCAGGCTTCCCTGTCCATCAGCAACTCCCAGAGCTTGCTCAAACACATGTCCATCGAGTCGGTGATGCCATCCAGCCATCTCATTCTCACTTGTCACCATTTTTCATCCTGCCTTCAATCTTTCCCAGCATCGGGGCCTTTTCCAATCAGTCAGCTCTTCACATCAGGTGGCCAAAGTATTGGAGCTTTGGCTTCAGCATCAGTCTTTCCAGTGAATATTCAATGTTGATTTCCTTTAGGATTGACTGGTATGGTTACTTTGCAGTCCAGAGGACTCTCGAGAGTCTCCTCCAGAACCACAGTTCAAAAGCATCAATTTTTCAGCACTCGGTCTTCTTTACGGTCATCTCTCACATGCATACATGAATACCGGAAAAACCATAGCTTTGAATCTACAGATCTTGGTTGGCAAAGTGATATCTCTGCTTTTTAATACACTGTCTAGGTTTGTCATAGCTATTCTTCCAAGGAACAAGTGTCTTTTAATTTGATGGCTGCAGTCACCATTCACAGTGATTTTGGAGCCCAAGAAATTAAAGTCTGTCACTGTTTCCATTGTTTCTCCATCTATCTGCTATGAAGTAATGGGACTGAATGCCATGATCTTAGTTTTTTGAATGTTGAATTTTAAGTCAGTTTTTTCACTCTTCTCTCTTTCACTCTCCTTTCACTCACCTTTATCAAGAGGCTCTTTAGTTCCTCTTTACTTTCTGCCATTAGGGTGGTGTCGTCTGTATGTCTGAGGTTTTTGATGTTTCTCCTGGCAATCTTGATACCATCTTGTGCTTCATCCAGAGGGGATATTTGCACAGTGTTCAGAACAAAGGCAAAAATTATTTAACTGGCTCAACTGACACCAATCTTTGTCTTTCTCTTACCAACTTGTCTCCTCCAAACTCCTACCCATATGTGCATGTCTAACTCTTCCTAGACTCTAGGGAATTTAATAACTTAACATTTTGTAATAATGACATTGTAATAATGTAATTATGTAACTGACTTAATGTAATAATGAATTGTGAGAATTGATTTAAACATGCAATAATTTGGTACAAATCTCCAAGATGTATTATACCGACACATAAGATCTCAGCATCTTGAGAGGTTTCGTATGGCATCCCAAACAGGAAACTACTGCCATGAATCATTTAATGCAGAAATAAACTTAATTTGGACGTTTTGAAGAGGAAGTTAATGCAGCAGGTGTTGGGCTGACATATCTAATAATATGGGCACTCAATAAAATTGTTAACTAAATTAGGTGACACACGAGAGAACCATTGGGAAATTGATCACAATATGACACAATGAGGCAATTCAGATATTATTTCACTGGATTTTGAAAAAGCCTGTCTACTATTTTGAACCTGAAGAAATTACAAGCATGGTCAAACTGTTGCTGCTTGACCTCAGCCAGACTTTCAGGCCCCTGCCTTCCTCCACAGCCTCCAAACTTTGTGCGTCAGTTATAGTAGAGTTTTATTTTGTTGACAAAGTTTGATAGGGACTGCCTGGGCACTGTGTTAAGATGGCATTTTTCTACCTCTGGATTCAGTTGAAAAGCATTTCATGGTTAATATGCGATGCTGCCATAAGAATTGCAATGCAAAATGATGACATTTATGCTATGTACCTGCCATTCAGGTATGTGGATAAGCAGATGTGCTGCCTGGTAACTGTTCTCATCATTATATCGTCCTACACCCATGTGTCAAGAGATACCCCACAGTCTATCTTGGCATTTTTATGATTAAATTTTGTACAACAATCTGAAATAAATGCAAAATGCCTACATCTTGTATATTCATTTAAAACATGTGTGACCCTCAGCAGCGCATCATAGCAGGCAATGATTGGAATACCTGAATAGGGCTTTTTCTTTCTCTATTTCTAATACCTCATCTTCAGTGTATAAAATGTAATACCATGTATTATTTATCAACAGCAGTGCAGTGCTGCCAAGCAAATGTCAGTCAGTGAGATTACCATATATATGGCTGTACATCAAAATATTTTTCTCTGGTTTTCGATTATCCAACATTCTGGAAATGTAACAAAAGTTAGCGCAAGTAAGAAACTTTTAGTCCAGTGATGGGAGTGGAGAATTTTTCTCCATAACAAATGTGTTGAAAGAGTCCAGATGAGAAGAAAAGGCTTCTTTTAGCTGCTACACCAGAGCTGACACACCTTGGTGATCCAAGTTGACAGACATGTATCATAACCAAGTTCCCTAGATGCCACTGTCTCTCATTCTGATATGAGCCATACTCACTCACATGGTTGCTTCAAGGCACTGAGTCAGGGATCTGAAGATAGATGCCTGAGACTGGAGAGAGGTTGGTGTTTTCTCTCTTAAAGTTCAAGGGATTTTTCTTCACCGTCATTTAAATATTTCAGTGTCTAACCCCCTTGAGAGGGATGAAAGAAATGAGTTTAAGACCTACTATGCTTACTCCTTGGAAGGAAAGTTATGACCAACCTAGATAGCATATTAAAAAGCAGAGACATTACTTTGCCAACAAAGGTCCATTTGGTCAAGGCTATGGTTTTTCCAGTGGTCATGTATGGATGTGAGAGTTGGACTGTGAAGAAAGCTGAGAGCCGAAAAATAGATGCTTTTGAACCGTGGTGTTGGAGAAGACTCTTGAGAGTCTCTTGGACTGCAAGGAGATCCAACCAGTCCATCCTGAAGGAGATAAGTCCTGGGTGTTCATTGGAAGGACTGATGCTGATGGTGAAACTCCAATACTTTGGCCACCTGATGAGAAGAGCTGACTCATTGGAAAAGACACTGATGCTGGGAGGGATTGGGGGCAGGAGGAGAAGGGGACGACAGAGGATGAGATGGCTGGATGGCATCACCGACTAGATGGGCATGAGTTAGAGTAAACTTTGGGAGTTTGTGATGGACAGGGAAGCCTGGCGTGCTGTGATTCATGGTGTTGCAAAGAGTCAGACACGACTGAGCGACTGAACTGAACTGAACTGATGCTTCAGGCAGTGGGCTCAGTACTTTATACATATTTATTCATTTAAATATACATCTACTCTCTGAATACATTTATGTATACTTAAATCGACATTTTATAGCTGAAGAAACTGCAGATCAGAAAATTGACATAATTTGAGTAAGGTTACCCAAAATTTGGGCTAAGTTGTTGTTTAGTCACCCAGTCTTGTCCAACCATTTGCAACCCCATGAATTGCAACAAGTCAAGCCTCCTTATCCCTCACCATCATTGAGCTTCAATTTGTTTTTCCTACTATATCACTCTACCTCATGATGAAAAATCACTTTTTCCCCAGTTTTTTGTTGTGTTTTGTTTCATCTGCTTGAATCTCCTTGACTGTCTACATCTTACCACCTTGTAGATGAGGTCACTTTCTCACCGTATTTTGCAAATTTGACCAACTTCTACAAGAAGTATAAACTAAGTAGTTTTCTCTAATTTGGCTGTATTTCACATTCAATATTTTTCAAATAGTTCCTCTTTTTGCTTTTAAGGTAATTAGAGGTACTGATATTTAGAGAAAGGTTGGTGTATCTCCTCATCTGAAGCTTTATTTTTGTCTTCTAGAAGGGCAGCAGAGCCTCACGGCAGGTGGCATTCTCTGTGATTATCTGAAAAATACCAACCCTAAAGATTCCACTTACCCTTGCAGAAGTTAATATCAATAACACATTTTACTATATTAGGCATCTCCCTCTACTCAAGGATCTTCTCCTCCTTATTGCTTTCCATTTCTAAAGGCTGACCACACATTCTCTTAGTTCTGACCACAGTCTTTATCCTTTCGAATCCATCACCTGTCTTTATTCCTCTTCCTGCTTAGTAAATCACTATGTCACATCAAGGTCATTATTCTGTAGTCTCCAATATGGCTCCAGATATATATATATATATATAACTTCATTTGGGATTGAGATTACAAACATATTGTTTTAACAAAAATAGCCTTTATGGGACTTCCCTGTTGGTTCAGTGGCTGAGACTCCACACTCCCAATGCAAGGGCCCTAGCTTCAATCCCTGGTCAGGGAACTAGATGCCACATAAGGAAACTAAGACCTGGTGCAGCCAAATAAATAAATAAATGTATTTTTTAAAATAACCTTTGTCCATTGAGTACTTACCATATGTTATTTTGTGTTCAGTCACTTAGCTGTATCTGACTCTTTGCAACCCCATGAACGGCAGCACACCTGGCTTCCCTGTCCTTCACCATCTCCCAGAATTATCTTACATTCAGGTCAGTTGAATCAATGATGCCATCCAATCATCTAATCCTCTGTTGACTCTCTTCTCCTCATGCCCCCAGTCTTTCCCAGCACCAGAGGCTTTTCCAATGAGTCATGTTTTCAAATCAGGTGGCCGAAGTATTAGAGCTTCAGCTTCAACATCAGTCCTTCTAATGAATATTCAGGACTGATTTCCTTTAGGATGGACTGGTTTTATCTCCTTGCAGTCCAAGGGACTCTCAAGAGTCTTCTCAGCATCACAATTTGAAAGAATAAGTTCTTTGTCACTCAGCCTTCTTTAACGTCCAACTCTCACCTCCATGCATGACTACTGGAAAAGACATAGCTTTGATTCTACAGACCTTTGTTGGCAAAATGATGTCTCTGATTTTTAGTACACTATCTAGGTTTGTCATAGCTTTTCTTCCAAGGAGCAAGAGTCTTTTAATTCCATGGTGCAGTCACCATCTGCAGTGATTTTGGAGCCCAAGAAAATAAAGTCTGTCACTGTTTCCATTGTTTCTCCATCTATTTGTCATGAAGTCATGGGATGGGATGCCATGATCTTGATTTTTGAATGCTGAGTTTTAAGCTGACTTTTTCACTCTCCTCTTTCATTTTCATCAAAAGGCTCTTTAGTTCTTCTTCACTTTCTGCCATAAAGGTGGTATCATCTGCATATCTGAGGTTATTGATAATCCTCTTGGAAATCTTGAATCCAGCTTGTGCTTCATCCAGCCTGGCATTTTGTATAATGTACTCTGCATATAAGTTAAATAAGCGGGGCGACAATATAAAGCCTTGACGTATTCCTTTCCCAATTTTGAGCCAGTTTGTTGTTCCATTTCCAGTTCTGCTGTTACTTGACATGCATACAGGATTCTCAGAAAGCAGATAAGGTGGTCTGGTATTCCCATTTCTTTAAGAATTTTCCAGCTTGTTGTGATCTGCACAGTTAAAGGCTTTAGCTTGGTCCATGAAGTAGAAGTAAATGTTTTTCTGGAATTTCCTTGCTTTTTCCATGAGCCAGTGGATGTTGGCAATTTGAACTCTGGTTTTCTTTATTTTCTGGATCCAGCTTTTACATCTGGAAGTTCTCAGTTCATGTACACCTGAAGCCTAATTTGAGGGATTTTGAGCATTACCTTGCTAGCCTGAGAAGTCAATGCAATTTTGTGGTAGTTTAAGCATTTTTTGGCATTACCCTTCTTTGGGATTGGAACGAAAACTGACCCTTTCCATTCATGTGAACACTGCTGAGTTTTTCATATTTGATGACATATTGAGTGTAGCACTTTCACAGCATCATCTTTTAGGATTTGAAATAGCTCTTCCAGAATTCTATCACCTCCACCAGCTTTGTTAGTACTTCCTAAGAGTCATTTGACTTCATATTCCAGGATGTCTGGCTCTAGGTGAGTGACCACACCATCTTGCTTGTAGAGTTTCTTAAGACCTTTTTAGTATAGATCTTCTGTGTGTTCCTAACACCTCTTCTTAATATCTTCTGCTTCTGTTAGGTCCATGGCATTTCTGTGCTTTATTGTGCTCATCTTTGCATGAAATGTTCCCTTGATATCTCTAATTTTCTTGAGTTATTGAGTAGTAGAATGAAGATTGAGACTAGCTTCTGTTTTACCTCTGATATACTGTACTCTCCTGATCATGTTAACACCCTAGTAGAGTATGTTATGCATCATACTTAAAGATCTCTTCTAGAGGATGAGCAATATGTTCTCACAGGAAAATTTTCATAACTTACATTGTAGTAAATATTTTGAATCAGCCTACAGTTCTAAATTGTGGCTCAGCTCATAAAGAATCCTCCTGCTATTCGGGAGACTTGGGTTGGATCCCTGGGTTGGGAAAATCCCCTGGAGAAGGGAAAGGCTACCTACTGCAGTATTCTGTCCTGGAGATTTCCATGGACTGTATTGTCCATGGGGTCACAAAGAGTCGGACACCACTGAGCAACTTTCACTTTCACAGTTCCAAAGTACTAAACAGCTTATAAAAAATTTCTTCTAAATAAACACCACAAAAAACAATACAAAAACTAGATGGTATTTTGTAAATTTTTTTTAGAAAAAGTACAGGGAAAATTGCCAAAACTTAGTTAAGTCTTCAGGTTTTCATATTTTTCACAAAAAAACAAAGCAAAACAAAATCTTACTAGGGACAACATGGAGGCCAGGAACTTCCCATTACAAATCCTAAATTGTCTTCATGTACTTGTTAAAAGGGGTTATTTGTATTTTTAGACTTTTTCTTTAATCAGAAAACCCACACTACAAAAATTAGGCTATTCCTACATACCCACTCTCAGTTACCCTAGATAACCCTGAATTACTCATTTTAGAACATCATTGTTAATGTGGTATAAGGATTTCTCCTGTATAGTTAAGTGCTAAAGAAAATGGGATATGGTGTCACAAAGACTTCTGTTTATATCATGTATATAGATGTTTGATCTTAAGTGAGTTCCATGTTCTCAATTTCAATTTATTTGCCACTAAAAATATGGTTGATGATACCTATAATTCATGGATGTTTTAAGGTTAAATAAAGTACTTCAAAGGTATTGGTTTCTTCCACTTCTTCCAACTTCAACATCTTAATCAAGGCCATTTTGTGTCAAAGAAATGAAGCTCATTTAAACTAGTTTAGGCATAAAATGAAAGTTGTTGAAAAGATATTCTGCAAATTCATTCCAAGTAAAAGATAATTAATTAGGTGTCAAGATGGGTGGTAAGAATAAACAGCAAGCTATCAAGAGCCCAAGCAGTTATTTTAAAAGTGTCTTTTCTCTACTGCCAAAGGGATACTTAACCTATTTCTCTACCTCATTTTTAAAAAAATCAAATGTAATTGATTTAAGATGCTTTGTTAGTTTCAGGTGTAGAGAGAGTGTTATGTATTTTTTCAGATTACTTTACATTTTAGGTTATTACAAAATATTGAATACTGTTCTCTGTGCTACACAGTAAATTCCTATTGCTCATTCATTTTATACGTAATGGTGTGCATCTGTTCATCCCAATTTTACTAATTTATACACCCCTCCCTTTCCCATTTGGTAACCATCAGTGTATTTTCTATATGTGTGAGTCTGTCTCTCTTCTATTAGTAGAATCATTTGTATTTTAATTCCACATATGAATGATTTTTTTGTTGAGTTGCTAAGTCATGTCTGATTCTTTGCAACCCATGGACTGCCCCTCTCCAGGCTTCTCTGTCCTTCCTTATGTCCCAGCGTTTGCTCAGATTCATGTCCATTTACTCAGTGATGCTATCTAACCACCTCATCCTCTGCCACCCTCTTCTCTATTTTCCTTCACTCTTTCCCAGCATCAGAGTCTTTTCCAATTAGCCAGCTCTTTGCATAAGGTGCCCAGAGTACTGGAGCTTGAGCTTGAGCATCAGTCCTTCCAGTGAATATTCAGGGTTGGTTTCCTTTAGGATTGACTGGTTCAATCTCCTTGCAGTCCAGGGAATTTCAAGAGTCTTCTCAAGCATCACAGTTCAAAACATCCATTCTTTGGTGCTCAGCCTTCCTTATGGTCCAATTCTCACATCCATAAATGACTACTGGAAAAACCATAACTTTGACTTTATGAACCTTTGTCAGCATAGTGATGTCTCCTTTTTTCTATGCTGCCTAGTTTTGTTACAGCTTTACTTCCAAGGAGCAAGTGTCTTCTGATTTCATGGCAGCAGTCACTGTCCACAGTGATATTGTCATCCAAGCGGGGAAAAAAATACCTGTCACTGCTTCCATTTTTAACCCTTATATTTGCTATGAAGTGATGTGACCAGATGCTATGATCTTAGTTTTAAGAATGTTGAGTTTCAATCCAGCTTTTTCACTCTCCTCTTTCAACCATATTAAGAAGCTCCTTAGTTATTCTTCACTTTCTCCCATTACCATGGTATTGTCTGCACATCAAAGGTTGTTGATATTTTTGCCCACAGTCTTGATTCCAGCTTGTGATTCATCCAACCTGCCTTTTTGCATGATGTACTCTGCATATATTTTAAATAAACATGGTGACAATGTACAGCCTTCATGTACTCCTTTAACAATTTTGAACCAGTCAGTTGTTCCATTTCTGGTTCAAACTGTTGCTTCTTGACCCACATACAGGTTTCTCAGGTGACAGATTAGGTGATCTGGTACTCCCATCTCTTTAAGAATTTTTCATAGTCAAAGGCTTCAGTGTAATCAGTGAAGCAGAAGTAGATTTTTTTCCCTGGAATTCCTGTGTTTTTTCTATGATCCAACAGATGTTGGCAACTTGATCTCTGGTTCCTCTCCCTTATCCAAATTCAGCTTGTACATCTGGAAGTTCTGGATTCAAGTACTGGTGAAGCCTAACTGGAAGGATTTTGAGCATTACTTTGTTAGCACATGAAATGAGCACAATTGTATGGTAGTTTGAATATTATTTTATATTGCCCTTACTTAGAAATGGAATGAAAATTGACTTTTTCCAATCCTGTGGCTTTGGCTGAGTTTTCCAAATTTGCTGGCATATTGAGTGCAGCACTTTAACAGCATCATCCTTTAGGATTTTAAGTATCTCAGCTGGAATACTGTCAAACTCCACTAGATTTGTTCATAGTAATGTTTCCTAGGGCCCACTTGACTACCCTTTCCAGGATGTCCATCTCTAGGGGAGTGACAACGCCATCGTAATTACCCTGGTCATTAAGATCTTTTTTTATATAGTTCTTCTGTGTATTTTTGCCATCTCTTCTTAATTGTTTCTGCTTCTCTTAGGTCCTTGCTATTTCTGTTCTTTATTATGTCTTTCCTTGCATGAAATATTCCCTTGCTATCTCCAATTTTCTTGAAGAGATCTTGTCTTTCCCAATCTATTATTTTGGTCCATTTCTTTGTGTTTGTTTAAGAAAGCTTTCTTATCTCTCCTTATTCTGTGGAACTCTGCATTCAGTTGGGTGTATCTATTGCTTTTTCCCTTGCCTCTCACTTGTTTTCTTTCCTCAGCTATTTGTAAAACCTCCTCAGACAACCACTTTGCCTTCTTGTATTTCTTTTTCATTGGGATAGTTTTGGTCACTGCTTCATGCACAATTTTACAAACTTCCATCCATAATTCTTCAAGCACTCAGTCTACCAGATCTCATTCCTTGAATCTATTCATCACCTCCACTGTATAATCTTAAGAGTGTTGATCTAGGTCATACCTTAATGGCCTACTGGTTTTACCTACTTGCTTCAAGTTAAGCCTGAAATTTCAATATATGAATGATATCATATGTCTTTCTCTGTCTGATTTACTTTACCGAATATGATAGTCTCTAGGTCCATCCATGGTACTGCAAATGACAATATTTCACTCTTTTTATGGCAGAGTAATATTTCATTATATATATATATATATACCACAACTTTTCTATCTTATCAACAACCAGTTCACATTTATGTTGCTTCTATGTCTTGGTTTTATAAATAGTAATGCTATGAATATTGGGCTTTGCTGGTGGCTTGGCTGGTAAAGAATTCACCTGCAATGTGGGAGACCTGGGTTCAATACCTGGGGTGGGAAGATCCCCTGAAGAAGAGAACCCACTCCAGTATTCTGGCCTGCAGTATTCCATGGACCGTATAGTCCATGGTGTCGCAATGAGTCATTGTGGTCCATACGTGTTTTTGAAATAGAATTTTCAACTTTTTGGTTACACACCCAGGAGTGGGATTTCTGGATCATATGGTAACTTTGCTTTTTTATTTTTAAGGAACCTCCATACTGTTTCCCATAGTGGTTGTACCAGTTTATAGTCCTTCAAACAGTGCAGGAGCATTCTCTTTTCTCCACTCATTCTCCAACATATAATATTTGTGCTTCTTTTAATTATAGCCATTTTGACCAGTGTGAGGTGTTACCTCACTCATTGTGGTTTTGATATGTATTTTATCATAATTAACAACGTTGAGCATCTTTTCTTAAGCTTGTTGGCCATCTATATTTGTTCTTTTGGAAAAATGTCTGTTTAGGTCTTCTCCCCATTTTTTGATTGGGTTATTTGTGTCAGGTGGGTTGATATTGACTTGTATGAGCCATTTTCTATTTCACATTTTATTATTATTTCTTTTTAAATTAGAGAATAATTACTTAGCATACCCACCAGAGACTCTTAGAGGGCACAAATAAAACCCTGTGTGCTCTAGGACCGAGGGGAAATGAGCAGTGGCCCCCACAAGGCACTGAACCAGACCTGCCTATGAGTGTTTGAGGGTCTCCTGCACAGGCGTGTGTCAGCAGTGGCCTGCCTTGGGGGCAGAGGCCCTGGCAGCAGCAATCCTGGAGGGGCGGCTTGTTGGCATAAGTCCTCTTAGGGTAGGTTGCCATTAGCCCTACCTTAGAGATGTGGACTGGGCAATTCACAAACTGGAGAATAGTAATAGCAAAGAAGTTCTCACACTGTTGTGAAGGCTCAAGGCTCCACATCAGACTTCCCAACCTGGGGATCTGGCGAAGGGACTGGGAATCCCCAGGGAATTTGAAGATTAGGATTTGATTACAGAAATTCCACAGGACTGGAAGAAGCAGAGACTCTTGAAGGGCACACACTAAACCTTGTGCACACTGCTCCATGGGAAAGGAGCAACGACCCCACAAGAAACTGAACCAGACCTGCCTGTGAGTGTTTGGGAGTCTCCTGCAGAGGTGTGGGTCAGTAGTGGCCTCTCGTGCGGACAGTGGGGAGAGGGGCATTGGCTGCAGCAGTCCTGGATGGTGCAGCTTGTTGGCATAAGTCCTCTTGGAGGAGGTTGCTGTTAGCCCTACCATAGAGACTGCAGACTCCCAGACTGAGCCACCTTAAGCCAAGCAACTAATCAGGCAGGAAGCACAGTCCCACTCATGGGCAAAAAATTGGATTAAAAATTTTGGAGCTGGAGGAATCAACCTGCCTGACTTCAGACTCTACTACAAAGCCACAGTCATCAAGACAGTATGGTACTGGCACAAAGACAGAAATATAGATCAATGGAACAGAATAGAAAGCCCAGAGATAAATCCACGAACCTATGGACACCTTATCTTTGACAAAGGAGGCAAGGATATACAATGGAAAAAAGACAACCTCTTTAACAAGTGGTGCTGGGAAAACTGGTCAACCACTTGTAAAAGAAGGAAACTAGAACACTTTCTAACACCATACACAAAAATAAACTCAAAATGGATTAAAGATCTAAATGTAAGACCAGAAACTATAAAACTCCTAGAGGAGAACATAGGCAAAACACTCTCCGACATAAATCAAAGCAAGATCCTCTATGACCCACCTCCCAGAATATTGGAAATAAAAGCAAAACTAAACAAATGGGACCTAATGAAACTTAAAAGCTTTTGCACTACAAAGGAAACTATAAGTAAGGTGAAAAGACAGCCCTCAGATTGGGAGAAAATAATAGCAAATGAAGAAACAGACAAAGGATTAATCTAAAAAATATACAAGCAACTCCTGCAGCTCAATTCCAGAAAAATAAATGACCCAATCAAAAAATGGGCCAAAGAACTAAACAGACATTTCTCCAAAGAAGACATACAGATGGCTAACAAACACATGAAAAGATGCTCAACATCACTCATTATTAGAGAAATGCAAATCAAAACCACAATGAGGTACCATTACACGCCAGTCAGGATGGCTGCTATCCAAAAGTCTACAAGCAATAAATGCTGGAGAGGGTGTGGAGAAAAGGGAACCCTCTTACACTGTTGGTGGGAATGCAAACTAGTACAGCCGCTATGGAAAACAGTGTGGAGATTTCTTAAAAAACTGGAAATAGAACTGCCATATGACCCAGCAATCCCACTTCTGGGCATACACACTGAGGAAACCAGATCTGAAAGAGACACGTGCACCCCATTATTCATCGCAGCACTGTTTATAATAGCCAGGACATGGAAGTAACCTAGATGCCCATCAGCAGATGAATGGATAAGGAAGCTGTGGTACATATACACCATGGAATATTACTCAGCCATTAAAAAGAATTCATTTGAACCAGTCCTAATGAGATGGATGAAGCTGGAGCCCATTATACAGAGTGAAGTAAGCCAGAAAGATAAAGAACATTACAGCATACTGACACATGTATATGGAATTTAGAAAGGTGATAACAATAACCCTATATGCAGAACAGAAAAAGAGACACAGAAATACAGAACAGACTTTTGAACTTTGTGGGAGAATGTGAGGGTGGGATATTTCAAAAGAACAGCATGTATGCTATCTATGGTGAAACAGATCACCAGCCCAGGTGGGATGCACGAGACAAGTGCTCCGGCCTGGTGCACTGGGAAGACCCAGAGGAATCGGGTGGAGAGGGAGGTGGGAGGGGGGATCGGGATTGGGAATACATGTAAATCCATGGCTGATTCATATCAATGTATGACAAAACCCACTGGAGAAAAAAAATAAAAATAATAAAAAAAAATAAAAATTTACTGAGTATGGCCCAGCAGGCTTCCAGGTAGCTTAGAAGGTAAAGAATCAGCCTGCAATGCAGAAGACCCAGTTTCGAACCACAGGTTGGGGAGATCCCCTGGAGAAGGGACTGGCTACACACTCCAGTATTCTTGCCTGGAGAATTCCATGGACAGAGGAGCCTAGTGGGCCACAGTCCATGGGATCACAAGGCTCTACCCACCAGAGCAAGACCCAGGTTTCCCCAAAGCCAGTCCTTCCTATCAGGAAGCTTGCTCTAGCCTTTTTTCCTCATCTATCAGTGGGCAGAGAGAAGAAGCAAGAACTACAATCCCATGGCCTCCAAATAGAAAACCACTATGACATAAAACCAACCAAATGATCACATAGATCACAGCCTTGTGTAACACAACAAAACTGTGAGCCATGCCATGTAAGGCTGCACAAGATGGACAGGTCATGGTGGAGAGTTCTGACAAAACGTGGGGTACTGGAGAAAGGAATGGCAAGCCACTTCAGTATCTTGTCTTGAGAACCCCTGAACAGTATGAAAAGGCAAAAAGATATGTCACTGAAAGATGAGCCCTGCAGGTTGGTAGGTGTTTAGTATGCTACGGAGAAATAGTTCCAGAAAGAATGAAGTAGATGAGCCAAAGCGGAAAAGAATTCCAGTTATGGATGTGTCTGGTGGTGAACATGAAGTCCAGTGCTGTAAAGAACAATATTGTATAGGAACCTGGAATGTTAGGTTCGTGAATCAAGGTAAATTGGATGTGGTCAAACAGGAGATGGCAAGAGTGAACATCAACATTTTAGGAACCATTTTAGACCTAATCTAAAATGGATGGGAATGGGTGAATTTAATTCAGATGACCATTATATCTACTACTGTGGGCAAGAATCCCTTAGAAGAAATGGAGTTGCCCTCATAGTCAACCAAAGATTCCAAAATGCAATACTTGGGTGAAATCTCAAAAACAACAGAATGATCTTGGTTTATGTCCAAGGCAAACTATTCACACAGTAATCTAAGTCTGTACCCCAACTACTAATGCCAAAGCAGCTGAAGTTGAATGGTTCTATGAAGACCTACAACACCTTCGAGATCTAACACCAAAAAAAAAGATGTCCTTTTCATCATAGGGAATTGGAATGCAAAAGTAAGAAGTCAAGAGATACCTGGAGTGACAGGCAAGTTTGGCCTGTACAAAAAGAAGCAAGGCAAAAATTGACAGAGTTTTACCAAGAGAACACCCTGGCCATAGCAAATGCCCTCTTCCAACAACACAAGAGATGGCTGTAAACATCAGTTCAGTTCAGTCACTCAGTCATGTCCAACTCTTTGCAACCCCATGGACTGCAGCACTCCGGGCTTCCCTGTCCATCACCAACTCCTGGAGCTTACTCAAACTCATGTCCATTGAGTCAGTGATGCCATCCAACCATCTCATCTTCTGTTGTCCCCTTCTCCTCCTGCCTTCAATTTTTCCCAGCATTGGGGTTTTTGTCCAATGAGTCAGTTCTTCGCATCAGGTGGCCAAAGTATTGGAGTTTCAGCTTCAACATCAGTCTTTCCAATGCATATTCAGAACTAATTTCCTTTAGGATGGACTGATTTGATCTTCTTGCGGTCCAAGGGACTCTCAAGAGTCTTCTCCAACACCACAATTTAAAAGGATCAGTTCTAAACATGGACATCACCAAAAGGTCCATACCAAAATCATTGATTATATTCTTTCCAGCTGAAAATGGAGACACTCTATACAATCAGCAAAAGCAAGACCTGGAGCTGACTGTGGCTCAGATCATGAGCTCATTATTGCAAAATTCAGACTTAAATTTAAAAAAGAAGGGAAAACCACTAAGCTATTCAGGTATGACCGAAATCAAATCCCTTATGATTATATGGTGGAAGTGAGAAATCAATTTAAGGGATTAGAACTGATAGAATGCCTGAAGAACTATGGATGGCGACTGATAGCATTACATAGGAGGTAGTGACCAAAATTATCCCAAAGAAAAAGAAATACAAGAAGGCAAAATTGTTGTCTGAGGAGGCCTTACAATTAGAATAGAACAGAAGAGAAACAAAAGGCAAAGGAGAAAAAGGAAAGATATAACCAAGAGAATGCAAAGTTTTAAAAGAATAGTAGGGAGATATCAGAAAGCCTTCCTAAGTGAATAGTGCAAAGTAATAGAGGAAAACAATATAATGGGAAAGACTAGAGATCACCTCAAGATAGAGATACCAAAGGAACATTTCATGCAAACATGGGTACAATAAAGACTAGAAATGGTATGGACCTAACAGAAACAGAAGAGATTAAGAGGTGGCAAGAATACACAGAAGAATTATACAAAAAAATGGTCTTAATGACCTGGATAATCATGGTGGTGTGGTCACTCACCTAGAGGCAGACATGCTGGAATGTGAAGTCAAGTGTGTCTTAGGAAGCATTACTGCAAACAAAGCTAGTGGAGATGATGGGATTCTATCTGAGCTATTTAAAATCCTAAAAGATGATGCTGTGAAAGTGCTGCACTCAATATGCCAGCAAATTTGGAAAACTCAGCAGTGGCTGCAGGACTGGAAAAGGTCAGTTTCATTCCAGTCCAAAAGAAGGGCAATGTCAACGAATGTTTAAAGTACCACACAATTGCACTCACTTTTTGTGCTAGCAAGGTAATGCTCAAAATCCTTCAGACTAGGCTTCAGCAGTACACAAACCAAGAAATTCCAGATGTACAACCTGAATTTTGAAAAGGTAGAAAAACCAGAGATCAAATTTCCAACAGCCTATGGATCATAGAAAAAGGAAGAGAGTTCCCAAATACATGTACTACTGCTTCATTGACTGTGCTAAAGCCTTTGACTTTGTGGATCACAACAAACTCTGGAAAATTCTTAAAGAGATGAGAATACCAGACCACTTTACCTGCCTTCTGAGAAACCTGTGTGCAGGTCAAGAAGCAACAGCGAGAACCAGTTAAGAATGGACTGGTTCAAAATTGGGAAAGGAGTATATTAAGGTTATATATTGTCACTGCGCTTATTTAACTTATATGCAGAGTACATCATGCAAAATTCCAGGCTGGATAAATCACAAGCTGGGATTATGATTGCCAGAAAAAGAGCAATAACCTCAGATATGCAGATGATACCACCCAAATGGCATAAATTTAAGTGAAAGTAAAGAGCCTGTTTATGAAGGTGAAAGAGGAGAGTAAAAAAGCTGGCTTAAAATTTAACATTCAGAAAACTAAGATCATGGCATCTGGTCCCATCACTGCATGCATGGGAAATTGATGGGGAAAAAATGGAAACAGTGGCAGATTTTATTATCCTGGGCTCCAAAATCACTGGGAAGAAATCACAGCCAAGAAATTAAAAGATGCTTGCTCCTTGGAAGAAAAGCTATGGCAAAGCTTGACAGCAATATTAAAAATCAGAGACATCGTTTTGCCTCAAAGTTCTTTATAGTCAAAACTATGCTTTTTCCAATAGTCATGTATGGATGTGAGAGTTGGACCATAAAAAAGGCTGAGCACTGAAGATTTAATGCTTTTGAACTGTGGTGCTAGAGAAGACTCCTGAGAGATCCTTGGACAGCAAAATCAAACCAGTCAACCTGAAAGGGAATCAACCCTGAATATTCACTGGAAGGACTGATGCTGAAGCTCCAATATTTTGGCTACCTGATGCAAAAATCTGACGCACTGGAAGAGATCCTGATGGTGGGAAAGATTGAGGGCAGGAGAAGGGGGTGACAGATGAGCAGGTTGGATGACATCATCAACTAAATTGACATGAGTTTGAGCAAACTGCGGGAGATAGTGTGTTAATGTATGATATTTGTCTCTTTCTGACTTACTACACTGTATGTAATAGGCTCTAGGTTCATCCACCTCATTAGAGCTGAGTCAAATGAGTTACTTTTTATAGCTGAGTAATATACCATTGTGTGTATATACTACAACTTCTTTATCCAGTCATCTATCGATGGACATCTAGGTTGCTTCCATGTCAACCTATTGTAAATACTAAATTTAGTGTTGCAATAAGCATCGAGGTGCATGCATCTTTTACAATTACGATTTCGTCAGGGTATATGCCCAATAGTGGGATTGATGGGTTATGGTATTTTTATTCCTAGTTTTTTAAGGAATCTCCATACTGTTCTCCATAGTTGACCATATCAATTTGCATCAATCAACAGTGTAGGACAGTTCCCTTTTCCTCATACCCTCTTTAACATTTATTGTTTTTAGACTTTTTGATGATGGTCATTCTGACCAATGTGAGATGATCCCTCATTGTAGTTTTTTATTTTTTAATTTATTCCTTTATTTTAAGTGAAACAAAGATGAATATTTTTAATGATAAAAGGTGAAATTCACAAAGAAGATAGACATTATAAGCCACTAGATGCCTAACAACAAAGAATGATACATAAAGCAAAAATCAGAAGAAATATAAGGGCAAAGAAAAAAATATATATTCATAGTGAGACATATTAACATTTTTCTGAGAATATTTTAATTGCTGAAAAAATAAGAATGGAAGCATCTTAAATGATATCATTAATAATATAAATATAATAGATTTATATTTAATTAATTTATATTATTCTTATATCCTACACAAATATATTTAAAATTTTGCATTTCATATATTGTTATTAGATGTCCATAGGACATTTAGAGAAACTGGCAAAAAGATAAGCATTACTAAATTTCAAAAAATAGAATTCATTTTTCTGTGAGTGATTCAATTATACAAATATATGAAATTATTTTCCATCGTAGTTTATTATAAGATATTGGTTATAGTTCCCTGTGCCATACAGTGAATCTTTGTTCCTTGTTGGATATCTATTTTTTTAAATTAGAAATCTAGCATTCTGTTGAGTATTCTAAGTCAAACAAGTGGAATCAAAATTTTTTAGTCATAAATATTTTAGGCAAAAATTCATGCTTTCAAAAATATATATTACACATATTGTTTTTATATATGTATACAAAAGCTTTTCTACTACACCTGATAAAGTCTCAAGAAAATCATCAAAAAAAAAACAAAAAAGGTGGAGAAACTGGAAGGCGTAAACTAAATGCAATGGGAGCACTGAATATGAAATAAAAAAAGTAAACCATTCATGGGATTCTCCAGGCAAGAATACTGGAGTGGGTTGCCATTTCCTTCTCCAGGCGATCTTCCTGACCCAGGGATCAAACCCAGGTCTCCCGCATTGCAGGCAGATGCTTTATCCTCTGAGCCACCAGGGAAGCCTGAACCAAACTAGATAATAGTAAGATTCTCACAAAGTCCAGTTGTTCTTAAACATGACTGCTCATTAGAAAAACATCTGGAGCTCTGGTGAAAAACAAGCAATACCTGGGCATCTATATTTTTCTAAAAATTCCAAGGTAATTTTGATATGCATCTGGGTTTTAAAAATGATTACAGATTTTTCTATTAAATGTTATTTTTGGTGATACAGAATTCTATTATTTTTCTGTTGACCAATCATGATACAATGGTATTATGCTCAGTTGTGTCAAACTCTTTGCAAACCCATGAACTATAGCCCACCAAGCTCCTCTGTCCATGGGATTTTCCAGACAAGAATACTGGAGTGGGTTGCCATTTTCTTCTCCAATACAGTGGTATTAAGTGAGTAATAATTACATAATCACAATAGTGAAAGATGTTTGTCAGTTTACAAAATTAATAACCATGCAAAAAATAAAAGATAATTGTAATTGCAAGCCATAATGGGAACATGATTAACCTTAGAATATAAAATAGTTACATACAATTTTGGGGGAGGGAGTCAAGCAGAGTGATATGGTAAGTGGACGTGTATACATGAGCATGTCTTTTGTTTGGTGCATTTAATCCAGTTATATTTAAGGTAATTAACAATATGTACGATCCTATTACCATTTTATTAGTTGTTTTGGGTTTATTTTCTGTGGGTAGGTCTTTTCCATCTCTTGTTTTCTGCCTATAGAAGTTCCTTTAGCCTTTGTTATAAAGCTGGTTTGGTGTTGCTGAATCCTTTTAACTTTTGCTTGTCTGGAAAGCTTTTGATTTCTCCATCAAATCTGAAGGGGAGTCTGGCTGGGCAGAGTATTCTTGGTTGTAGGTTCTTCCCTTTCATCGCTTTAAATATATCATTCCATTCCCTTTTGGTTTGTAGAGTTTCTGTTGAGAAATCAGCTGATAGCCTGAAGGGAGTTCCCTTGTATGTTATTTGTTGTTTTTCCCTTGTTGCTTTTGATATTTTATTTCTGTCTTTAACTTTTGTCAGTTTGATTTCTTTGTGTTTTGGTGTGTTCTTCCTTGGATTTGTCCTTCCGGGGACTATCTGTCCTTCCTGGACTTGGTTGATTATTTTCTTTCCCATGTTAGGAAAGTTTCCAGCTATTATCTCTTCAAATATTTTTCTCAGGTCCTTTCTCTCTCTTTTCCTCCTGGGACCCCCTATAATGAAAATATTTGTGCATTTAATGTCCCAGAGGTCTGTTAGGCTGCCTTAATTTCTTTTCATTCTTTTTTCTATATTCTGCTCTGTGGCAGTGATTTCCATCATTCTGTCCTCCAAGTTGTTTATCCATTTTTCTGCAACAGTTTTTCTGCTGTGGATTCCTCCTAGTGTATTATTCATCTCTGCTTGTTTGTTCTTTAGTTCTTCTAGGTCTTTGGTAAACATTTCTTGCATCTTCTCAATCTTTGCCTCCATTTTTTTTCTGAGATCCTGAATCATCTTCACTAACAATATTCTGAACTCTTGTTCTGGAAAGTTGCTATCTCCACTTCATTTAGTTGTTTTTTGGGGATTTATCTTGTCTCTTCATCTGGGACAGAACTTTCTGCATTTTCATGCTGATTAACTTTTTCTGTAATGTGGTTTTTGTTTTAGTCACTGTGGGATTGTGGTTCTTTTTGCTTCTTCTGTCTGCTCTCTGATGGAGGAGGCCAAGATGTTTGTGTAAGCTTCCTGATGGGAGGGACTGGTGGTGGGAAAATATTGGATCTTGCTCTGGTGAGCAGGGCCTTGGTCTGTAAAAGTTGTAATCCAATTATCTGCTGGTGGGTGTGATTGCTCCCTCCCTGGTAGTTTGTCTGGTCTGAGATGATACAGCCCTTGGATCTATCGGCTCTATGGTGGGGTTAATGGTAACCTCCAAGAGGGTTTGTGCCAAGGGGACCTGCCTAGACTTCTACTGCCAGTGCCCCTCTCCCTGTGGGGAGGCACCCTGCCCACCCCCACCTCCACAGGAGACTCTCCAACACTGGCTGGTAGTTTTGGTTCAGTCTCCCATGGAGCCACTGCTCCTTTCCTCTGAGCCTTGGTGTGTGCAAGATTTTATTTGTGCCTTCCTAGACAGCAGAGGAACCAGAGATTAAATTGCCAACATCTGCTGGATCATCAAAAAAGCAAGAGAGTTCCAGAAAAACATCTATTTCTGCTTTATTGACTATGCCAAAGCCTTCGACTGTGTGGATCACAATAAACTGTGGAAAATTCTGAAAGACATGGGAATACCAGACCACCTGACCTGCCTCTTGAGAAACCTGTATTCAGGTCAGGAAGCAACCATTAGAACTGGACATGGAACAACAGACTGGTTCCCAATAGGAAAAGGAGTATGTCAAGGCCGTATATTGTCACTCTGCTTATTTAACTTATATGCGGAGTACATCATAAGAAACGCTGGGCTGGAAGAAGCACAAGCTGGAATTAAGATTGCTGGGAGAAGTATCAATAACCTCAGATATGCAGATGACACCACCCTTATGGCAGAGAGTGAAGAGGAACTGAAAAGCCTCTTGATGAAAGTGAAAGAGGAGAGTGAAAAAGTTGGCTTAAAGTTTAACATTCAGAAAACTAAGATCATGGCATCTGGTCCCATTACCTCATGGGAAATAGATGGGGAAACAGTGGAAACAGTGTCAGACTTTATATTTTGGGGCTCCAAAATCACTGCAGATGGTGACTGCAACCATGAAATTAAAAAACGCTTATTCCTTGGAAGGAAAGTTATGACCAACCTAGATAGCATATTAAAAAGCAGAGACATTACTTTGCCAACAAAGGTCCATCTGGTCAAGGTTATGGCTTTTCCAGTGGTCATGTATGGATGTGAGAGTTGGACTGTGAAGAAAGCTGAGCACCAAAGAACTGATGCTTTTTAACTGTGCTGTTGGAGAAGACTCTTGAGAGTCCCTTGGACTGCAAGGAGGTCCAACCAGTCCATCCTAAAGGAGATCAGTCCTGGGTGTTCATTGGAAGGACTGATGCTGAAGCTGAAACTCCAGTATTTTGGCCACCTCATGCGAAGAGTTGATTCATTGGAAAAGACACTGATGCTGGGAGGGATTGGGGGTAGGAGGAGAAGGGGACAACAGATAATGAGACGGTTGGATGGCATCACCGACTCGATGGAGATGGTTTTGAGTAAACTCCGGGAATTGGTGATGGACAGGGAGGCCTGGTGTGCTGTGATTCATGGGGTCACAAAGAGTTGGACACAACTGAGCAACTGAACTGAACTGAACTGAGACTGGAGTCTCTGTTTACCCCCATCCTGTGAAAATCTTGTAATCAAATCCTACTCCTTTAAGGTCAGATTCCCTGGGGATTCCCAGTCCTTTTGTCAGCTACCCAGTCTGGGAAGCCTGACATGTTGTTCAGGACCTTCACAATAGTGAGAGAATGTCTTTGGTATGATTGTTTTCCAGTTTATAGGTCACCCATCCAGCAGGTATGGGGTTTGACTTTGTCTTACTTGTGCCCATTTTACCATCTCTCTGTGGCTGCTTCTATGTATTTGGACATGGTGTATCTTTTATTGGTAGGTTCCAACATCAGGCTTGGAGAAGGCAATGGCAACCCACACCAGTACTCTTGCCTGGAGGATCCAACGGATGGAGGAGCCTGGTAGGCTGTAGTCCATGGGGTCCCGAAGAGTCGTACACGACTGAGTGACTTCACTTTCACTTTACATTTTCATGCATTGGAGAAGGAAATGGCAACCCACTCCAGTGTTCTTGCCTGGAGAATCCCAGGGACAGGGGAGTCTGGTAGGCTGCCGTCTATGGGGTCGCACAGAGTCGGACACGACTGAAGCGACTTAGCAGCAGCAGCAGCAGCGTCAGGCTATGGATTGTTGTTCAATATCTAGTTGTGATTTTGATGCTCTTTTGGGAGGAGATGATCAATACTTCATTGTAGTTTTAATTTGCATTTCTTAAATAATGACAGATTTTGAGCATTTTTCATGTGTTCCTTAGCCATCTGTCTGTCTTCTTTGGAAAAATGTCTGTTTAGGTCTTTTGCCCTAACTTTCTGATTGGATTGTTTGTTCTCCTGATATTGAGCTGCATGAGCTGCTTGTATATTTTGGTGATTAATTCTTTGTCTGTTGTTTTGTTTGATGTTATTTTCTCCCATTCTGAAGTTGTCTTTTCACCTTGCTTCCTTATATAGTTTCCTCCATTTTGTAGGAGATTTTAAGTTTAATTTGGTCCCATTTGTTTATTTTTGGTTTTATTTCCATTACTCTAAGAGTTGGGTCATAGAGGATCTTGCTGTGATTCATGTCACAGAGTGTTCTGCCTGTGTTTTCCTCTAAACATTTTATAATTTCTGGTCTTATGTTTAGATCTTGAATCCATTTTGAATTTATTTTTATGTATGGTGTTAGGAAGTGTTCAAATAGCATTCTTCTACAAGTAGTTGACCAGTTTTCCCAGCACCACTTGTTGAAGAACCTATCTTTTCTCCATTGTATATTTTTGCCTCTTTTGTCAAAAATAAGGTGTCCATAGGTGTGTGGATTTATCTCTGGGATTTCTATCTCATTCCGTTGGTCTGTATTTCTGTTTTTTGTGTCAGTACCATACTATCCTGATGCTGTAGCTTTTTAGTATAGTCTGAAGTCAGGAAGGTTAATTCCTCCTGTTCCATTCTTCTTCCTCAAGATTGCTTTGGCTGTTCGGGGTCTTTTGTGTTTCCATACAAATTGTGAAATTATTTGTTCTAGTTCTGTGAAAAATACCATTTGAAGTTTGATAATCAATCAGTCAATTCAGATGCTCAGTTGTGTCCGACTCTTTGCAACCCTATGAACCGCAACACGCCAGGCCTCCCTGTCCATTACCAACACCCAGAGTCCGCTCAAACCCAAGTCCATTGAGTCAGTGATGCCATCCAACCATCCCATCCTCTGTCGTCCCCTTCTCCTCTTGCCCCCAATCTTTCCCAGAATCAGGGTCTTTTCAAATGAGTCAGCTCTTCGCCTCAGGTGGCCAAAGTAATGGAGTTTCAGCTTCAACATCAGTCCTTCCAATGAACACCCAGGACTGATCTCCTTTAGGATGGACTGGCTGGGTCTCCCTGCAGTCCAAGGGACTCTCAAGAGTCTTCTCCAACACCATAGTTCAAAAGCATCAATTCTTCTGTGCTCAGCTTTCTTTTTTTCAGCATTGAATCTATAGATTGCGTTGGGTAGTATAGTAATTTTCACTGTACTGCTTCTTCTAATCCAAGAGAAAGTTACCTCTTTCCATCTGTTTGTGTCATCTTTGATTTCTTTTGCTAGTGTCTTATAGTTTTGTGCATACAAGTCTTTTGTCTTTATTCCTAAGTATCTTATTCTTTTTGTTGCAGTGATAAATAAGGTTGTTACCTTAATTTCTCTTTCTGATTTTTCATTGTTAGTGTATAGGAATGCAAAGTATTTTTATGTATTAATTTTATATCCTGCAACTTTACTATATTCATTGATTAGCTCTAGCAATTTTCTGGTGGCATCTTTAAGCTTTTCTATGTAGAGAATTATATCAGCTATAAACAGTTTTACTTATTTTCCAGTCTAGATTCCTTTTCTTTCTTTCTTTTTTCTTTTTTTTTTTTTTCTGGTTGCTGTGACTAGGACTTGCAAAACTATGTTGAATACTAGTGCTTAGAGTGGGCACCCTTGTCTTATTCCTAGTTTTAAAAAAATGCTTTCAGTTTTCCACCATTGAGGATAATGTTTGCTGTGGGTTTCTCATATACAGATTTTATTATGTTGAGGTATGCCTACTTTCTGGAGAGTTTTTATCAAAAATGGTTGTTGGATTTTGTCAAAAAATTTTTGCATCTTTTGAAATGATCATATGGTTTTTATCTTTCAATTTGTTAATATGGTGTATCACATTGGTTGATTTGTGTTTATTGAAGAATCCTTGCATCCCTGGGATAAAGCCCACTTGAACATGATATATGGTTTCTTTAAAATTTTAAAATTTAAAATTAAACTTTAACATTTTAAAGTTTTTTAAATCTTTAAAATTCTGTTTGCTAGAATTTTGTTGAGGGATTTTGCATCTGTGTTCATCAGTGATATTGGCTTGTAACTTTTTTTTTTTTTTGTGGCATCCTTGTCTGGTTTTGGTTTCAGGATAATGGTGGCCTCATAGAATGAATTTGGGAGTTTTCCTTCCTCTGCAAATTTCTGGAAGAGTTTGAGCAGGATATGTGTTAGCTCTTTTCAAATCTTTTGGTAGAATTCAACTGTGAAACCATCTACCCCTCGGCTTTTGTTTGTTGAAAGATTTTTTATTACAGTTGATTTCTGTTCTTATGATTTATCTGTTTATATTTTATGTCTTCCTTGTCTAGTTTTGAAAGGTTATACATTTTTAAGAATTTGTCTATTTCTTTGCCTGACATGGAGTTGCCCATAGTAATCTTTTATGATCCTTTTTATTTCTGTGTTGTCTATTGTAGCTTCTCTGTTTTTGTTTCTAATTTTATTGATTTGACTTTTTTTTTTTTTTCTTGATGAGTCTGGTCAACAGTTTATCAATTTTACTTATCTTCTCACAGAACCTGCTTTTTAGTTTTTCTGATCTTTGCTATAGCCCCCTTCATTTCTTTTTCATTTATTTCTGCTCTGATTTTCATGATGTCTTTCCTTTTACTAATTTTTTTTCTTTTTCCTTTTTTTTTTTTTCTAGTTGCTTTAGGTGTAAAGTTAGGTTGTTTATTTGATGTCTCTCTTGTTTCTTGAGGTAGGCTTGTATTGCTATAAACTTCCTTTTAGCACTGCTTTTATTGTGTGGTTCAGGTGGTAAAGAAACTGTCTGCAATGCAGGAGACCCAGGTTTGATTCTTGGGTCAGGAAGATCCCCTGGAGAAGGAAATAGAAAACCACTCCAGTATTCTTGCCTGGAAAAGCCTGTGGACAGAGGAGCCTGGCAGGCTACAATCCATAGGGTTGCAAAGAATCAGACACTACTGAGTGGTTAACATACATTTTGGTTCTCCTGTTTTCATTGTCATCTGTTTCTAGGTTTATTTTTATTTCCTTTTTTATGTCTTCAGTGATCTGTTGGTTATTCAGAAGAGAATTGTTTAGCCTCCATGTGTTTGTTTTTTATAGTTTCTTTTCCCCTGTAGTTGATGTCTAATTTACATAGTTGTGATCACAAAAGACGCTTGAAATGATTTCAGTTTTTTAAATTTATCAAGGCTTGATTTGTTGATCAGGATGTGATCTATCCTAGAGAATGTTCCATGTGCACTTGAGAAAAAGTGAAATATGTTGTTTTGGGATGACATGCCCTATAGATATCAATTAAGTTCAATTGGTCCAATTTATCACTTAAAGTTTGTGCTTCCTTATTAATTTTCTGTCTCAATGATATGTCCATTGGTGTGAATGGGGTATTAAAGCTCCCCACTATTATTGTCTTACTGTCAGTTTCACCTTTAATAGTTGTAAGCATTTGCCTTATGTATTGAGGTGCTCCTATGTTAGGTGCATATGAATTTACATTTATTATGTCTCCTTCTTGGATCAATCCCTTGATCATTAAGGGATTTCCCCCCTCTTTGTCTCTTATAACCATCTTTCTTTTAAAGTCTATTTTACTGGATATGAGTACTGCCACTGTCACTTACTTTTGAGTCCTGTTTGCATGGAATACCTCTTTCCAATCCCTCACTTTCAGTCTGTATATGTCCCTTGCGTTGAGGTGGGTCTCTTGTAGACAGCATACACAGGGGTCTTGTTTTTGTATCCATTCAGCCATTCTATCTCTTGGTTGGAGAATTTAACCCATTTACATTTTAGGTAATTATTGATGAGTACGATCATGTTACCATTTACTTTATTGTTTTTTGAGTTTGTTTTTATATACCTTTTCTATATTTCCTATTTATATGCCTTTTTGTATTTCTCTAGAGAAGTTCCTTTAGCATTTTTTGAAGAGCTGGTTTTCTATTTCTCCTTTGAATCTGAATGAGATACTTGTTAGACAGGGTAATCTTGGTTGTAGGTTTTTCCCTTTCATCACTTTAAGTATATCCTGTCATTCCCTTCTGGTCTGTAGAGTTTCTGTTCAAAAATCAGCTGTTAGCCTTATGGGGATCCCCTTGTATTTATTAATTGCTTTTCCCTTGCTGCTTTTAATAATTGTTCTTTGTGTTTAATTTTTGTCAATTTGATTAATATGTGTCTTGGCATGTTTCTACTTCAGTTTGTCCTGTATGGGACTCTCTGGGCTTCCAGGACTTGGGTGGATATCCTCCCCCACCCCCCCATTTTAGTCAAGCTTTTTACTATAATATTTTCTTCTCAAATATTTTCTCATGCCCTTTCCTTTTGTCTTTTTCTTCTGGGACACTTATGATTCAAATGTTCGGGTGCTTAATGTTGTCCCAGAAGTCTCTGAGGCTGTCCTCATTTCTTTTTATTCTTTTTTTCTGCTCTGCTTCAGTTATTTCCACCATTCTATCTTCCAGCTCTCTTTTCCTTTCTTCCACCTCATTTACTTTGTTCTTGGTTCCCTCCAGTGTATTTTTAATCTCATTTCATGTTTGTTCATTGTAGATTGTTTATTCTCCTAGGCCCTTGTTAAACATTTTTGCGTCTTCTCAATCTATGCCCCCAGTCTATTTATACATTCCTCCATTTCTTATTCAAGATTTTGGATCATTTTTACTGCTATTATTCTGAAATCTCTTTCAGGTAGACTCTGTATTTCTTCCTCGTTTGTTTGGTCTGGTGGGATTTTACCGTATTTCCTCACCTGCTGCATATTTTTCTGTCTTTTCATTTTACTTAGTTTACTGTGGAGTCTGCCCTGTGGGTGTGGCAGGATGGACCAGTGCCTTGTGAAGGCTTCCTGGTTGGAGGTCATGTGTCTGTGTTCTGGTGGGTGGAGCTGGATCTCGTCTCTCTAAAGGGAAGTGCTGTATCCAGTGGTGGGTTTTGGGGTGTCTGTGGTTTTGGTATGGCTTGGGCAGCCTGTCTGCTCACATGCAGGGTTGTGTTCCTGTTTTGCTGAAGGATTGGCATGGTGTATTTGGGCATTGTGGTTTGCTGGGCTTTGGGTGGATTTGGTTTTAGTGCTGAGATGGAAACCTTTGGGAAGGCTCTCACCTATTAATGTTCCCTAGGGTTTGCAGTTCTCTGATGGATCAGTCTTGAGCTTGGTTCTCCCACTTCAGGGGTTCAGGCCCAACCCCCTACTGTAACACCAAGACCTCACAAGCTACACAACACAGATGAAAAATCCCTGACTCCTGGTGAAGGCAACATTCAATAACCCAAAACCCCCAGTGAGACTTACACCAAAGTCCTCTAATATTCCTAGGAAGGTCTCTGGACCTGTTGTGGGCAGTGTGTGATCAGATCACTCTCAGATCTGCCTTATTCCAGTTTGTACTTGCTCATAAAGTTCAGAGTTTCCCCTGAAGTCCACAGTCTATTCCCTGCCCATAACTACGGGTCAAAGGCTTAGGCTCATTCAGGGCTCACTTGCTCTCTTGGGCTGGAGAGATGGGAAAATACAGCAGCCACGATTGCCATGTACTGGGGACTACCTGCCAGAGATGTTATTACATCTAGAGACCTGTCAGATGTTATAATAGTCTGAGGCAGGTCATGTGTTCTTCCAGAGAAAATGACCCCAGGTCGTGGGTCCCTGAGAAGTACCAAACTGTTTAACCTCCAAGTAAGGTGCAGACAGTAACCTGTGCCTGCTCACAGCCTGGTGGTAGCTGCCACCTCTGGGGTCGGGGCTGCATCAGCAGTGTTTTGTCCACTGCCTCGGGCACCTTCCCCAGCTTTGGCGGTGGCTGTCACATCTAATTGCACTCCTGTGTCAAAGTAGCCCTCTCAGCAGTATCTTCACAGCTGCCAACCTCTCATCTCTCCCTGGGATCTGTGCCAGAGACTCAGCACAGAGTTGCAGGTGGAGGCCAGTGAGCTGCCTCAGCTCTACTCCATGCAGATGGAGGCTTGCTAGCTCCTTCTTAGCTAAAAATGCTGTTTGGCAGTGGCTTCTGTGATGAATTTTCTTGTCCTCTGAGCACCCACTGTTCCACTCCACCCTGAAGTTCCACAGACCCCAACCTTGCCTATGAGGGGGTTTCCTAATGTGCAGAAACTTTTCCTCTTTCACAACCCCCTCAGAACCCAGGATATCCTGAAATCCTTTGTCTCTCTTTATATCTTTATCTTTTGCCCTACCTCCTCCCAAGGATATTGGCTTGCCTTTTTGGGAAGTTTGGGGTCTTCTGCTGTCTTTCAAAAGTTTTTCTGTAGGAATTGTTCCATATTCTGATGAATTTTTGATGTATTTGTGGAGAGGAAGGCGATCTCCACATCTTACTCCTCCTCCATCTTCTTCTGTCTCTGTATGAGCCATTTTATATTTTGAAAATTAATCCCTTGTCGGTCACATGGGTTCCAAATATTTGCCCCCAGTCTGTAGGTTATATTTTCTTTTAATTGATGGTTTTCCTTGCTGTATTAAAGGTTTTAAGTTTGATTAGATCCCATTTGTTTATTTTTGCTTTTTTTTTTTTTTTGCCTTTGGAAAACATTGCTACCATTTATATCAAAGATAATTTTGCCTATGTTCTTTCTAGGAGTTTTAGGCCTTATATTTAGGTCTTTGAAACATTTTGAGTTTATTTTTGTATATGATGTGAGGAAGTGTTCTAAAGTCATTGATTTGTATGTGGATCTCCAGCTTTCCCAACACTACTTGCCAAAGAGACTGTCTTTTCTTCATTCTATATCCTCACCGCCTTTGTTAAAGATTAATTGACAGTCAATGTGTGGATTTATTTCTGGGCTCTCTATTCTGTTGATCCATATGTCTGTTTCTGTGCCAATACTATTTTGACTACTGTAGCTTTGTAGTATTATCTGAAGTCTGGGAGGGTTATGCCTCCACCTTTGTCCTTTTTCCTCAGGATTGCTTTTGCAGTTTTGCATCTTTGTGATTGCATATAAATATTAGGGTTATTTGTACTAGTTCTATGAAAAATATCAGTAATCTGATAGGGATCACATTAAATCTGTAGATTGCTTTCAGTAGTAAGGCCATTTTAGTAACAGCGATTCTTTTAATCAAAGAGTGTGAGATATCTTTCTATTTCTTTGAATCTTCTTCAGTTTCCCTTATCAGTGTTTTATACCTTTCAATGTATAGATCTTTAACCTCTTTGGTTAGGTTTATCCCCAGGTATTATTTTTTATTCAACTTTAAACAAGATTTTACTTTCTTACTCATATCTCATTGTACTGTAAATAAATGCAACAGACTTCTGTATATCAATCTTCCATTCTACTACCTTGTTGAATTCAATTATTCTAAAAATTTTTTTGTGGCATATTTAGGATTTTCTGTATAGAATCACATCTTATGCATGTAATGTTACATCTTCCCTTTCAATTTGGATACCTTTTTTTCCCTTGTCTGATTATTGAATAGAAGCAGTGAGAATGGACATCGTTGTCTTGTTCCAGAATTTAGTAGGAAGGCTTTCACCTTTTCAGCATTGAGTATTATGTTGACTGTGTGCTTATCCTAAATGTTGACATATTTTCCCCCTATAGTCACTTTGGTAGGAGTGTTTATCATGAATGAATGTTAAATTGCATCAAATGGTTTTTCTTTATCTGTTGAGATAATCATGTTTTTGGTCTTCTCTTTCAATACTGAAGTGAATCACATTGATTTTGCATATGTTGAACCAACCTTGTGACCTCGGAATGAATACAACTTGAGCATGGCATATGATCCTTTTTATGTATTGTTGGATTCAATTGGTTAAAATTTTATTGAGGATTTTTTGTATTTCATTAAAGATATTGGCCTGTAATTTCTTTTGTAGTATCTTTGCCTGGTTTTGGTATCAAGGTGATGATGGTTTCATGGCATAACTTTGGGAATGTTCCAAACTCTTCAATCTTTTGAAATAGTTTAGGAAGGACATGTATAATTTCTTTATATGTTTAGTACAAATCCCAAGTGAAGCCATCAAGTCTTGGACTTTTGTTTGCAGGGTGTTTTATTATTACTATTACAGATTATATTTCACTTCTAGTGATTGGTGAATTCAAATTACCTGCTTCTTGTTGACTCACTTTTGGCAGATTGCATGTTTCTAGAAACATGTCTGTTTCTTCTAGGTTGACCAATTTGTTGGCATGTAACTGTTCATACTTCTTGATGATTTCCTTGTACTTACATGTTGTTGGTTGTTATTTCTCTCTTGTATTTCTTAATTAGTTTATTTGGGTTCTCTCTGATTTCTTGATTAACCTGGCTAGAGGTATGTCACTTTTGTTTATTCTTTCAAAAAGCTATCTCTTGGTCTTATTGAACGTTTATGCTGTTATTTTGATCTCTATTTTATTTCCTTTCTGATCTTTATTATTTCCATCCTTCTGCTGTCTTTAGGCATTCTTTGTTCTTCTTTTCATAATTCTTCTAGGTTATAGGTTAGTTGTTTATTTGAGATTTTTCTTTTTACTTGAGGAAGGCCTGTATTGTTCTGAACTTCCCCTCCTAGAGCTGCTTTTGCTGCACCCAGTGGTTTCTTTCTTTTTTTTAAGGCTGTGCTTTCATTGTAACTTGTCTTGAAGTGATTTCCATTTTCTTCTTTTATTTCATCATTGACCCATTTTTTTTTAAATAGCATGTTGTTTAATCTCCAGGTAATCGGTTTTTTCTCCCCCTTTTTTCTATGATTGATTTCTAGCTTGATACTAATATGGTCAGAAAGGATGTTTGAAATAATTCTGTGCTCTTAAATTTGCTGAGGCTTGTTTCATGTCATAGTATGTCATCTATACTAAAGAATGTTCCCTGTGTGCTTGAAAACAACCTGTATTCTAGGGGTTTTTTGGATGCAATGTCCTGTAGATATCAGTTAAGTCCAAGTATTCCATTGCATCATTTAGGATCTCTGTGGCCTTATTGATTTTCTGTCTGGGAGATCTGTCTATTGATGTTAGTGGGATGTTAGTCTCCTACTATTAATGTTCCTGAATGTCTAGAGCACTGTCGTTCTTGGGAAACAGTGTTCACTGTTGTTTCAAGTAGACGCTGGCAGGCACTGATAGGAGTGGATGACTGCCTGTTTTCCTAAGAATTACCATATGGTTTCTTTTCTACAGAATTCTAAGCAGTGATAGAAAGAGGAAAAGGAAGCAGCAGACACTGGCTGGCTTCACTGCTGGTAACCTGGACTATGCTGTTGTTGTTTTTCAGTGGCTAAGTCAGGTCTGACTCTTTGTGACCCCGTGGACGGCAGCATTCCAGTCTCTGTTTTTCACTGCCTCCAAGAGTTTGCTCAAGTTCATGTCCGGTAAGTCCACGGATGCCATCCAACCATCACATCCTCTGCTGCCCCCTTCTCCTTTTGCCTTCACTCTTTCCAAGCATCAGGATCATTTCCAACAAGTTGCTTCTTCACATCAGGTAGCTAAAGTATTGGAGCTTCAGCATCAATCCTTCCAATGACTATTCATGGTTGATTTCCTTTATGGTCGACTGATTTGATCTCCTTGCATTCCAAGTGTCCTCTCAAGTGTCTTCTCCAACACCACAATTAAAAAACATCAATTCTTCAGCTATCAGCCTTCTTTACGGTTCAACTCTCACATCCATACATCCATATGTGGCTACTGGGAAAACCATACCTTTGACTATACAGACCCTTTGTTGGCAAAGTGATGTCTCTGCTTTTTATATGCTATCTAGGTTTGTCATAGCTTTCCTTCCAAGGAGCAAGTGTCTTTCAATTTCATGGCTTCAGTCACTGTCTACAGTGATTTTGGCACCCAAGAAAATGAAGTCTGTCACTGCTTCCACTTTTTCCCCTTCTATTTGCCATGAAGTGATAGGACCTAGGTAAAAGCTCTTAATCATTACCTGGAACTTCCGAAAAAGGTTCTCTACTTTTTATCTGAAAATGTTAACAAATGCTGAGGGTAGGCTCCTAAGAAAGCCTCCTAAAACCTTATTTCTTCCATCTCTTCTTTCGCCTAGACTACCCAACAGATGTGTTATGTCTAACAGTTGATTTGTGAGTTTTAAGATAAGTAATCATCATAAGGTGACCATTACAGATGTAATTCACTAAAGAATTTTCTCTTATTTTCTGGAGATAAGAGTATGTTGATTAAGCTCTAGCTTCAGAAATAGTAAACTCATTTACCATTACCTTCTTGTCATGGAATATTTGGTAAAACTCATTGGTTGCACTACAAGGTAGATTTGATAAATTTTCAATTCTTAATGCATTTCCTTCCTTCCCTCCCTCCTGCTTTATAGCCCTCTTCCTTCCTTGATATTAATATGTTGCTCTTCTCTTTTTGAAATTAGAAGCAAAATGAAAGCCACCTATCCCCTTACTTGTGATATTGTGCTTGAACTGAGCTTACATAGTTTCTGAGTAAGAATTCTGACAAGATATTTTATTTCATTTGGTCTCAGGTTTGGGGAGGCTTCCTAGGGACTTCCTTGATGGCTCAGATGGTAAAGAACCCACCTGCAATGAAGGAGACTTGGGTTCGATCCCTGGGTTGGGAAGATCCCCATTGACAGAGGAGCCTGGAAGCTTGCAGTCCATGGGGTTGCAGAGTCAGACACGACTGAGCAACTGCTGGCACTAGGATAAAGAACCCGCCTTCCAGTGCAGAAGACATAAGAGACACGGGTTTGATCCCTGGGTCAGGAAGATCCCCAGGAGAAGGAAACGGCAACCTGCTCCAGTATTCTTGCCTGGAGAATCCCATGGACAGAGGAGCCTGGAAAGCTACAGTTCATAGGGTCACACAGAGTTGGACACAACTGAAGTGACTTAGCACACATGCACGCACTATTAATGTATTACTGTCACATTTTCTCTTTATGTCTGTTAGTATGTGTCTATATGTTTAGGTTCTCTTATATTTGGTGCATATATATTAATAAATACAATGTCCTTTTCTTGTATTCATCCCTTCATTATATAGTTTCCTTCTTTATATTTCTTTATAGAGTTAAATATCTATTTTGTCTGATGTAAGTATTGCTACCCCTGTTTTCTTGTCATTTCCATTTGCGTGAAATATTTTTTCATTCCCTCACTTTCAATTTGTGTGTGTCTTTTGCCCAGTGTAAGGTTCTTGTAGGCAGCATATTACAGAATCTTGTTTTTGTTTTTTATCTAATCTGCCACTCTGTGTCTTTAGATGAGAACATTTAGTTCTTTGACATGTAAAGTAATTATTGATAAGTATGTATTAATTGCTGTTTCCAGTTGATTTTCTAGTTCTTTGTTTCTTCTTTTTTCTTTTGGACTTTGATGGGGTTTTTTTGTATTAGACTTGAGTTCCTTTCTCTTTGGTTTTTGTGAGTCTATTGTGTCTTTGATTTCTGGTTACCCTCATTTTCAAGTATATTAACCCATAACTATATCTATTTGCTCTAGACTAATAGTTTTATAAATTCAAATACACTCTAAAAGATCTACATTTTACATTCTCCTCTGCTGCATTTTGGAGTTTTGATGTCCTGTTTTCTATCTTTATCCTTTTGCTGTTAATTGTAGTTATAATCATTTTTACAAAAATTTCTTGATTTTTAATCTTTGTACTAGCTTATTTAAGTGATCTTCAATCCTTTTATACATTTGGCTCTCCTGTTGTGTTTTCTCCTTTCCTATAGATTCATGCTGCATTTCTATTTAGAGAAGACCATTCAGTATTTCTTTTAGGTTAGGTTTAGTATTGCTGTATTCTTTTAGTTTTTGTTTATCTGAGAAATTATTATTTTCTCCTATGCTAAACAATAATCTTGCTGGGTATAGAGTATCCTAGGTTGAAGTGTTTTCCTTTTCACATTTTTAAATATATCATGCTACTTCTTGTGACCTGCAAAATTTCTGTAGAAAACTCAGCTGATAGACTTGTGAGGGTTCCCTTAAACCTGACTCTTTGTTTTCTCTTCCTGCCTTTAGAATCCTGTCTTTGTCCTTACCTTTTGTGGTTTTAATTATATCTTGGCATGGATCTGAGTGGGTTCATCTTGTCCGGACCCTCTGTGCTTCCTGTACCTGGATATCTATTTCCTTCTTTAGGTTTGGGAATTTTACACTCATATTTCTTTGAAGACTTTTTCAATCCCACTTTTTTCTTTCTTCTCCTTCTGGAACCTCTATAATGCAGAGACCAGCATAGTTTATATTAGTTATCCCATAGATCTCATATGTTGCTTTGGTTTTCACTTTTGTCTTTCTGTCTGCTGTTTTAATTGGGTGACTTCCATTATTCTGTCTTCCAGATCATTTGTTCATTCTTCTACATTATTTAATTTGCTATTCATTGCTTTTAGCCCTGTATTTATCTCAGCAATTAAGTTAGTTAATTGTGATTGGTTCCTCTTTATAGTTTCTACCTCCTTGTGAAAGGGGTATGCACTTCTGTCCATAAATTTTCTTAATCCCTGTAGCATTTTTATTGCCTCCTTTTTGAACTCAGCATCTAGTAAGCTGGAGAAGTCTATTTCATTGTTTGCTCTTTCAGGGGATTTCTTTTTTCCTTTAATTAGGAGTTGTTCCTCTGCTTTTCCATTTTAAATTTCTATGTCTCTATGAATTTAGGAGAAACAGTTATCTGCTGTGGTTTTAAAAGGCAGTTTTGATGTGTGCGTATCACTGTGTAGACTGTGAGAGCCCAGTATTTTTGCCGTAAGAGCTGTTTTTGTATGGATCCCTGCTGTGTCTTTCCTCAGAGTGTGCTGGCCATTATCCCCTTGATAAGGGGGTGTGCTTGATGTTGTAGTGACTAGAGACTGCACCGAATGTTGGGGAGCATCTCTTCTTTGCTCTGTGACTGCCACAGCCCTATTGGGGACAGGGTTTGCTCCGCGGTTGTTGAAGTAGAAGCCCTGAAGGTCCAGTTCAGTAAGTCTCCATTGTCCTTAAGTGTGTTCTCTATCCTCAAAGAAGTGAGCACTGAAGCAGGCGAGGCTTATCACTATGAACCTATGTGCTGCCCAGGCAGGCATCCTCTGTTTTGTTCAAATTACGGCTTTCATCCTGGGTCCCAGAGAGTGTGAGATTTTATGTATACCTTTAAAGAGTTCAGTTTCTATTCTCCTGAGAAATTAAACCCCACTGGCTTTGAATGCCAGATGCTCTGGGAGCTCCTCCTCTTGGTGCAGGACTCCCAGGCTGGGGAGCCCAATGTAGGGCTCTGAACTCTCAGTCCCATGAGAGAGAACCTCTGCAATATAATTATCCTCTAATTCCTGGGTGTCCAACTCGGGACTTGATAGTATCGTGGTCCACTCCTCCTACTCATCTCTTTGTTGCCCTTCCTTTGTGTCTTTAGTTGTCGAAGATCTTTTCTGCTAGATTCTGGTCTATTTCACTGATGGTTGTTCCACAAATAGTTGTGATTTTGGTGTGCTTGTGAGAGGAGGTGAGCTCATGGTCTTTCTACTCCACCATCTTTAATGATCTCCAGCTTTTACATTATTAAATTGTTAAGAATTCAGTGACACAATCAAGTGTCTGGTTCACAGTAATACCAACAGCTAAGAATGATTGAACATCTGCTCTGTGATAGGTGTGTTCTAATTGTTTTTCTTGGCTGACACTCTTAATATAGTGATCCCGTGTTACCCGATTTATACATGAGGAAAATAAAGCAGAAGTGTCTGCTCAATTTCACATATCCAGAAAATAATAGGGCCAGTATTCAAACTCAGTCAATGTGTTTCCCTAAAACTAGGGCTCTTAATTATGCCTTTAATCAGTAAATAGCAGAGCATCAGTAATACCAGCGGGTCTCCTGATTTGTTCTATGTTGAATCATATCATGCAATGCATACCTTCAATGATCTTTCAGAAGTAATAATGTAACTTAGTTCTATAACATAGATTGTTAATCTACAGCTGTCCCTAGTAAAGTGTGCACCAGAATCATCTTTGCATTTTTTTTTAAAACACAAATGCCTGTAACCACTGAGTCTTGAGACATTCTAAGGGTGAAGCAAAAAAAGGAGTAATTTTGGTTAGCTTCATAGTTGATTTCCTACTCAAGAACCAATAAATCCATTTGGGGGAACTTGTTTAGCACAGAAGGGCTCACTTTCTACATGAGACTCAACTATAGTGCCTATAAATCAGAATGTCCAAGGGTAGGGCTAGGAAATTCAGCAAATTTCTCAGAATAATGTTTTGCACAACAAAATTTGATGCTCATTAACCTAAGGTTAAGACTTGAATGATCAGCCAAGTCTCTCTTCCTGTGAAGCAACAGGAAGTCACAGTGGCAGTGATGTCTCCCACTACCGACCATGACAGGGAGCTCCCTGGCCTTCATCTCACCCACAGAGTGGTCAGTGGCTCTGGTGCTCTGGTATCTTCCCTGTTAGGTATGCTGCCCTCCCACCATCAATTGTTATGCATTTGGATTGTCTCTGGGCAAGTCAGCCCTTTCAGCATTTCCTCAATCAACTCACAGTGAGAAAACTCATGTTAAAGAAGCTTCTAAGTCAGCCACAAGGTTGGCAGTTTTAATTTGATGTGATTTATAAATTGCTGCTGCTATTGATTCTGTTGTTGCTGGTGAACCCTGCTGCTACATGAGGCAGCTGCCTTCTGTAGTTGAGGTGTGCCTGCATCCACTAACGGCTGTCTTGGTCACAGATACAATTTTATAACAGATGTCATTTACCTAGACCGACACTGCACGTGGAAATCCCTGCTGTTTGCCTTTAGCACACCAGAGAGAGGAAGCCGTCTCCTTGCTGCACGCCAAGTTGTATCGCTGCCGGCTAATGATTCAGAACACAAGAGCTACCCTTTAAAAAAAATTCCACTGGGACACTTTTCTCAGTATGGCAAAAAAAAAAAACCCACCATTTTTTGCATCCCATTTCTTGTGAAGTAGGCAAGGAAACTTGGTATAATAACAAGAAGTGGAAGAATGATCAAACATAAATAGTTATACATCTGAAGTCCAAATCCTACATGGACTTTTTGTAAGAAGCACTGTGGTGAAAGCTACTTCATTTCTTTTGACAATAGCTCATTTTATTTTCAACTCTTTTTTTTCCTTAGTTCAAGAACACCAAAAATTTTAAGATATACCAATCATTTTTTAGTAGTTTTCAGGAACAAAATTTTTAAATGGAAAAAATGTATATTTACATTCAGTTTTTTTGCGTTTTATTTTTGGTGGTGTCGGGTTTTCATTGCTGTATGCCAGCTTTCTCTAGTTGCAGTGTGCAGGATTCTCATTGCAGTGTCTTTTCTTGTTGCGGAACATGAGCTCTAGGCTCATGGGCTTAGGTGTTGTGGTACACGCATGTAGAATCTTCCTGGGAAAACTGAACCCATGTCCTGCAGATTCTCAAACACTGGACTAGCAGGGAAGTCCTCCATTCAACTGATTATAAAATACAACACAGACTAAGAAATATTAAAATGTTAAAAAGTACCTTGAAGCAAGCAAATATAGTACATTTATTATGAGATTCTTCAGGCCTTTAAAAAAACTTTGCCCTCAGTGGCCAAGAATCAATTTATAATTGTGTTACAAGGCCTGAGGATAACACTTCCAATCACATATTAAATTTGATCAGCCTGGGCTCCAATTTGACTTGCTGTGTGTAATGTATTCTATTATATTTTTTCTCTTTAAAGAAAAAAAAAAAAACTTGTGAGAAAATAGGTCTGCTTATTACTATCATTAATAGCTAACACTTGCTATATGACCAGTACTTTCTGAGCATGATCTCATTAAATACACACAAAAAACCCCAGGGACTAGATACTATCATTATCCTCTGGAGTAATAATTAGTGCTATTCACAAATGTTTCTTGCGATCCACCTCCTGAACAATTGATATGATTCCATGCCCCCAAATTCCCTCTCCTCTCTGATATTAGGCTTGCCTATCGACCTGAATCCTGAGTTACCATAAGCAGCAGAGCAGCCTGTCTGCCCACCTTGGACAGGAGAGAGAAAACAACTTTTATTAGAACACCAAGATATGGGGCTTGCTTGTTACCAGCACATAATCTATAAAATCCTAACTGATTTATCCTCATTTTTTAAATTAAGAATCTAGGGTCTTTCCTCACTGTCATTACAAGCTCTATTCTTCATTCCTCCCCCTGAAAATATAGTTGTTTCCTGCTCAATTTATACAATTTGTTTCAATTCCTGCTTACCTCTTTAATTTTGTGGCATAATTTTCTCAGTTCTTCTGAACACCTCTTTTGCAATTCTCTGAAGTCATTGGTGTTTGATGGAAATCATCACCCTAAAGTAGAGATGAGGTAGAAGGGAGTTTAAAGTTTGGGAAGAAACTGTATTCTGTCACCCATCTACTGAAAGGTAAATGGCAGTGACCAGTTTCTGGAGTAGTTTTCAATGAGAAATAAATATCTTCATTTTATTAATACTCCCTAACTTGGGAAGTAGGCTCATGGCTCTGCAAATATCATGACCAATTTTTATTGTGTATTAAGTTTTTTACTGTGAGTAACTTCTTTAAATGTTGTTACAGGGCTCTTTAGCTAACAATCTTACATGATAGTCATTGAGGGTCAAAACAGAATTAAGCAAAGTGACCCTAGCCTTTGCTTAGATTTAAAAATCTAAACTGTGCCATTTTCTTGCTTCTCAAATGTAAGGAAATTTAATAATCATACTGTCTCAGTTTTTTGCATATAACGTGAGGACTATACTGGAACATACCTTTTGAGGTCACTAAAAATATTAAATAAATTAATACATTAAAAATTTTGTACAGAAAGTTATTATCACTAATTCCCAAATGTGACAGACTGCAGCAGCTCCTCAGATCAATAGAGCATTGTCTTTGCTTTCAGGATACTCACAGCGGAGGAAGGGAAACATACAGATTATCGCAATCCAGTGTGCTGATTCTTAGGATGACAAAGAGGTAGACAGGTATGTGAGCATGGAGGAAGAATTTAATCTTGGCTGAGGGAACCAGAGGAGGCAAGGTTTAAGCAGAAATCTGAAAACTAAGTCTTAACAGGTAGACAAGGAAATCCTGGCAAAAAGAACAGCAAAACCTTGGAGTTCTGAGAGCATGGGCTTGAAGTATAAGGAGAACAGATCATGAGCAGAATCTGGAAAATTAACCAACAATAATTTGTCATGTGTATGTGGTGGGGCAGCAGGCTCTAGATGTTTCTGTCTTGTGTTTTTGGTTTTTTATCTTAAACTACTTTAAATATGTTTTGCAAGAATGTGAGGTGTAAAAACTGATGCCTTTAGACAGCAGTGCTTAGCCCTTAGCACCTCTGTAGGAGTTGTTTGACAGCCAGCTGAGAGTCAGGACAAGAGATGCCTAAAGGTAAGTCGTCCTGGTGTTGAAGGAGGAACGTAGACAGAGGAGGAGCACCATGGGAGTAAGGATGGGACCACAGGTTAAGTGAGGGCTTTTCTACTTTTTAATCATTGCTTCTAACACCTACACTTATTTTGCAATGTCTCTGCACCACGGGTACAAATATTAAGCATTTTTGTTTACATTTAATATGATGACATTTCATCTTCAGTAATAATGTCAGTGAATTCAAATGGTATGTATGCACTGGTTATAATTTTCTAATACACATTAAGATAAATACGAAATTAAAATCACTCCATTGCCACTAAAATTATGTCATTTATCCCACCTGTTACATTTAACACATTTTAGAGAAAAGTGTTCTTAACCAGTTATAAGAGAAGATCCTGGTTTGAAGACAATTATGTGTGTACCTGCCTGGCTGTTTCTAGTCATAATGCTTTTCAAAACCAGCAGATTTCTGAAAAGGAGTTAAGCATACTGAGGGAGCAGTAAAAAAGAGAGAGAGAGAAAGAATTAAAAGGCAAGAGAATAAAAGAGTAAACCCAGCAGATCTTTGCACACCCTGAGTACAGCATAGAGGTTCAGACAGTAAAATCTAGCAGGCACTGCCAGGGTTCAAATTGTCTCTGCTACTTGCTAACTACGTGATTTGAGCAAAATTCCTTACATCCTTGGTTTCTCAGTTTACCCATCTTTAAAATAAAGTTCATCATATACCAAAAAGGGTTTTGTGAGGAGTAAAATTTGCAGATAGAAGGGTGTAGGAAGTGATGCTGAATACGTGCAAAATGTTAGGTAACATTATTTCTATTAGATATACCAGTACCATAATGCATTCTTAGGGCTTTTTGAAACCTGCAAGGGATTTTTTAAAACTGCTCAATGGACTCAATAAAAGGAATCAAATCTACAGTTTTGATCTGTATATGAACCTACCACAAACACCATTCAGTAGGGCTCAGGCAATAGTCTTGCATTCAGGATGGTGAAAGGACAACTTCTGGTCTCCATTGAGATCCTCTTCTTCCAGATGCAATCCTCTGCCATGTCCCACACCAGAATGGACAATGGTCCTCTTTGATACTTATTTCAAGATACACGTGCTTGGGTTGGCCGCTTCCTTATTTCAGAGTGTATTCTCTTTGCAGAAAAAAAAAAAAAAGAATCTTTACTCTTGTCCCGACTCAAAGTTAACTTTAAGTGCTACTTGAATCAGTTTCTTTCAGATCTGAGGTATTCTGTCTCCTTTACTTTGTGCTTTAAGAATGATGATGCTTAATTTCTTCTTTGCCTCAGGCTCCTCTTCTTCACCTCAATCAACATTCTTTCATACGTGTCAGATTTTAATCCACACCATTTCTTGTGTCACATTCATTTCACTTTGGGGGTCTCAATCCCCTATTCAAATAAAGAATATGACCATTGTGCAAAAGCAAGGAAGCCATTACAAGGCCTGAGTCATATAAGTCAACACCCTCTACAGCTGCTGCTGATGGCATTTCTTTTCATCCTTATCATTTCTTATGAGAATTCTCTTTCCCTAAGCTTTGTTTCCTTTCTCATATGAAATATGGCTAAACATGGAGAGAGATTCTTGTCCATGGTTTGTGACAGATCATCACTTATGATGACCATGAAAGTATTCACAAGGCAAATAAATGGTATCTTAGAGAACAGAGTTTCAGGGGGTCTTTCTTCCCCTGGGTACCCCATAGACTATTGTGCACCTTGAAGTTGGAACATGATCCTTTGTAGATTCAAGGCCAGAATTCCGTAAATTCTGTAATGAAATTCTGTTACTAAGTGATTGGGGAGTGTGGAGAACGTTAAAGAAACCAGTTCTAGTCAAAGCTAAGGGGGAACAACTTGCCGGTCAATATAGATCATTTCTAGAATTGTAAAAGCAACCTTGACGAACTTGGAGAAATTATAAAGAAAAAAATAGTCAGGAGTCCTTATTCCAGTCATTATAAAACTGCTAATTATCCACTTCAAGCCTCTTGCTACATTTTGCCCTGGGTCAGCGATCAGGCTGATTTTTGGCATTAACTCCTATATCTTCAACTTTTGATAGACACATACGATAATATGTCTCCAAGTCAGAGAAATATTTTCCCCAAATTCAGTAAGAATAAATTATTGATTAAAGGAAAAATAAATTTACAAATCACTTCTTAAGATATGGAAAAATTTGACCATATCTTTACAAAATGAGTGTTTCTCTCCTGTCATTTTTGGTTAACTCATGGAGCAATCCCATATGATACTTCTAAGAGTTTGACACTTCCTTCTCAGTTTTTTGTACCACGTTTCTGTTATTTTCTAGGGCCCATATCAAAACAGCTCAATTTCTGTTTCTGCTCTTCATCTATCCTCCCCTTCACTCTGCCGCAGATTCAGTAACTGACAATTTTGATGAGGCTTTTACCGCCCAGAAAATGTCTCTGCACCATTGTTTTCAATAGCTTTTATGACTGAGTCCATCTGCTCTCCCCCCGCCCCTTTCCTGTCGTGAGAACGTTTCTGAAATACAGTGCGGGAAAGAAATGCCATCCTGCACCTCTGCCTCGCGTCGGGCCGTGCATTAATTTCCAAGCTGCTTTACTTGCAGCATTCATTTCTCCAGGAAAATGGCAAAGTGTTGATGCCTTGCGGGCCTGACTTGGCTTTTTTTTTTTTTTTTTTCCTTAATCATAAGTAATTAGAGAACCTGCCACATGTTATTTTGGATAGTGTTTAAGTTCAGAAATACTGTGAAAGGGGGATATATACAGCCGGATTAAAGATATCCGAAGGCAAATTAGTATCTTCCAAAGCTCAAATGGGTTGATTTGTTACTTCAACCCACTCAACAACACCTGGCTCTGCATAAAATTGAAGACTCAGCCTAAGAGAAAAATATGTAATGGGGCACCAAAAAGAAAGCATCGCTCAGCCTCATTCTCCACTGTATAATTAACCTTCTAGACGCGAAGATGGCTACGTGCGGGACGAGGGGTGACGTTAAGGCCTCTCCCAGGCTCTCCCTCCTTCTGCCACAGTAACCAAAGTGCTCTTTAGGAATTATTGCTTCGGGTCTTAATGCTGTCTTAATTGCTGAAACTCTACTTTTAAATTGTCAGTATCTCCCTTAGATGATACTTCTGCAGGGGTTAATTGCATTTAATTGTCTAAACACATCAGCTAGCCAGGAGGGGAACTGGGTTGAAAAGTTGGCTTAAATAGGTTTCTGGGTTGAGGAAGCAGGAGCAGCAAGACAAAGGACAAGAGAGTTGAAAAATTAGTAGTCCCCAAAACCCAAGGTAGACTCTTAGGATTTCGGTGAGAGATGGAATTTACAGATGATCTAATAGGGTTTCCCTGGTGGTCAAATGGTTAAGAAGCCACCTTGCAATGCGGGGGATACCTGTTCGATCCCTGGTCCAAGAAGATCCCACATGCCATGGAGCAACTAAGCCCCAGCACCACAACTCCTGAGCCTGCGAGCCGCAGAGAGCAGCCCCCACTCACCATAACCAGAGAAAGCCTGCGTGCAACCACAAAGAGCCAGTGCAGCCGAAGATATTTAAAAATAATAAATAGTGAATGAAAAATGATCCGATAACCACTTGTGTTCCTTATCCATGCAGCAGGTGAATACCTAGCTTACAGCTTTTCCAAAGGCAATTAATTATAGTGAACCTGTGTGTGTGAAAGTTGCTCATTCGTGTCTGATTCTTTGCAACCCCAGGGACTATCCAGTCCATGGAACTCTCTAGGCCAGAATACTGGAGTGGGTAGCCTTTCCTTTCTCCAGGGAATCTTCCCAACCCAGGGATTGAACCCAGGTCTCCCACATTGCAGGAGGATTCTTTACCAGCTGAGCCACAAGGGAAACCGTTGTGAACCTACTAAGACTTTTTTTCCTACCCAATAGTAACCACTATTTGGTATGCCTGATAAGCACTTTAAGATGTCCATGGCATGAAGAATACTTCCACTACACTCTGAATTAAGCACCAGCACACTCTCCAGAAGTTCTAGTAACAGTCCCATCTGAGTAACATGATTGGAGGGAGGGGAAATAGAATAAAGATGTAGTTGGGGCTCAGGACATACAGTCCCAACTAGGGCACCTTGACATACTGAGTGTCTTAAACTGAAGGAATTTGGGGAAATGGTAGAAGCAGAAAGGTCACTTTGATCTTCTCTGCCCCCTTCCCCTTATTCCCCGAAACAGATCATAAAATCCTTATGTCAGAGGGCCCCTCCCTATACCCAGAGAAAAGGATCAGAGACATAAAAGAAAAATCCTAACAAATAGGTCTTGCTGAGTTTCCCCCATTTATTACAGTTACCTCATACACTTTAACTATCATACTCTTCCATGACTATCAGCAAACCAAGAGCAAAAATAGGGTCTTTTTCTCTGGGTCTTCATTTCCTTGTGAAGGCTCCCACATCACATAAAACTTATTTAAGTAAGCATGGATGTTTTTCTCCCAGCAGTTTGTCTTTGTCAGTTAAATTTTCACACCCAGCCATGGACCCTAACAGGATCAAGGAAGGGCCTTTTTCTCCTCTCCAAGGCTGAAGCAAAAGCCATCAAAATCAGCGATTTTCCCAATTGTATCATGAGCTTCTCCCATACATTTCTGACCAAAACCAGGATGGCATTTATAGTTTCATTGGCAGGGAGTATAGAAGTTGCTAGTTCATGGATTATCTCTCAGTTGTTACTGCTGTGTCACTAAGTCCTGCCCCGACTCTCTGTGACCCCACAGATTGAAGCACATCAGGCTCCTCTGTCCTTCACTGTCTCTTGGAGTTTGCTCAGACTCATGTCCATTGAGTCAATGATGCTATCTAACCATCTCATCGTCTGCTACCCCCTTTCCTCCTGCCCTCGGTCTTTCCCAGCATCAGGATCTTTTCCAGTGAATCGACTCTTCACATCAGGTAGCCAAAGTATTGGAGCTTCAGCTTCATCAGTCCTTCCAATGAATATTCCGTGTTGAATTCCTTTAGGATTGACTGGTTTGATCTTGCAGTCCAAGGAGCTCTCAAGACTCCTCCAGCACCACAATTCTAAAGCATCAATTCTTCGGCACCCAGCCTTTGTTTTGGTCCAACTTTCAAATCCATACATACATGACTAATAGAAAAACCACAGCTTTGACTATATGGCCCTTTGTTGGCAAAGTGATGTCTCTGCTTTTTAATACTTTGTCTAGATTTGTCATAACTTTCCTCTTGGACTGGGGAGCAAGAAGTCAAGCAGTGGATTATTATATGATCTTACGCAAATCATTCACCAACTCCAATCTTCAGTTTCTTGAGTTGTGAAAAGTGGGAGACAGACTTAACAAAAGACTTTCAGCCCTGTCTGTGGAGCCTTTTAGTTTCTGTAAAGTCACCTCAAGGGTCACTACAGAGATGTGGGGAAAGGGCAGTTGGGTGAGGCTGCAGCCACACCTTGCCTCTTCCCCTGCTCTGAGGCACTTACCAGGGAAAGGGCCTCTTCAGATTCTGGAACAATCTTCCCCAAGGGCAGCTTCCATGATCAATATCCTTCTCAAAATGGATCCACACTGTCCTGAAAATGAAGTCAGACGTCGGGTCTGTAATGCTGCAACCCAATTCGTGTCCCAGAATTTCTCGTATTTTAAGCCAGGGCATTTGCTCATCTGTCCTTATGCCATGAATGACTTATCTGACAATTTCTGCCTTTGAAAATTGTCCCCATCCTTCAAACTCCCAACAAATATTTGTTCCCATGAAATCTTATTTTCCTGTTTTCCCATGTGTCCCCCATTCTCTTCATCCTTGCCCTTCTGCCCATTATAAGGCTCCTTCATATTTATAAATGTGTAGAGCACTGTGGAGTGTGTGTGTAAGAGGAAAGAGATTCCTCTAGCAAACTGAAATATTTCTGAGATAAACACTATCTTATTCGTGTTTATATTTACACACCCACGGATGCTCAGTAAAATCATTCTGAACAGAAAAGCAGTTTTAATAAAAAAAAAAAAAAGGTTCTCCAGCTCAAATATGTGTGAAAATCACCTGGATTGAATTATCTAAAGGTTCTTTCTGGTTACCAAGCTGTGGAGTTCATATGAAATGCTAACTCCGTATGAACCTGTATATTTATGCAGATGTGCATGTAGTGATAAATCAAAATGCAGTGTTCCTGTAGGACTGCCTAACATGACACTGTTGGTAATGCTTTTTGGTGATGGCCTTTGGGTAAAATTAGTAACAGAAATTGAATTCTTGTCACTGAAATTGTCCTGGGGGGTTGTATAGCTAGAAGGGCATTACAGATTGCTATGGACCTCATCTTCTCACCCAAAGTGTCAGACTCTGCAGTATCTATGCCCAGAAATATTCCCTGCAATCCCCAAGGGATACTACACGTGTGATCAGGATAAACCTATGCCATCTGGGTATTATGCTGTCCTGCCAGTCTCCACTGGAGATCTGCTGTACCCACCAGGCATTCTGGTGCTCCTTTAGTCGCAGTTCTTTTCTGCCAGGGTTCTGCTGAGTCAGCTACCCTAGCTAATTGCCTAGAAAAGCAATGCTCTGCCTGGGGTGGTGACTCCTGGTGCTTCCCAGGGTACTTTCAGTTCTCACAGAGTCCTTTACGAGACTGATTTGTTTAATTTCTGACTGTTCTTCTTTGTAGGTGCTGAACAATAATTCCTGGGTCCTGGTAAGGAGAACAAGGTATTTACTTCCACCCTCCTACTGTCTTCTGTATTTTGTATATATTGTGTATGTATACATATATACATACATATATGTACATATATACATATATGTATATATACATATATATGTATATAGGGCTTCCTTATTGGTTCAGATGGTAAAGAATATGCCTACAACATAAGAGACCCAGGTTCGATCCCTGAGTAGGGAAGATCCCCTGGAAAAAGGAATGGCTATCCACTCTAATATTCTTGCCTGGAGAATCCCATGGACAGAGAAGCCTGGCAGGCTATGTAGTCCATGGGTTCGCAAAGAGTCAGACACAGCTGAGTGACTAACACTTTCACTTTTTTGTATACATACACACACACACACATATTATTTATATTTATTTATTTGTTTTATATTTTTATTGGTGAAAAAAAATAAACAATAGCAAAACAACCACAACAAAGCCAGAATAAGGAAAACCAAAAAATCCATGCTTATCTGTGCTAATAGATATGTAGATACCCCAAAATATCAACATTTATCAGGAAACCCAAATTCTGAATTCCACATTTGACTCAGCAGAGATTCCCATCTACAGAATCTACCTCTGTCACCAAATAACTCTTCATTTTACAGATATCGTCAAGCTTCATTGTTAGTATTTTTGCTTAACTGTCATTTGTGAACAATCCATTTTGTTCTGTACATCTTACATTTAACACCCAAACAAACTCTGTGAGGTTGAGGTTTTTTTTTTTTTTAATGATTAATTGTATCATTTATTTATTTTTGATATAGGCCATGTTTTTAAAAACTCTGTTGAATTTGTTGAAATAGTGCTTCTGTTTTATGTTCTGTTTTGGTTTGGTTTTTGCCACAAAGCACGTGGGATCCTGACTCCCCCACCAGGACTGAACTCGCCCCTCCTGCATCAGAAGGTGGAATCTTAACCAACAGACTCCCTGGGAAATTCCAGGTTGAGGTTCTTATCCTTATATGTTTTTCTTTCAGAGTTAACTCAGAGTAAATTTAGATATTTCCTGTTGACGTTGCCAGCAAGAAATTGATCCCCAAATTCATTTAAAGTAGTCTGATACTTCCACATAAAAATATCTTCATGTGCTTTTACATCATCTCTGCACGTGCATGCTTCGCGAGCTGTGTCTGACTCTTTGTGACCTCATGGACTATAGCCCAGGGCTCTGGTGGCTCAGAGATTAAGAATCCACCTGCAGTGCAGAAGATGCAGGAGACATGGGTTTGATCCCTGGGTCATTTTACATCTCCTGGGAAGATGCCCTGGAGAAGGAAATGGCAACTCACTCCAGTATTCTCGCCTGGGAAATCTCATAGACAGAGAAGCCTGGCGGGCTATAGTCCATGGGGTTGCAAAGATTGAAGCAACTGAGAGCAGCAGACATAGTTTGGACTATAGCTCACTAGGCTCTACTGTCCATGGAATTTTCCAGGTAAAAATACTGGACTGGGGTTCCATTTCCTATTCTATATCTCTGCACTAAAACCCCTAAATCCAACATAAGATGGCAGGCATACATTTTGATTTTTTTCCATGCCTGTTCATACCATACAAGTTGACCAGATTTCAACTTAGGCAAGAGGGGTAAAAAAAGGCTTTATTTGCATGTGAGATGAATAATGTGAGTAACGTGAACAGAATTAGACATGGAGTGACTGATTAAAGTATTGATTACCCCCCACAGCTTAAGCTAACACATCAGACAATTTAAACCACAGAAACCACATTTCAGATAATTAGGTAGAGAATCTGATTATACCCAGAGGAACAGAAAAATATAAAGTGCTGGAATCCATTGCAGAAGCCTGCACAGGGAAGGTTACCCATCTGATCAACTTCTCCCAAGTGTTGGCTGAAGAATAAGGGTAGAGGCTAGGCCAGTTATACTCATGAGAATGTCCTTTTCTGAATTATTTCCTGAGTTTGTATGTTTTATTAGAATAAACTATGGGAATAGATATGGTTCTTCTTTGGTAGCTCAGATGGTAAAGAATCCACCTGCAATGCAGGAGACATGGGTTTGACCCCGGGTTTGGGAAGATACCCTGGAGAAGGAAATAGCAACCCACTCCAGTATTCTTGCCTAGAGAATCCCATGGACAGAGGAGCCTGGTAGTCTACAGTCCATAGGGGTCGTAAAGAGTCAGACATGACCGAGCAACTAATATCTACACTTCATGGGGATAGACGAGTTCTATTAAAACCACCTCAGAAGTTGTAGTCACCAATTCTGGGTCAGAGAAGAGAAGATAAAAAGGCTGGTTCCTTCCCAGGGAGCAATAATAAAGTATCTACTGAGGACAGAAATAGTAGTTGGAATGAAAAGTGAAACAGCCTTAACTGTGAAATCGGGTAGAACTTGAAAAGAAAAAGAGGATTAAGGAAGGAGAGAAGACATGACTAGATCCAACTGACTATATGCCTGCCAACTTAGGAATTTTTCTCTAGGCTCTTAGAAGGAGAAAATCCCAGTTCTTAACACTCATTGCCCCCAATGTTATTTGCTGCCAAATTCTCGCTCCAGTTTCTCCTGAATTTTATCACACTCTTCATTTCTTTAAAAAATACCTTTCCCCTTTTTCCCCTATTTCTCCCCACAAACCCTTGACTTCTCCCTTTATCTGTTCTGTGATTTCTGTGTTGTTAAATTCCCTTTTCTTTTTTAAAATTAATTTTTATTGGAGTATAGTTATTGACAATGTTTCTACTGTACACCACAGTGAATCAGCTATACGTACACATATATCCCCTCACTTCTGCACATCCCTTGTCATTCAGGTCGCCGCAGAGCACTGAGTAGGGTTCCCTGTGCTATACGGTACGTTACCATTCTGTGCTGGCTGCTCAGTCGTGTCCGACTCTTAGCGACCCCATGGACTGTAGCCCGCCAAGCTCCTCTGTCCATGGAATTTTTCAGGCAAGAATACTGGAGTGGGTTGCCATTTCCTTCTCCAGAGGATCTTCCCAACCCAGGGATCAAACCCAGGTCTCCTGCATTGCAGGCAGACTCTTTACCATCTGAGCCACCAGGGAAACCAGAAAACAGGGATAATAATGTTATCATTAGTTATCTATTTTATACATGGTATCAAGAGTGCATATGTGTCAATTCCAATCTTCCAATTCCTATCACCCATTCCCTATCCCCTTGGTATCCATATATTTGTTCTATCTGTGTGTCTGTTTCTGCTTTGCAAATAAGATCATCTATACTATTTTTTTAGAGTCCACATATATGTGTTAATATACAATATTTGTTTCTCTAACTTCATTTTGTATGACACTGTCTGTATGCATCCATGTCCGTGAAATGGGATGACAGAAACTGGGTAAATTCCCTTTTCAAAGTCAAACATCAAGTCAAATAGCTTTTGTGTTCTCTTAACATTTCTTGATTCCAACTAGTAATAAAAGTTTCAATCTGACAACCCACAACCACCATTTGGATATCTCCCCTCTCCAGCCTGCATTATATTACAGAGAAATCTGTATCTTACTCCTTATTTATCAACAAAGCAGAATATAAATTTGATATAAACTTTTCCCAATTTCTTTAGTTTAAAAGTACAATAAAAACACAACCAGAAGTTCTGATTTCTCCTCCATTCTTAGAAATTTCTGCTGTTATTCTAAAAGATGTAATAATACGCTGCATCAGCTTTCCTCAGAAATACTTACTCCTTATGGTATATCTTAAAAGAAAGTCTTCCAAATCACCCCATCTTACATTTTCCATTTGTGAAATATCTTCTCCCATGCCCTTACTTTCAGACTGTAAATGTTGCTAGGTATGAAGTGGGTCTCTAGTAGACAACACAAATATGGGTCTTGTTTTTGTATCCACTTAGCCAGTCTGTATCTTTTGGTTGGTGCATTAACCCATTTACATTTAAGATAATTATTCATACATACGATCCTATTATTATTTTGTTAATTGTTTTGGGCTTATTTTTTGTAGCTCTTTTCCTTGTGTTTCCTGAGTAGAGAAGTTCCTTTAGCATCTGTTCCAAGACTGGTTTAGTGATGCTGATTTCTCTTTTGCTTGTCTGGAAACCTTTTGATTCAGCCATCAAGTCTGAATGAGAGCCTTGCTGGGTAGAGTATTTTGGTTGTAGTTTCTTCCCTTTCGTCACTTGGAATATATCATACCATTCCCTTCTGGCTTGTAGAGTTTCCATTGAGAAATCAGCTGATAACCTTATGGGTTTTCCCTTATATGGTATTTGTCATTTTTCCCATGTTGCTTTTAGTAATTTATCCTTCTCTTTAATTTTTGTCACTTTGATTACCATGTGTCCTGGAGTGTTCCTCTTTGGGTTTATCCTGCCTAGGACTCTCTGTAATTCCTGGACATGGTTGGCTATTTCCTTTCCCATATTGGGGAAGTTTTTGGCTGTTATCTCTTCAGATATTTTCCGGGTCCTTTCTCTCTCTCTTCTCCATCAGAGACCCATATAATGCACTTATTGGTGTGTTTAATGTTGTCCCAGAGGTCTGTTAGGCTGTCTTCATTTGTTTTCATTCTTTTTTCTATATTCTGTTTTGCAGCTTTGACTTCCATCATTCTGTCTTCCAGGTCACTTATCTGTTACTCTGCCCTCAATTATTCTGCTATTGATTCCTTCGAGTGTATTCATCTCTGTTCTTTAGTTCTTCTAGATCTCCTTAGTAACTATTTCTTGCATCTTCTGAATATTTGCTTCCATCCTTTTTCCAAGATCCTAAATCATGTTCATTATCATTCTGAATTATTTTTCTGGGAGGTTGCCTATCCCCACTTCATTTAGTTGTTTTTCTGGGTATTTCTTTCATCTGGGACATAATCCTGTTTCTTTTCATTTTGGTAGCTTTCTGTGATTGTGATATTAGTTCTGGAGACTGATGGGATTGTAGTTCTTATTTCTTTTGTCTGCCATCTGGTAGATGAGGGTAAGAGGCTTGTGCAAGCTTCTTGATGGGAGGGACTGGCTCTGGGGAAAACTGGGTCTTGCTCTGGTGGGCAGTGAAGCAAAGTGAAAGTTGCTCAGTCGTGTCCCATTCTTTGCAACCCCTTGGACTATTCAGTCCATACAGTCCATAGAATTCTCCATGCCAGAATACTGGAGTGAGTAGTCTTTCCCTTCTCCAGGGGATTTTCCCAACCCAGGGATTGAACCCAGGTCTCCTGCATTGCAGGCAGATTCTTTACTAGCTGAGCCACAAGGGAAGCCCTGGTGGGCAGGGGCATGCTCAATGAAACTTCAATGCAGTTGTGTGCTGAGGGGTGGGGCTGTGTTCCCTCCCTGTTAGTTATTTGTCCTGAGGCCACCCAGTCCTGTAATCTATAGGTTTCTGTGTTATTGCTGTTGTCCAGTCACCCAGTCTTGTCCAGCTCTTTGTGACCCTGTGGACTGCACCATACCAGGCCTCCCTGTCCATCATCATCTCCTAGAGCCTGCTCAAACGCATGTCCATTGAGTCAGTGATGCCATCCAACCATCTCATCCTCTGTCATGCCCTTCTCTTCCTTCAATCTTTTGCAGCATCATGGTCTTTTCTAATGAGTTGGCCCTTCACATCAGGTGGCCAAAGTATTGGAGCTTCAGCATCAGTCCTTCAAATGAATATTCAGGATTGATTTCCTTTAGGATTGACTGGTTTGATCTTTTTGCAGTCCAGGGGACTCTCAAGGTCTTCTCCAACTCCACAGTTTGAAAGCACCAATTTTTTAGCACTTGGCCTTCTTTATGGTCCAACTCTCACATCCATATATGGCTACTGAAAAAACCATAGCTTTGACTATACAGGCCTCTGTTGGCAAAGCAATATCTCCACTTTTTAATATGCTGTCTTGGTTTGTCATAGCTTTTCTTCCAAGGAGGAAGGGTCTTTTAATTTCATGGCTGCAGTGACCATCTGCAGTGATTTTGGAGCCTGAGAAAGTAGTCTGTCACTGTTTCCATTCTTAACCCATCTATTTGCCATCAACTGATGAGACCAGATGCCATGATCTTTGTTTTTTGAAGGTTGACTTTTAAGCCAGCTTTTTTACTCTTCTCTTTCACCTTCATCAAGAGGCTCTTTAGTTCCTCTTCACTTTCTACCCTAAGGGCGGTGTCATCTATATATCTGAAGTTATTGATATTTCTCCTGGCAATCTGATTCCAGCTTGTGCTTCATCTAGCCTAGCATTTCGCATGATATACTCTGAATAAAAGTTAAATCAGCAGGGTGACACAACCTTGACTCCCTTCCCAATTTGGAATCAGTCCGTTGTTCCATGTCTGGTTCTAACTGTTGCTTCTTGACATGCATACAGTTTTCGCAGGAGGCAGGTAAAGTGGTCTGGTATTCCCATCTATTTAAGAATTTTCCACAGTTTGATGTGATCCACACAGTCAAAAGCTTTAGCATAGTCAGTGAAGTAGATTTTTTTTTTTAATTCTCTGGCTTTTTCTGTGATTCAACCGATGTTGGCAATTTGATCTCTGGTTCTTCTGCCTTTTCTAAATCCAGCTTGAACATCTGGAATTTCTCAGTTCACATACTATTGAAGCCTAGCATGGAGAATTTTGAGCATTATTTTGGTTTCTATAGTAGAGCTATAGGTTTCTATAGTAGGGCTATTGGTGACCTCCGTGAGGGCTTATGCCATTTAGCATTCCCCAGTACCATTGCTGTCAGCACCCCCGTCCCTGTGGCAGGCCACTGCTGACCCACACCTCTGCACAAGACCCTCAGACACTCACAGGTAGGTCTGACTCAGTCTCCTGTATGGTCACTGCTTCTTTCCCCTGGGCCCTGGTGTGCACAAATTCTGTTTGTGCCCTCTAAGAGTTCCTGTTTCCCCCAGTCCTATGGAAGTTCTTTAATCAAATCCCACTGGCCATTAAAGTCAAGTTCCCTGGGGATTCCAAAGATCCTCAGGCTGGGGAGACTTACCTGGTGCCTAGAACCTTGAAAACAGTGTGAGAACTTCTTTGGCATCATTGTTCTCCAGTTTATGAGTCGCCCACTCTGCAGGTATGGGATTTGATTTTATCATAATTGTTCCCCTCCTACAGTTTTGTTGTGGCTTCTCCTTTGTCCTTGAATATGGGGTATCCTTTGTTGGTGGATTCCAGTGTCTTCCTTCAGTGGTTGTTCAACAGTTAGTTGAGATTTTGGTGCTCTGGCAGGAGAAGATGAGTTCATGTCCTTCTACTCTACCATCTTAATCTTGTCTCTCCTCATCTTACATTTTAATGTCAAAAAATTCCAGTGTAATTACTACATATCCAAACATTTCATATCATTGTAATAGTTTTGTTACTTCATCCAACAATATCCACTGAGCATCTACTAATTGTCAGATACCATTCTGCTGTTGGTGATGCTGCAGTATCCAAAACAAAGTTCCTGACTTAAAAAAACTGAAATTCTTCTGTCACCAACCTTGGTTGTCCAAAGAAGTAGGTGACCTTCCCAAAACTTAATAATAAATAGGAAAATACCTTTGGGTATTCCAGAAGGCTTAATGCAATGCCTTTGGTAACAAACATTTGGAGGAGGCATTTATAGTATTACTTTATTTAAGATTTTCCTGATTGTCTTCTGCCATCAATTCTTTTATAAAAATGAATAGAGTAATAAACAAAAGTATTTAGTTCAAAGGTTCTGCTTTTGTGTACAGTCCTAAAACAATGCAGTTGTCCAACAGCAGCACCACTAATGGTGGTTATCAGGATTCCAGCCATGTAGAGAAACTTATTTACTGGAAATAAAAGTATATTGAAGCAAGCAACTAGTGAGAGTGTTCATCATCCTAGATTATATTTTTAGACACAGCCTACAGTGAAAAGTGATTTTTCAGGTAATTACTAACAATGTGAACAAGTGATTGTAGACCTCTGAATGTGACTCTCTTAAACACTGCCACTCAGCCAATATGTCCCTTTGTCTGCCATCAAACAGCCTCATCTAAAGAAGAAAAATCATGTTTCACTCTTCTCTTCCCTACCCCCATGCTTCCTCATTAATAGTGTGGTAGAAATATTTTCTGGCACTTGTTAAGAGGGTTACAAGCTTTTAGAGTCCTTCAGCATACATCATCATCCTCCTTCTATTCCTCTATTTCTTTTCCTACTTGTTCCTCTCAGTTCCAGTAGCTCATTAAGTATTATTTCTTCTACCACCTAAAGGCCCCTAGAATTTATCTTTTCATCCCCATCACCATTGTCATGATACAAGTTTTACTAGTGTTGAATTGATGTGTATTTCCCAAATAGTCTCACTATAACCCAACGTATCTCCTCCTACCTAACCTGGAGCTAAAACAAACTTTTTAAATGACAAAATCAGTTGCCACCTTCACTCCTTAAAAGTCTTAAGGTCTATATGGTAAAAATCTAAAGACAGCATAACATAAAATTGACCATGATATAATCCTGACCCATTTTCCAAAGCTTGTGTCTTTGTGAACTTCAAACATGTTAAAGTATTTGCAGCTCAAAATCACACTGTTTTTCTGCCTCCAGACATTTGCAAATCTGCTAAATATGGAATTCCAGTGCTTCTCTCAACTACTCCCGGCCTACATGGTGAATACCTTCCACATCAAATCTCATCTAAAATGTAAATCTGTTCCTAAATTTTCTTGTATCAGTCAGCTTAGGCTATGTATTCCATGAATAACAAATAACCCCCAAGTCACTGAGGCTTATAACAAAACTTTATACATAACATATATATGTGTATATAATATTTTATTGAAGTATAGTTGATCTACAATGTTTATCTCTGTAAGTATTCAATTATATATATATATAAATGCACATTTTCTTCTTTGCCATTACAATTTATTATGAAAGTGAACGTGTAGTCACTGTCTTGTCTGACTCTTTACAACCCCATGGACGGCAGCCTTCCAGGCTCCTCTGTACATGGAATTCTCCAGGCAAGAATACTGGAGTGTATTGCCATTTCCTTCACCAGGGATCTTCCCAACCCAGGGATTGAACCTGGGTCTCCCACATTGCAGGCAGATTCTTTACCATCTTAGCCACAAGGGAAGCCCTGATTTATTGTAGGATACCAAATATAGTTCCCTGTGCCATACAGTAGGACCTCGTTGTTTATCCGTTCCATATGTAATAGCTGACATTTGCTAACCAACCTACCACTCCGTCCCTCCCCCAACCCCCTGCCACTTGGCAACCACAAGTCTGTTTGTGACTGTTTCGTAGATAGGTTCATTTGTGTCATATTGTAGATACCACATAAAAGGGTTATGTCTTCCTCTTTCCAACTTACTTCACTTAGTATGATAATCTCGGATTGTATATACATTGCTGCAAATGGCATTATTTTGTTCTTTTCTGTGGCTGAGTTAGTGTTCCATTGTATACTGCCACTGCTGCTGCTGCTAAGTCGCTTCAGTCGTGTCTGACTCTGTGCGACCCCATAGACGGCAGCCCACCAGGCTCCCCCATCCCTGGGATTCTCCAGGCAAGAACACTGGAGTGGGTTGCCATTTCCTTCTCCAGTGCATGAAAGTGAAAAGTGAAAGTGAAGTTGCTCAGTCATGTCCGACTGTTTGGACCCCACGGACTGCTGCCTACCAGGCTCCTCTGTCCATGGGATTTTCCAGGCAAGAGTACTGGAGTGGGGTGCCATAGCCTTCTCCGCCATTGTATACTACACCCTCTTTATCCATTCGTCTGTCGGTGGACATTTACGTTTTTTCTACGTCTTGGCTACAGTGAATAGTACTGCTATGAACACAGGAGTACATGTGTCTTTTTGAATTAAGAGTTTTGTTGGGATATATATCCAGGAGTGGGATTGCTAGATCATATGGTAATTCTATTTTTAGTTTTCTAAAGAGCCTAAATGGTGTTTTCCACAGTGACTGCACAGGTTTACATTCCCACTAACAGTGTAAGAGGGTTCCCTTTTCTCTACATCCTATCCAGCATTTGTCATTTGTAGGCTTTTTAATGACGGCCATTGTGACTGGTGTGAGGTTCATTGTATTTTTGGATTGCATTTCTCTAATAATTAGCAATGCTGAGCATCTTTCTATGTCCCTGTTAGCCATTTATTTTCTTCTTTAGAGAAATATCTATTTAGGTCTTCTACCTATTTTAGATTGGGTTTTTGCTTTTTTGTTGTTGAGTTGTATGAGCTGTTTATTTTGGAAATTATGGTATTGTTGGCTGCATCATTTACAAATATTTTCTCCCATTCTGTAGTTTGTTTTTTTTGCTTGTTTGTTTATGGTTTTCTTTGCTATGGAAAAGATTGTAAGTTTGATTAAGTCTCATCTTTTTTGTTGTTTGTTTTTTACTTCTGTTGCCTTGGGAGACTGACCTAAAAAGATATTGATACAATTTATGTCAGAGAATCCTTTGCCTATGATCTCTTCTAGGAGTTTTATGGTGTCATGTCTTTGGTTTAAGTCTTTAAGCCATTTTGAGTTTATTTTTGTGTATGGTGAGAAGATGTGTTCTAACTTCATTGATTTACATGCAGCTGTCCAACTTTCCTAGCACCACTTGCTGAAGAAACTGTCTTTTCCATTATATACTCCTATCTCCCTTGTCAAAGATAATTGTAGGTATATGGGTTTATTTCTGAGCTTTTTATTCTATTCCATTGATCCATATGTCTGTGTTTGTGCCAATACCATGCTGTTTTGATTACTGTAGCCTGGAAGTATTAACTGAAGTCTGGGAGGGTTATGCCTCCTGCTTTGTTCTTTTTCTTCAGAATTGCTTTGAAAATTCTGGGTCTTTTATGAATCCATATAAATTTTAGGATTATTCTCATTCTGTGAAAAAAAAAAGTCATGAGTAATTTGATAAGGATTACATTAAATTTGTAAATTGCTTTGGTAGTAGGGCTATTTTAACACATTATGACCAAGGGGATTTTTTGCAGAAAGTAATGTCTGTGGTGGGTGATTTGTTATACATGTGAATATTGAAATATCGCCAGTTAATGTTTGGGTAACAAAAGACATATTAATACATCTCTGGTCAAAAGTTAATATTCTTCCAATCCAAGAGCCTAGGCTGTCTTTCCATTTCTTTGAATCATCTTCAGTTTCCTTCGTTAATGATTTACAGTTCTGGGCATGTAAGTCTTTCATCTTCTAGGACTAAAATATTCCCAAGTATTTTATTTTTGAGGGTTGTGATTTTGAAAGGTATTTTTTACATACCCCTTTTCTGATATTTCATTGTTAGTGTAAAGAAATACAACTGATTTCATTATGATAATCTTTTATCCTACTACCTTGTTGAATTTATCAGCTCTAGTAGTTTTTGTGCAGAGTCTTTAGAATTTTCTGCTTATAGAATCATGTCATCTGCATATAGTGACAATTTTACCTCTTCTCTTCCAATTTGGATACCTTTTATTTCTTGTTTGATTCCTAGGTCTTTCAATACTGTTCTGAGTAGAAGAGGTGAGTGTGGACATCCTTGTCTTTTTCCAGATTTTAGTGGGAAGGCTTTCAACCTTTCACCACTGAGTATTATACTGGCTGTGGGTTTGTTACATTTCCTCCGTACTCACTTTGGTAAGAGTCTATATAATGAGTGAATGTTGAATTTTGTCAAGTGACTTTTCTGCATTTATAGAGATGATCACTTAGTTTTTGTCTTTTCTTTTGTTATATGGTATATCACATTTGTGTCTGTTGAACCATTCTTGTGAACTTGGTTATGGAATATGTCTCATTTCTCATTTCTTATTTTGTTTATTTGGGTTCTCTCTCCTCTTCTTGGTAAGGCCAGAGGTTTATCAATCTTGTTTACCCTTTCAAAGAATCAGCCCTTGCTTTTATTGCTCTTACTGATTTTTTTTTCTATTGTTTTTTAATCTATATTCTCTCTGGTACTTATTATTTCATTCCTTCTGCTGATTTTAGGTTTTGTTTGTTCTTCTTTTTCTAATTCTTTTAAGTTGTAGATTAGGTTGTTTGAGATTTCTCTTCTTTTTTTGAGGATGACAGTTATTGTTATGAACTTCCCTTTAAGAAGTGCTTTTACTGAATCCCATATATTTTGCATTTTCATTGTCATTTGTCTGAAGGTAATATTTTAATTTCTTCTTTGATTTCATCATTGACCTATTGTATTTTTAGTAGCATGTTGTTTAGTCTTCATGTAATAGATTTTTTCTCTTTTCTTTTTCTGTGGTTGATGTCTAGTTTCATGCCATTGTCAAGAAAGATTGTGTGTGTGTGTGTGTGTGTGTGTGTGTGTGTGTAAAATCATTGTAACAACCACATGGTTACAGAATTTACCTATCAGATTTTCTCAAGGTTATGTATTATAGAATCCCCCTCATAGATAACACCTGATAAAAGCTCCTATAATGTTTTCAAATGGAAGAGTGGTCCAAAAGTAGTTTGTAAAAATATTTTTTTCTTTTCATTGAAAATTCAAAATTTCATTTCTGTGCTCTTAAAGCGTAACTCCACAAAACCATTTTTGTGTCTAGGTACTTATTTAATTCCTTAAGTAACATTAATGAGAGAGAGAGAGAGAGAAAATTTCTCTTCTCTCAGTGTCTTTTTCTTCTCCCACCTCTCATCTGTACTCTTGTTGGTAGTCCTGGAAAGGAACCTATTGGTACCATATTTTGTGTATTACATTTACTAAATGAGTTACTAAACTTCTTCTACATGTCAGATATTTATTTTTTTTTCAGACATTTATTTTAGATGCTAGGAATAGCAGTTGAAAAAAAACACTACATGATACATGAACTATAAAATCTAATAGAAGGGAGGCTGCTTTTTTAAATTAAAATATAAGGTTTTTTAGATAGTTTACTGGTGAAGTACAATAAATAAAATATGGAAAGGGGATACAGTGATATGGCAAGAGGACTGCAGTTTTAAATATGTTGAGGAACTGCTTCACAGATGTAAAGGTATCTGAGTAAAGTCCTGAAGGAGTTGAGAGTTAAAGCCCTAAGATTATATGGGGTTTAAAAACATTTCAGGTCAAGAGAACAGCAGGGGCAGCAGCCCTAAGGTATGAACCTACTTGCCCGTTTGAGGAGTATTGGGGACTTCAGTGTGACAAACACGGTCTGATCAAGGGGTGTGGAACAAGAAGTCAAGAGTTAACATAGGCCAGATCATGCTGGGCTCAGAAACTATGTAAAGACTTTAGTGTATTCAGTTAATGACATATAAGACTTTATTCAGTAACTGATACAAGACACCAGAGAGGATTTTAAGTGTAGAGATGAAACAAGCACATTCTACAAATACCATTCTTGCTGCTGGGTTGATCAGGGAAGAGAAACAGCAGAATCAGGGCAGTTAGTTGGGGCTATTGCTTTAGTGTGGCTGACATTTAAAAAAAAAAAAATCTTAGTGGTGGAGAAAACAAGAGAGATGTTCTAATTGCGGATACTGGAAGTAGACCCATGGGGCTTGCTTTTAGAGTAAATTTAGTGTATTTAGATATTTCAAATACTACTTCAAAGATGTTTGCCTGAGTTAACTAGATGGCACTAGCATTTGCTGAGACAGGTGGGGGATCAAAAGTGTAGTTTTGAACATGTTAAGTATGAGAGGGAAGGAAATGGAGCCATCAATTCAGAATTCAATTTTTCAAATCTAGAGTTTAATTTAGGTGCTCAAACTGAAAACATTGATTTCAGAAATGAAAGCAAACAGATGTTCTTTCAAGCGATAGACTGCATAAGATGGAGTGCCAAGCACACAAAATCATGATGAGGATCTGGATGAGGCTGAAAGCAGGGTCAGTGAGGTGGGAGGAAAGAAGGGGATTAAAGCAGCCCTGAAGGAGGCTTGTGAAGGAGAAGAAGGTTGTGAAGAAGGTTTGTCAAGGAGAAAGAGAGAGTGATCAACTGTGTCAAATACTGCTGATAGACCTGGGAGCTGGTCATCAGATTCAGTAACTGAGAATTCACTGGTGATATTGATAAGAGTTGTTTCAATGGAAGAGCAGTGGCAAAAGCCAGATTTAAGTAAGTTCAAGAAGAGAGGATAGGAGTTGGGAGACAATAACAATGTTTGACTCTGTGTTATTTTGTTCTTAACGAGCACAGAGAAGTGGAGTGGTAGCTAGAATGCAATGTATAGGTAAGATTCTTTTAAAATTTTTGCTTCAGGACTTATAAGAAATATTTTACTAGCAGAAACCATAACTTATGTAGAAACTATACTGTTTTCCACTTGAAAGAGAAAATTGATCATACAAGAAACAACTTTATTATTGGATCTATGGCCTTGAATAGCTGAAAAAGGAAAAAAAGTATTCAAGAGATTGTCTCTAGGAATACAGATAGTCCACTTCTGGGAATGAGGAAAAGGTAAGAATTTGGGTTATAGATGCAGGAAAGTACATAGATGTGATACTGGGAGTAGAAAAATGGCCTTTTTTTAATTTATTTTGATAAAGTACAAATGAAAATAATAAGTTTAGAAGGAGGTGGGTACAGAAAAATTTGGAGTTTTGAGGACAGGGGAAAGTAAAATTATCTAGTATAATGGAGGTCTGAGTGAAGCAGAGAAATGTAACAGAATTACGTGGCTACACCCTAAGGGACAATTTCTGGTCAGTGTCATAAATTTAGAATGAAACCTGTCAGCACATTTTCTGAGGTTTTCCTTTGTAACAATTAGTAGCTTTATTGATACAATGATCAGGTACATGTAAGTAGGGATTTTTCATTAGAGTTTGAATTTTAAATATGATGAAAGGTGAAACAAATAACAATATGATGATGATGGTGGCTGCTGCTGCTGCTACTAAGTCACTCAGTCATGTCCGACTCTTCGCGACCCCGTGGACTTCAGCCCACCAGGCTCCTCCATCCATGGGATTTTCCAGGCAAGAGTACTGGAGTGGGGTGCCATTGCCTTCTCCGGATGATGGTGGAGCATGGATATAAACTGGTTTAAAAATAAGAATGTTATGGAAGGAAAAGTGCAAAGTAGATAGCGGTAATAAATTGTAAATCTGGGTTCAGCTAAAGGAATGTTGGAATTAGGGTTCTTGAAAGAGTGAAATGGGAAAGACAGGGAAGTGCAGTCTGAGATGTGTTGCTTGAAATTGAGATTAAGATTGTAGAGGAACTGAAGTGGTCAATGATAAGCCCAGTTGATAGCCATAGAAATGAAGAATTAAGCTAGGGGCAGCACCAGATAATCAGAAGAAAGAAAATTAAAGATCTAGTAAGCCATGGTAGTGGAAGGATCATCTACATGGATAATGAAATCACCTGAATTAACACTGGAATTGTATTGGAGAGAGTGACTATAAGCCTGAAATGAAAAATCTCTAAAGATTGAAGCTGAATAATGCAGAGGTCTAAAGATGACTGCAGTGAGTTAGGTAGTTGTTAGAAATCTGAGAACATATGATTATGAGATTAAAAGCTAGTGAAAAGAGCAATGAAGACCCAAAGGACAGTTACTCTTAATTCCACGAATAAGGAATTTTGCAGACTGATGGTCACATCTTAAAGGGAGCTGCAAGGGAAACAGCATCCTTAGGAGAGAGATCCCAGGAGAGAAAGGAGGAAACAGACAAGAGCTTGATGATACAAAGGATTTTTGTTGTGGGAAATAACAGGAAATGTGTGGAACAATACGAAATTCTGGGGATGAGGGATGACATTGGTATCTTAGACTGATACAGACAGGGATGAAGAGTAGAATGGGATTTGTTCTATACATCAAGGCAGATGGTGGTGATGAGGGTGTAAGTGCCAGAACACAAAAAGGTGAGCCCATCCACGAATACACGGGATTCCTGGAGCTCTTAAAACCATAAGACATGAACTTTACATACTAGTACATGTATGTAATTAATTTATATCTCTGGGTTATCTGTAGAGCAACAGTTAATTGATTTTATAGTGTTTTCCTTTTTTTCTTTCATCTTTCAAAAAATATATTTCACCTTGACAGTCTGGCAGTAAGATTTTTATATCTGACTCTAGAATCCTTTTTCCTCTCATACTCATGTTTCCACTTACAAAAATGTATTTCATGTATTACATGTATTTCATGTATTACACCATGACCATTTTTTAGAATACAAAAGACAACAATGACTGGCTAGTAGCAACCAAAAAATTTTTCTTTGTAAAAAAATTTTTTTTAAAATCATTGGAGTATGGTGGCTTAATATGTTTGGAGCAAAAACAGGCCTGATTTGAATCCAGGCTGGGACATACACCATCTCTGTGACCTTGGATGATTTTCCTTTAGTTCTCTAATCTGTAAAATGGGACAAAGGGAATGCTGAATGAGGCAATGATTATAAAGCACAGAGACTGTGCTTGGTACATATTAAGCATAATAACTATCTTATAATAAATCAGTTTAGTTCATTCACTCAGTCGTGTCTGACGCATTGCGACCCCATGGACTTCAGCACGCCAGGCTTCCCTGTCCATCACCAATTCCTGGAGCTTACTCAAACTCACATCCATCATGTTGGCAATGCCATCCAACCACCTCATCCTCTGTCATCCCCTTCTCCTCCTGCCTTCAATCTTTCCCAGCATCAGGGTTTTTTCCAAAGAGTCCATTCTTCGCATCAGGTGGTCAAACTATTGGCGTTTCAGCATCAGTCCTTCCAATGAATATTCAGGACTGATTTCCTTTAGGATGGACTGGTTGGATCTCCTTGCAGTCCAAGGGACTCTCAAGAGTCTTCTCCAACACTACAGTTCAAAAGCATCAATTCTTTGGTGCTCAGCTTTCTTTATAGTCCAGCTCTCACATCCATACATGACTACTAGAAAAACCATAGCTTTGACTCGAAGGACCTTTGTTGGTAATGTCTCTGCTTTTTAATACGCTGTCTAGGTTGATCATAACTTTCCTTCCAAGGAGTCAAGCATCTTTTAATTTCACGGCTTAGAAAATATAAGTACAGCTACATTTTAGTGTTCTTTTTACCATGATTACTAATTGTATAGTATTTTGAACAGTGATGAACTACTAAAATCAAATTTTCCTTAACAACTAAAAGCTGTCAAACATTGTCATTAATTTAGTACACCTGTATGACATGTATATTTTCAAAAATTTCAAGGGTATAAGTCACAACAAGATAAGAGTTTTGCTCTGTTTGTGTATTGTGACACAATTTTGTGAACAAAATTAAAATTTAGTCTTTAGAACAGTGACCTTCCCTTAGTAGGCATGTAAAATAAATTTAAAATTTAATTGAAATGTATTTCTTTCAATATCATAAACTTTATCTAGAAAAGAGCATTTTGGTTGAATTTCTGAGCACAGATGTAAAATAGAATGACTTGGGAAATAAAAGTAAAGGAAGAGAAATTCTACTGATCAAATGAAAAAACTTCCTAGTGTTTATAGGCACATTTTCTGTAAAATACATTTAAAGTAACAAAAAAGCATAGTTTTAACTTGCACATTTCCTCTTTTAGAGTTTTAAAGCTCTCTCAAATTCTTTCTTAACTTCCAGTCACATTGCCAATTTGGTAGCTGCCTACACTATTGTTCCTTTAGACATGCTGCTGTCACAAGATATATTTTATTAAATGCCACCAAGGTTTGGTGTTCTGTGAAATGATGATAATTAGCTGGGTTTCAAAGACAGGTAGAAACCTTCCACATGAAAATGATCCTCACCTCACTGAATATGCTTTTTAATTAATGTTCCATTAACTGGCTGACAATAACTCCTAGGCTAATGAACAGACCTGAATGTAATTCAGCATTTATTAAGTGGCTGGCATCCCTAGCCCATCTCTAGCCCATCTCGCTTCCACATAGGTGAGGGTAGGAATGGGAGAGGGAAAAAGAACAGAAAGCCAGTTACCTCCATCATCCACCTCTCATTTCCCTTGAACAGCACTTGCTTTAATTAACAGAGTTAAAGTCGTGCAGTCAAAGTCAGCTTATTGGATTTTTTAAGCACAGCACCCAGAGACTGATTGTTCATTATAATGGCACTTACTAAACTCTCTTAACTACTTCACTTTTGGTAGCAAAGACTCAGCAGAAGACTAAATCAGGCGCAGCCCCAGTGAGCCAGGGAGAGCTCTTCACATCAGATGGAAAATCAGGTCAAGAAATGAACCTGATAAGACTTTGCCTGTAAATTTCTATTAAGATACTTCAGTTTTTTTTATTATGTTGTTTTAAAGCAGAAAGTCTCCTTATTTTTCACTTTACTAATTCAGATTTGTTTGGGAATAATTATTGTAACGTGTAGTATAGATAACAGAGGGCCTTGTGTTTGAAGCACTGCACTGTTATAAAATATTTTAATAGTTAGAATTAAAGTTTACTCAAGTATATGGAACCAGTTGCATTGTTTTCCCTCAAATACATGTTTTCTATTCTGGTACAGACCTTCATTTTCTGATTCTTCATTCTCTGTTTTTTCATTGGGGAAAGGACTGCTCAAAGTTTTGAATATATTTACAAATAATTATAGAGTTCCACATCATTTTGCCTATCATACATTGGTAATATGATTGCACTACTAATTATGGAATTCAAAATCATACTTTCTGAAATTTTTTCTAGAGTTTGGAACATACTCTATTTTTCAAATATTGCTATGAAAACTGACCTACCATTTGATTAGATGAATTTTGGCAGTTTTCACTAATGAGGATCTGAATAAAGAAGATGTAGAATAGTATATCTTGCTTTAAGCCTCTTCAGAATAATGAATGAAGCTTTCATTTATTCATTTTTACAAACTAAGTCATTGATTGCATTCTTGAGAATATGGCTTTATATTTATAATGGATCTTGTTTCTGAAAAACCTTTAAATTATGAAAGAAGAGTTTACATAAACTTTATCTGTTTAAAAGAAAAATGTGCATGTGAAATAACTCAAATGATGTTAGAAGACATGACAAATCAGACAAAAGTTCCATTCTAGTATTTACCTGGATAACTCAATGTTCTGTTCCACACCCATTTCTTCGTAAGTCAACCTGTATTTACTGGAATTAGTCATGAGCCATTTTTATGTCCTTCCCATTTAAATGTTAAGGATAAGCTGAGTAGAAGAGAGGTCTGAAATCATGTGAAATGGAGAGGGTGGTTGTAAGACCTGTGTGCAGAAGGTAGGAAGCTTAGGTCAGAATTAGCACACACTTGTGACTGACTCTAGAGCAAAAACATCAACTGGAGAGAATGTTTTTGGATACATTTGTATGCTGACAACTGCCAGTGTGTTGTCTCTAGACCAGGTTTCTCTACTAAGGCTCTTCTGTATCCAACAATCTGCTGGATGTGTCCATTTCTGTGTCCACACAAACATTTTATCTCAACATGTCCAGAAGTAAACTCTGAACTGTCGCCCTGTAAAAGCAACATCTGTTCTAATTTCTCCCACTTCAATAATGATACTAAATCTATTCAGTTGCTCAGAAAAGAAGATTGAGATATTTTTACAACTCCTAGGTATCTTACTGCTGACATTCATATGAAACTTTTATAAAATTTGATACCAAATATATCAATTTTATAAAAATTGATACCAAATTGAGACAGTTCTGTCCACTGCCACCACTTTAGTCTAAAGCCATCATCATCTCTAGTCTGGACTACTGCTCCAAATCCAGATAGTAGAAACTAAGTGAAATAAGAATTGCAGTTGTTTGTTGTAAGCCACCCTCTTCTCTGAATACAAAAATAGATAAATGATTAATAAAATACAAAAAGAGTGTAAAAGATACTGTTGTTTAGTCACTAAGTCACGTCCAGCTCTCGTGATCCCATGGACTGCAGCCCACCAGGCTCCTCCTATTCCCAGGCAAGAATACTGGAGTGGGCTGCCATTTCCTTCTCCAGGGATCTTCTCTGACCCAGGGATCAAACCTGCATTTCCTGCTGTGGTGGGCAGATTCTTTACCAGCTGAGCCACAAGGGAAGCCCAAGAATACTGGAGTGGGTAGCCTATCCCTTTCTCCAGAGGATCTCCCTGACCGGAATCAAACTGGGGTCTCCTGCATTACAGGAGGATTCTTAACCAACTGAGCTATGAGGGAAGTTGGTAAAAAATATAGATGGGGATAAAAATTATCCAAAAAATTTCTATGCATCAAAATGCAAAAGAAACACTAAGTGTGAGTGAAGCTTAAGCCATATACATACTGGCCTCTGCTCTCAGAGTCAGGTGGAGGAAATTAGGAGTTCAGTCCATGGGACAACAGAAACTATGTAATCCATGTGAGACTGTCAGCAGAGGTAAGCTCAGTGTTTGAAAGCAGGGCCAGTAACAGCACCCCCACTCGCATTAGAGCCAGAGATGCTGATGCAGACCACTTTCCACACCTACAGATAGCTTAGAGCTTCATACTGGGCTTCCTATAGCAGCCACTAGAAATATGAATCCGAAGTAAAGCTAGAAATAAAAAAAGAACAAGTAGGATAAATAAGAAGTCAGAAGTTACATGGAATGAAAATGGACTTAATGCTATGATTAAAAAATATAGTACATAAGAATGAATTTTTAAAAATATGTGAACTACTTCCTGTCAATATGAGTTATTTCTAGGAATACAAGTGAAGTTCCCAAGGTGAACCTGATAAAGATATTTCCAAACAACTATAGCAGACATCACATTTAATGGTAAAATATTACCTTCCTCCAGGCATCAGTAACAGACAAGTGTGTTTGCAATCCACATTCCAATATTAATTTCAGCTAAGACAGAAAAAAACAACAAAATAAAAAGTGTAAGGATTGGAAAGAAAGAAGTGAAACTTCTACCAGTACAGAGGACATGAATGCATACACAGAAAAATAAAATAAAAGCAAAATATCTAGAGAAAATCTATTGGAACCAGCAAATTAATTTAGCGAGCTTACTGAATATAAGGTCAATATGCAAATATGCATTTTGTTACCATATGCTAGCAATAAGTTATTAGAGCAGTCTGAATTATGAGACAACTGAAATATCACAGGTAATATCAAATTCCTAGGAAAATATTAATTAAAAGACTAAATATGTTAAGGATTCCAGTTTCCCTGAATTAATAGAATCGAAGCAATTTTAATTATGGCCCTGCTTTATGTGGAAATTGTTAAGCTGATTCTAAAACTTACATGAAAATGCAAAGACCCATAAATAGTCACGGTAATACTGAAGTAAAGAACAAATTTGGAGAACATGCATAGCCAGATAACAATATATATTATTATAAATTAAAAAATTTAAGTAGTGAGATATTGATGCAAAAATAGACAAATGAAGTAAATTAGAGATCCCAGAAACAGACCTATTTATCTATAAATCTGAAAGATTATGTACCTATAATGGAATATTCATTGATGGAAATATATGAACAACTATACATAAAATATTGATCAAAAGAAGCAATACATAAAAATATATCAAGTATGACACTTTAAATAATGTACAACAAAATTTTTTTTTAAATTATGTAGGGGTACACAAAGAGATTTTAAATATATACTTTTTTTTCAAAAACAGGGATATAATTAGTACAACAGCCAGTGGTTACCTCTATAAAGATAGAGGGTTGTGATAAGAAGTATATTGTCTTGAAAAGGACACAAAAATTATTGAAGGGAAAGATACACTTCTTTGCTTTAAAACTAATTTTTCTATTAACAGTAAAACGGCAGTGGGACAAAGTATTGAGATGCTTATAACTGAAAATAATTTATTTCCAAAAATATAAAGTACTTCCATGAATCAATTACAAAAATATAGACAATCCAGTTAAAAGTCAAAGGACTTGAACAGGAACTTGATAAAATAGGATTTGCAGATGGCTTTAAAATACAGGAAAAGAGGCTCAGCGTCATTAGTCAGTGAAAGGAAATTAAATCCAGAATGAGATTAATATACATATGGAACAGTTTGACTAAAAATAAAAACTCTGCCCATATTAAGTGTTGGTAAGAATGTAGGTCAACTGGAATTCTCATACATTTCAGATGGGCATGTAAACTGAAACTACTGCTTTGGAATAAGACTATCGTTTTCCACTAACATTGAATATGAACCTTATGATCAAGCAGTTCCACTGCTCAATGTATGCACTTCAGACATGTGACATATACACCAAAACCCATGTAGACTAATATTCATACTACTATTAATTGTAATAGCATCAGACAAGAAACTATGTTAATATCTTTTAAGTAACAGAACAGTAAATTGCAAAGATAGAACATGATACAGCAAGAACAATGAATCAGCTATAACTACATGCAACGTCAAAGATGGACCTTATAGAAGTAATGGTGAACAAAGGAAAACATGAAGGTACACATATCAACATTCAGGAATATAAAATTTTAAAGGACAAAATCTCATTATAGTATTTAAAGATAAATGCTTAGGTAGCAAATAAAAATGCAATAAAATGATTAAATCAAGATAGCACTTACCTTTGGATAAAATGGGTAGAGAATGGAAGAGATACTGATTGTACAGGGATGGGAAGACATCAAAGGGAACTTTGCTCAGTATTCTGTAATAATCTAAATGGGAAAAGAATTTGAAGAAGAATAGATATTCAGCATATGTATAACTGAATCACTTTGCTATACACCTGGAACTAACACAACATTGTTAATCAACTATACTCAAATACAAGGACAGGGAAGCCTGGTGTGCTGCAGGCCCTGTGATCGCAAACAGCTGGATATAACTTAGTGACTGAACAACAATGCTCAAATATAAAATACTTTTAAATAACTCATCTCCACATTGCTGTTTCTTATCCTTGGTTTGTTTATACAGGTATTACGATAAGTCATTAAGTTCCTCATTTTATGTAATTCTATAAATTTATATGTGCTGTGCTTATTCGCTCCGTCGAGTGTGACTCTTTGTGACACATGGACTGTAGCCTGCCAGGATCCTCTGTCCATGGGGATTTCTCCAGGCAAGAAAACCGGAGTGGTTTGCCGTGCCCTTCTCCAGGGCAACTTCCAACTCAGGGATCGAACCCAGGTCTCCTCCTTTTCAGGTGGATTCTTTTTTTTTTTTTTTTTTTTTATTTTATTTTATTTTTTATTTTTTTATTTTTTATTATTATTATTATTTTTTTTTCCAGTGGGTTTTGTCATACATTGATATGAATCAGCCATGGATTTACATGTATTACCATCTGAGCCGCAATACTATGCTTCAAATTAAAAAATATTAAATTTCAGTATCCCTCTCTGGAAAGAGCTAATTGGAACAGCGTGCCTGTGTGCTAAGTCACTTCAGTCATTGCTTCGGTCGTGTCCGACTCTCTGCGACCCCATGGACTGTAGCCCGCCGGGCTCTTCTGTCCGTGGGATTCTCCAGGCAAGAAGACTGGATTGAGCCACATCTCCTGAGGCTCCTGCATTGCAGGCGGATTCTTTACTGCAGAGCCACCAGGCATTTGGAACAGACCAAGCCCCATATTCACACTCTAGTGGTCAAAGTGAGGAGTGAGAGTTTCTAACCGTTGCTGACACAATGGGAGTTTCTTATTACAAGGGGTCTTTATATGCTACATCATTGGCAAAGAAATGGATCACCATCAAAAACATCAGTGTTTAAAATGTAACAGACAAAAGTAGGATACAAATATAATTTTTTTAATATATTCGTGTATATATAGATGTATCTGCTTAGTAACAAGGGAATATATATTTTCCAACACAGCATGGGGAAAGTTTTTGATAAACTCTGCTCATATTGGCTGAGGAGAGAACTACCAATTGAACTACCCACTAGGCTCACCTTTGTTTTGGGTTCTTTACCACTATTGCCACCTTGGAAGCCTTCCTTTTGGTTAGTACCTTTTAATTAATTTTCTTGAGACATAGACACTAAAAACCATTTGTCTTCCTGGCAATAAACTTTATGACATTCATATCATTTTAATTTGAAATTCTTCCTTTCAGAAATATTCTGGTAAGATGTTAGAAGTGAAATACTACTGGGGGGAAGATCATGAAACATGGAGGATGTTTTCTTATTAATAATTATCCTTTCTGTAACTGTCTAGGCTTGAAAATCTTCAAAAGCCATATGAATGGGAGTAAACAATTTTAACATGTAAAAATGGGCAAGATTTAATGATGAAGTAGATATAGCTTATAGCAGTGTTTCTGGCAGTTATTTTCAAATCAGCAAAAGCATATGAACTTGAAAATAATTAGTTCACAAGTGCTCGAAAACTACCATTTCCAACATGAATTCTGGGCCAAAGGTTCACTGAGTTTTGAAACATGCTACATGACATTGAATTCTGGAGTTGGGTTTTGGGTGGGGCAGGGGGAGGAGAATCAGAGGTAACTTATATCCACGGTAGTGATGATTTTTGGAGTTACATGATGGCTTATAAGATTACAGAACATGTAAAATCTATTTAGTGCCTTTTGATACCTGGAAATCATGACAGTCACTGGAAGGAAACACATGAAGCTAGAAACTATTCTTTACCTGATACTTACTCAAATAAAAGAGAACTGAGTAAAAGCTTCTCTTTTACTCATGCTCATTTATTTTTTTTTTTAATTTATTTGGTTGCATTGGGTTCTTAGTTGTAGCATGTGGGATATAGTACACTGACAAGGGATCGAACCCAGGCCCCTTGCATTGGGAGCTTAGCCACAGGACCACGAGGGAAGTGCTCATTAAATGTTCATTTAAATAGTTAATTCTTTTCCTTAGAGCCTGATCTATGTTCACTTTTAAACAAACTGGACTCCCCACTTCTTATATTTATAGGGAGAGTTATCTCCTATGCCAGGTCCACATGAGAATGTTGCCAGAAATGACACAGTCACGTTCAAGAGCCCATAAGGAAGCAGAAGGAAGTGGAGCCTTTCCAGAATTTTCATTATGGTAGTCAATCACTCACAAATGAATGCCCAAAGTGATTGTGTTTAATGGTATGGATTAAAGACCAGGCTGCATGGTTTGTGAACTCTATATACTTGTACAAAGCACTGCCTAAACTCACTGAGCCCAAACCTCACAAATTCAATACCTACCAATAAAAAATAATACAAATGACCATTTCTTATTAAACTCTACAAAACTCCTGAGAGGATCACGCTTTATTTTTCCTTCCTTTTAAAAAATGTGCTAAATAGGAGCATTGTGCCCAAAATATTTACTCAGTTGTTCATAATTACAAATACTTTCATACATATTGTAGCTTTAGATTTATTCTCAAATAATGCTGGCTAGAAAGACAACCATATCTTATATATAGTGTATGGAAGAAGAGACAAGGAATTTTGAAAATGTAAAAAGATCTTAATAAAAAGCTTGGTCATGTGCAAAAGAGCAGATTGAGAATATCTGTTTGTGTCTACCCTTGTTAAATCCTTATAAAATGAAAAGTAAGAAAGATAATAGTCTTCTGTAGAAAGTTAGTCTATAGTAGTATGAAGACTGAGAGAGAAGGGACCTTCAGCAGTCAAAAGATTTCAACTTATTTCTAGAAGAAATAAAGTATATACTGGAGGAATTATATAGCCTAAAACACAAAGGAGAACTTTTTTAATGGACTTGGGAGCCATTCACTCTGGTGATAGAAAAATGAGTCTCTAAATGCAAAGCTATCAAGTTTGCAGAGAAGAATTGGTAATTGGGTATAAATTAAAAAAGTAACTGAATAATAATAATTATATATATATATATATATATTTTAAAACAGGATAACTGCTTAAATAACACTCCTGCCTCTTCTAGAATTTTGAGTTGGCAGCAGAATGTTTATCCTCGGGCCAAAACATGAGAAATACTCCCTAAAGAGGTGGAGAAGAGCTGCCTTGGAAGAACTAAACTGCTGTTGTGGATCTTGTCACAGAATACTGCTCTCCTTAATTATAGTGTGAGTGTCATTTAGAAGTAGTCTTATTTCCAAATCCTCACTTAGATACCCTCAGGGAACTGCGGCCATCACACTCAAGAGACCCACTGGACAAACAGGTATGAACCAGCAGTAAGTCCCAACAAACACATTAAGTATGCTATTGTTTTTAATAGGAACCTGATTTTATTTGAAAATAAAAATGAAATAAAAAAGGATAAAAGGTGGGAAAAAAGAGACATTAAGCCTAAAAGATCGGATCACGTGGAGACATAAAGGAACATAAAATTTGTATTTTAAGAAAATTTTAAAAGAGGTTGAATACATTTTATGTGAATAAGTAGCTCATAGAATTCTACATATAGAAACAAAGGAATAAACGGTGAGGGTATGTCCTCTCACCGCAAATAACAAAAACACTAAATGAAGTATACAAAATGACAAAGTTCAGTCTTTGGACATCAGGTGAAACAGAACCTGCAAGAACAGAAGCAGGGAGAATTCAGACTGCCTGAGCTTTCTACTTGAAGATAATTTCTCAACAAAGGCATAGGCAGGCTGTGCCAAGCAAAGGATGGTGGTCTTACTGAGTTGAGACAAACCCCAAACTTCAGGATGGATAGAAGGCTAGAATATGAAGATCAGGGTAGCAGAGGAAATGGAGATAACATAGAGAAAGAACTACAAAACTCAGAAGAGTCATACTGAATCTTTATCTGAATATTTACTGTGCATTCACAGGGGAAAACTCTACAAGGCAAGATTGAAAAGCACAGGCAGAAGTTGTAATCTAGTGCAGTTGGCATTAAGATACATCTGTATCAATAGGTATAGGTATACATTCAATATCTATGTTCAATATCATTGTTCAATATCTATATATGATATTGCCCTATGCTAGCTGCTTTATATATGGGTGTGTGCATATATGTAGAGTTCTCTAACCAATCTTGTTATACATTTAGAATTCCACATTGGAATTTACTTTTCAGGACTTGGTTGAATGAAGCCAACTTAAATTTAATGAAGAATATTAAAAATTACAATAAATAAAGCAGCAAATACTCAAATACCTGATGCTACAGAGAGAAAATGTTCCTGTGGTTTATGGCATATTTCATTTTCTTCCAATTGGTTTTAGACTGTATAAGCAGAGTGTTGAATATAGGTTTGCTGATCACTGAAACAGATAAATTCCAGTGGAGATTGTTTTGTATCTATGCTTTTACAACCCTTTTTTCCCTTCCTATTTCGTAGTTGGGCATTTCCCCTTGAGCCATATTACAGCCATCAATGGTTTCCATGAGGCTCTTAATGTTATAGTCACATAAGAATGAGAAATCAAGCAGAAGAGTGGGAAGCAGGAATGCAGAAGCTGTTATTTAACTCTTCCATTGTTCAATTTCAAGAGCATTTTCTGAGTAAATAACATGTTTTTTGCTTCCATTACCGAACACTTGAGAGTGACTGATGACTTAACAAGCTGGTTTGTGTTCAGCAGCCCACCAAGCGAAATGCACTGTGCTCTGCAGTGATTGGTCTAGAGGGGTAGAATTCATCTGACTTGACAATAGTTGGTGACCAGTCATCCTATAAGTTTTCTCCATGGCATTTCTTGTCTAACTTCTTATCTCTAAACTGCTTTCTATCTTGTTTGCCCATGCACAGCCAGCCATTCTGAATCAGTCGCCGAAGGCAGCTGTAACAAAGAACCACTAACTGGGAATGCTAAAAACAGAAGTTAATATCTTACAGTTCTGGAGGCTAGAAGTTGAGAACAAGGTATCTATGGGGCTAAGGGTTTAGGGTGGAAGCTGGCCCATGGTTTCTCTTAGGTTCTGACGTTGCCAGCAATCTTTGACACTCCTTGGCTTCTAGATGCATCACTCTAGTCTCTGCCTCCATTGTCACATGAGCATCCTCTCCCTGTGTTCGCTGTCTTTATGTCTCTCCTCTTCTAAAAGCACCAGTCATATTGGGTGAAAAGCCCACCATAATGTGTATGAAATAACATTAGCAACAACCCTATTTCCAAATAAGCTCACGTTCTGAGGTAGTGGGAGTTAGAACTCTAAAACATGCCCAGGAGGAACATAGCTGAGAACCTCCAACCGAGACAGTTGAATTATTAAAACATCATCTATCATGTAATAAACTAAGAGGCTGTCAACTGTAGCAAACCTAGTATAGTCATGTTCAGCATTTCCCATAGAATCAGCCTCAAACTTGTCAAATGGATCGATGCTAAATAAATAAATAAAGACTTTGGCTTCAAGAGGGAAGAAAAGAACTCTTTGCTTATGAGTCATGTGAACATATTTTTATTTGGGGCATAATTAACATTTAAATAATTCCGTTTACTCTGGTGTTTTAATCAGAATGGTGGTTTTCATATCCAGCAAAAATACCTCTTTTGGGATGAGACACCTCATTTCAGAAAGACATTGAAAAGGTAGATTTATCATAAAAGGTTTACCAAATCAGTCCTCATCCTTTTCAAGTTTTTATTGCTAAGCAATTTATTTTCTTGACGTGCCCACAGAAGAAGCTATAATGTGTCACCCAGGCAACCAGCCATTTACATAGCAAGATTATTAAAATAAACCTAGAATTTAGCCCATATTTTAAAAAATGGGTTTAAATTACCCTGCAGATCAATATAATCTCATGAATAGCAGATAGGTAAAATCATAGGAAAAAAGACCTATCTGCCTATTCTGGCTTGAAATTCTTGGGGCTGAGGATCCATTTATTTGGCAAATAGAAATGAAGCTAAAATGCTTTAGCTACTCAACTCTGATATTATCAAGATGAACTCTGAATTTATCCTGTATAAAAAAAAATAGGCCTAGATTATCATTTGATCTATATAATATCATGTATTATAGGTTATTCTTCCTGCAGTGATCTGCCTGCCTGCTTACTCTTGCCTGAAATCTCTAAGTGGGGACAAGATTGGAGACTTTTATTACACTGTTGGAGATGAGGCAGACTTTCTAATAATGTTTCATGGACTGACATTCACACTATGGTGTAAGTGATTTGCTTTAGATATTTTCTTGCAGCAGATTTGGGGAGAGGTAGATGCCTTGGGTAACAAGAAGAAATATAGTTCCTATGAGTGGGAGTGAGGAAGAAATCTCTAGTAATTATTCATACTTTCATCAAGAACCCTAGAGATCAGCAGCAACATAAATAGTTTCTTCATTATTCGTGCTTTGAGATTAATCTAGGGATTTGAATTATTTAGGTAATAGTACCACAGATATAGAGGTTGGGTCTGGATGCATATGGTTAAAATTAAACATTCAAAACTGGATTCATGATTTTTTTTTCCCCTTTAAATCAGTTTCCCTTCTATTACTTCTTTTCAGAGAACAGCACAATCATTAATCCAGTTGCACAAGTCAGAAATCTAGGTGACATCCTTAACATTGAATTCTTCCTCACCACCTACATGTAATTGACCATCAGAAGCTGTTATTCTATAAATACCTCTTGAAAGTATGTACTCCCCTCCCTCCACTATCATAACAACCACCATCCTAGTCTAAGCTACCATCATACATCAGTAACTTCCCATTCCAAGTTGAAAACTACTCTGGAATCTCTCCAGTGCAATCTGTTTTTCTTATTGCATTTATATATTCACCCATTCATCTATTAATTTGTTCAATAAGTATATGGTAAATTATCTACTCAGGGTCAGGCATTGTTCTAGAGACTGGAAAATATGAGTGAATAAAATAAAACACCTGCTCTCGTGAAGCGAAATGTTTTAGCAGCAGGAGATAAGCAATAAACTAAGATACAGGATTACATAAAGAAATAGTTATACAGACAAAGGAAAGGAACAGTAAGTGATATGAAGAAGTTAGGGGAAAGATACAGAACATGTGGAGAAAAGCTTTTGTGATACAATAATCATGAAAAGTTTCTCTAATAAGGTGATTTTGAGCAGCTACCTAAAGAAACTGATGGAACAAGACTTATAAGACACTTGAGGAGACTTCCAGAGAGAGGAAAGAATACATGCAAAAGCAATGAATATGCTTATTATGTTGAAAATCAACAAGAAAGTAGTGTGCTGGAAGAGAGTTACTGGTGAGACATTAAATCAGAGTGGGAATGGTGGCAGAGGATAGAAGATCAGGGCTTTCTAGACCACATTACAATCATAGGAATTTATTTTGAGTGAGATGGCAATTCTTTAAAGAAATTTGATCAGAAAAGTTACTTAACGCCTTTAAATTTTTTAAGGTTATTCTGGCTGCTGTGTGGCACAGACTCTGTAGAGGATATTAACAGTGAAAGAAGAGAACTAGTTATGGATCTACTCAGATAGCAGGAAAAAAAAAATGATGATTGCAAAATTAGAAAGGTCATGACTTGAGAAGCCAAGGGAAACAGATATTTAATTTATCTTGAAGATGAAGCAGACAAGATGTCTTTATATATACGTCTCTTAGGGAAATATAGGGATCAGAAATAACTACCAAGTATCTGGACTCAAAAACTGGGAAGAGGACACTACCGGTCATTCAATTGTTCTTGCTGTTTGTTTCTAGAGGTGGTGGTGGTGAAGAAGGAAAAAAACAAAAAACAAAACAAGAGATCTGTTTGGGTTTATGCTAAGTTTTAAGTACCAATGAGTCTGTCTTGAGAACTATTAAGTGGCTGATTGGAAGTCTGGGGTTTGGGAACGAAGATAATACATGGTCAAACTACAGATTGTATCATGAGATTGCAGAGGATACCCTTGAGAACAAATGTATAAAAAAAGAATATAGTCCTGAGGTTTGAGCCTTTGGCACTACAGTATTTGGAGATCAGGGTGTTGAGAAGAAACTAACAAGAGAACTAAGAAGAAACCACTAATGAAATAGGAAGGAAATTAAGGGTGGGGTGATCTCTGTTAGGTTGAAATGGGATTGTAGTACCTTTCTGCCCAAAGTACCCACTGGCTTTCAGCTTCCCATTCTCTCTATATATGCTTTTGTAGGGCTAAATACTAGAAACTATATATCAGACTCTCCAGACTATTGGGGAGTTTTCTGGATTCTTCTAATGCACTGAAAGGAGAACAGAAGGTGATAGAAAGGAGGGTATTTTATTCTAACTATGGGGGCAGTTAAGACTGCGGCTGTAGTATTGGCAGGGAAATTGGGTACAGTGGTACATAACAGATGACTCAGTGGAAGTCTCAGGAAATTTAGTAGTAGGAAAAATTTCTATATTCTTACTCAGTAATAAGAGTGTTTCTAAAGAATAGCAAGGAGAGAAAAGGAAACCTTCCTCAGTGATCAGTGCAAAGAAATAGAGGGAAAAATAGAATGAGAAAGACTAGAGATCTCTTCAAGAAAATTAGAGATAACAAGGGAACATTTCATGCAAAGATGGGCACAATAAAGGACAGAAATGGTATCGATCTAACAGAAGCAGAAGATATTAAGAAGAGGTGGCAAGAATACACAGAAGAACTGTACAAAAAATATCTTCATGATCCTGATAATCACGATGGTGTGATCACTCACCTAGACCCAAACATTCTGGAATGCGAAATCAACTGGGCCTTAGGAAGCATCACTATGAACAAAGCTAGTGGGGGTGATGGAATTCCAGTTGAGCTACTTCAAATCCTGAAAGATGATGCTGTGGTAGTGCTGCACTCAATATGCCAGCAAATTTGGAAAACAGTGGCCACAGCAAATTTGGAAAACAGTGGCCACAGGACTGGAAAAGGTCAGTTTTCATTCCAATCCCAAAGAAAGGCAATGCCAAAGAATGCTCAAACTATCACGCAATTGCACTCATCTCACATGCTAGTAAAGTAATGCTCAAAATTCTCCAAGCCAGGCTTCAATAGTACATGAACCGTGAACTTCCAGATGTTCAAGGTGGTTTTAAAAAAGACAGAGGAACCAGAGATCAAATTGCCAACATCTGCTGGATCATTGAAAAAGTGAGAGAGTTCCAGGAAAACATCTACTTCTGCTTCATTGACTATGCCAAAGACTTTGACTGTGTGGCTCACAACAAACTGGAAAATTCTGAAAGAGATGGGAATACCAGCCCACCTGACCTGCCTCTTGAGAAACCTGTATGCAGACCAGGAGGCAACAGTTTGAACTGGACATGGAACAACAGACTGGTTCCAAATAGGAAAAGGAGTACATCAATGCTGTATATTGTCACCCTGCTTATTTAACTTATATGCAGTACTCTGCACATCATGAGAAACGCTGGGCTGGATGATGCACAAACTGGAATTAAGATTGCCGGGAGAAATATCAATAACCTCAGATATGCAGATGACACCACACTTATGGCAGAAAGTGAAGGAAAACTAAAGAGCCTCTTGATGAAAATGAAAGAGGAGAGTGAAAAAGTTGGCTTAAAGCTCAACATTCAGAAAACTAAGATCATGGCATCTGGTCCCATCACCTCATGGCAAATAGATGGGAAAACAGTGGCAGACTTTATTTTGGGGGGCTCCAAAATCACTGCAGATGGTGACTGCAGCCATGAAATTAAAAGATGCTTACTCCTTAGGAGGAAAGTTATGACCAACCTAGACAGCATATTAAAGATCAGAGACATTACTTTGCCAGCAAAGGTCTGTCTAGTCAAGGCTATGGTTTTTCCAGTAGTCATGTATGGATGTGAGAGTTGAACTATAAAAAAAGCTGAGCACTGAAGAATTGATGCTTTTGAACTGTGGTGTTGGAGAAGGCTCTTGAGAGTCCCTTGGACTGCAAGGAGATCCAACCAATCAGTCCTAAAGGAGATCAGTCTGGGTGTTCATTGGATGGACTGATGTTGAAGCTGAAACTGCAATACTTTGGCCACCTGATGCAAAAAGCTGACTCATTTGAAAAACCCCGATGCTGTGAAAGATTGAGGGCAGGAGGAGAAGGGGATGACAGAAGATGAGATGGTTGGATGGCATCACCAACTCAATGGACATGAGTTTGTGTAAACTCTGGGAGTTGGTGATGGACAGGCATGCCTGGCATGCTGTGGTTCATGGGGTCGCAAAAAGCTGGACACAACTGAGCGACTGAACTGAACTGAACTCAAGTAACATCACTGGTGGTAACTTTTCTAAAACTTTCCCCTCATGGTTTCATTTAAAAACAGTCACAGCTCCTTGGTCTTCAGTCAAAAATATCCTCCCATTTGTTATTGCAACTCCTCCCGCACCTTTCTAATCATTGCCTGCATTTATTCCCATTCTGCTTGAACTATATAGAGTGATTTACCCTTTCCTGACAGAACCATGACCAGTGTAGGACTTGGTCTGAGATGTCTCTCAAAGGTGGAAATCTGGGGTTCAATATCAAACTTGACTGTGCTTAAATACCATGGTCACTTCATTGCCAGTGTAAATGGAATGCTAATATTCCATGGGTAATGGTTTATGGCATGACTTCAAGGTTAGGCATCTCAAAAGTACAAGATTACACAATTCGAGCTCTGGGAAATAGGTATGTAGATCAGCCTGCTATAATGAGTACCGTGTGAGGGTATTCACATCAAATACTCGTATTCTTCCAAGGGCAGAAACAGAGAGACTTCAGTAACTTGGGGGGAAAGATATCAAATCAATTTTGTGGACATCTTTTCAGTCACCTGGGGCTTGTTCACTGAGTTTATATATCAATTGTCCAGAGTATCGGGTATAGAGATAATGCATAAACTTGACCTCATCAAGGATGAGCTGGATAACACTATAGCCATGGTAATATTAATTGCTCTATCTAAAATTCTTTAGTAGTTTTCCATTGCTCTTAGGATAAAGACAAAAGTAATATTGATTTAAAATTTCTATGTAATGTAGCCATGTATCCGTGAGGAGAATCAAGGTAATCCTGCAGTAGTAAATATCCCAGTCTCCTCTCAGTCTTAAGTTATTTTTTAAAAATGGTTTCTTTCTCCATCATGCTAATGTCTGTTGTGGGCTGACTGAAGCTTCACATAATCCTGTTTTTATTTTTTATTTTTTGGAAGAACCCAGACTGAGGGATCAAAAATCATGTGAAGTTGTGCTGCTTGCTTCAAAGGGAGGGTATGGTGAATCTCTTTCATTTCATTAGCCAGTTTACATCACATGCAGGGTCAGACCTAACTTCATGAAGTGAAGAAATATCACACAATGATGAGGAAAACTGGAAATATTTGATGGACAAGACTGTTACTGCAGTCCACTGTTTGAATCAAATATTCAGTTCATTCTCTTTCCTACATCTGTATCATCCCTCTTCACCAGAAAAGACAGACCAAGTCCCATATAATCTCTGCATCCAGCTTAACTTCCAGTGTCTTTGACTACTGCCCAGTCGTCTGCAATTGTGTTTGGACATGGGTCCTTTTGGTCCAAAGACCTATGAACTGAAATATAAGTTATTTGACACACACATACCCAAAACGCAATGGCAAGACTAGGACAGGATAATCACAGTAAACAGTCCCATTCAGAAGGCAGAAGAATGTGAGTGATACACAGATCCCTGGTTCGTAGCAGTTCTGAAATCTGCGGGGCAGATAGTGCAAGGACATTCACCCTGGCGATAGAAATGATTAAACACTAATGTTGTTAATTGAGAAAAACTGCCCAGTGTATAATTCATTGTCCTTGACTCTGCCTCTGGGAGCTCTCTATTATTTCATTGAGCTTCACATCTTAATGAATTAAAATATAAGCTTATCCTGGCCACTGAATTATTTTCTAGCCTGCTTCCTTTCCATAAAAATAGGACCAACAGTAATTGGTTGTTTATTGTAGTTGCTTTTGTTTATTGTAGTTGTTGTTGCTGGTGGTGTTGTCCAGACTCTGGCAGTCCAACTCAAAAGTTTTGTCTCTGACTCCAGTAAATTCCATGGTTCTTTTATCAACAAGCCTCTTATCTTAAAAACCTTTTTTCCCATCTCTCTCCCCTCTCCCTTTTCTCTTCCTCCTCTACCTCTTCCTCCCCTTCCTTGCCTCATGTTCCTCTTCTTTTCACTGCCTCTTGCTCCCTCTGTCTCTCACACATACTCTTTTACTTCTAGTTAAAATTGTTTTGCAACTATGAGACTGTAATTTAGTTGGAAGAACAGCACACTCGGTTCCTTTTCTTTGAGCGACTTTTCTCCAACTGGAAGGATTTTCACACTCTCAGATGAATCTCTACTCAGAGGAATTGTAACCCATTTAGAAATTTTCACCCTGAGTGTAATGGCTTGATTTGCTCCTTGCCACCATGTTTCAAAGCATTTTTCAATATTTTCTTGTATTATTTTGATTTATGAGGCAGTTACCATATCTCATTTCAAGAAAGCAGAAAACTACAACATCACACAAGTTAAGCTGAAGAACTGGGATATATTTCCACATTAATGAGTGCCACCAGCCTCCACCTATTTCTTAAACCTGATTTCTTCCCACCCATGCCTGTATTCTGTCATTTTCCACACTGGCCTCTCAGGTCCTCATCTACCTCATCCTCTCACCTGATATAGGGACTTCTCCCAAACTAAATAATCTTATTCCCCTTATTCATCAAGTTTACCCCTATCTCATGTTTAAGACCTCAGCTCTTATATTACTTACTCAGAGAAGCAAGCCTTCCTTTATTTGCATGATTCAGTCAACTATCTCCATCATAGATTCTTAGTCTTGGGTACTCTGTGTACCTCTATCTAGATTACTATGTGAGCAAGGGTTTTACATTTTCATCATTGTATCCATAGCACTGTCCTTTGCCTGAGACTTAATGGGTGCTAAATACTTTCTTAAGTGATGGATGCAGCAGAAAAAGACAAATTCTTTTTTTTCCCCCCCCACCACTTCTTATATTCAATTAAGAGTGAGTGCATGCTCAGTTGTGTCCAATTCTTTGCAACCCCATGGACTGTAGCCCCCAGAGCCACCTGGGACACCTCAGTTATGATTAGTCAAGCCCTTATCAATGTGTGATACTATTTCTCTCCCACCTGCTTTCCCCCCCTTATTACCAATGTTATCACCTGGGTTCTTATAGCCTGTATCATTACATGACCTCAATATTTGCTGCCACATATAAAGCATTGTGCACCTACAACCATACTAGCTAGCATCATGGCTCCATTCAAAGACCTTCAAGAGTAGTTAAAAATGAACTAAAAATACTATCTCTGAAAATCACCCCCCTATTGTATATTTTAATTTATCAGCATGAAAGTGTTAGTGGCTCATCATGTCTGACTCCTTTGTGACCCCATGGACTGTAGCCCACCAGGCTCCTCTGTCTAAGGAATTCTACAGGCAAGAATACTTGAGTGGGTTGCCATGTCCTTTTCCAGTGGATTTTCCCAACCCAGGGATTGAACCTGGGTCTCCCACAATGCAGGCAGATTCTCTACAGTCTGAGCCCCCAGGGAAGCCCAACTTACCAGTGTGTAAGTGCCCCAACTTCCGATATCAGGAACACTCTGGATCTACTCTTCACTAGGGAAGTTGATCTGAAGCCTATGAAATCAGAATCCCAATCAAAATTATCTCCAGAGCCCATAAGACCTCACCCGACAGTCACAGAACATTTGCATTTTCAGTTCCCCGCTCAGGAGCCAATTGTCTTGCTCATGCAACAGGAATGAAGGACTGCTCGTATTTCCCTGAGGTGGGTTAGCCTAAAGTAATCCAAAACAAGCTTTTTCTTTGTGAAAGCCTACATTACTTCTTAATTACTTGATTCCACCAAGAGGCTGCTGATTCTCCTCTCCCAGATAGATAGCTGTCTGAAGTCGGCCCCTGTGGTATGGAAGGCGGGTTTGAATGCCAAACATGGAACAGACTGAAAGAGCCCGAGACTGAGCATGCAGGTCACCTCCCCAGAATTCCCTGATGCAGAGCAATGATTCCACTGCTTTGTTAGTTATGCTACCAGAGTGCATCTCTAATGCCTCTTCTCTTCATTCATGAGTGTTTAAACATTTTAATGAATATGTTATTTACTGTAATAAAGTCAGAGTCTGCTATTAAATTAATAGAGCAGTGTAACCAAGAATCCCTTAACAGCAATTTTTTCCCTGCTCAGGATTACTGAATTCTCAACACAAGATTCCTGGCCATTTGAATCCTTTGCTGGTCTACAGATATTGCATAAACACTCTTTAGCTGCAAATAATAAAATCAGATTGAATTTAATGTTTATGTGTGTGTGTGCATGTGCATCTATGCATATTATGCATCAACATGGTCTTTAAAGTAGTGTCTTCTGGAGATAAAGAGCCTAGTTCAAACACCAGCTTTACTAGCTGGTTATCCTTAGGCAAGTCATATTCTCTATAAGCCATAGTTTTCTCATCTATAAAATGAGAACAATACGGAGTTTTCCTCCTTGGGTTGTTTGGGCTTCCCTGGTGGTTCAGTGGTAAATCCACTCGCCATGCAGGAGATGTGAGTTTGATCCCTGAGTCAGGAAGATTCCCTGGAGAAGGAAATGGCAGCCCACTCCAGTATTCTTGCCTGGGAAATCCCAGGGACAGAGGAGCCCAGCAGGCTGCAGTTCATGGGGTCTCAAACGAGTCAGACACAACTTAGAGACGGACCAAGAGCAACAACACTGGGTTGTTCAGATAAAACAGGAGATTATGCGTGAAACATGATGCCTGACACACATTAAAGCTATAAATATTAGCCATTGACATTATCAAACGAATGAGCTTGTCATGGTCACCACTAACCTTTTAGAACTTTTTGAAAATTAGAAAAGCCCCCCTCTTCTTGCAACAGAAGCAAAATGGGTCAAATTGTAGCACTCTGTGTGTGGCGTATGAACTGGATTTCAGCCCACAGACACCCTCTGAGTTGACAAGAGGACAACTTGTCTAACCAAGAGTACTGGCTCTGGAGTTACCTTGCCTCCTTCCTCACACATAGCTTCTTTTTACCTTCATTCATCATTTTTAAAATTTGAGGATGAGTAAGGTTTCACATGATCAATGGAAAATGATCTCTGAAAAGAATTTCTATTTCTTCTTTGGAGTAGGTCTCCTAAAGGAAAGGATTTTGTCTTTTTATCTCTGATTCCTTAGCACCTAGCTCAGAACTTATCCTGTAATGGAAACTCAATAAATGACTATTGAATGAGTGCATAAATTAATAACAAATAATTTTGCCACTTAATGACCTAAAATTCAAGCTAGGCTTAAACTGATAAATCCTATTAGTGAGAATTTCTCTCACTAATAATTTAAATATCTCTAATACCATGATAACACAAATATTTAACATAGTTCCAAAGAGTCATTTCTATATCATAAAAATCGTAATAAGCACATGCGATTGGGAAAGAGAAACCAAATGATATGGAAAATTAAGTTCTTAACCAGACAGTGACCTCTAGATAGGAATTGATCCAAATTTAGCGAACTATTTCTAGCTTTAAGTTTCTTCAGAACAGTCTTGCTGTTTCTTAATTAGGCTCGGATTCATGACTACACAGCCAGTCTAGGGTAATAAGAGGTACTGAAATGCCCAAACAATTGACTCCCTCTCTCCTGCTGCTGTTTCCCTGAATTAGCCAATTTTTTGAGTTCTAGTCTATAAAAACAAAGACAATTTTTTGAGTTCTAGTCTATAAAAACAAAGACATCTAGTCTATAAAAACAAAAACAAAGACATTTTTCCTCCAAAGACATCCAAAGAATGTACTTCAGAATCTTCTCACATTCAGATAGTATGCCAAGAACCAAACACAAACACAGACCCATAACACTGGTTCGGTCAATGAAACACAGCAGTGCAAAAATACAATCACATTACCTAAATCTTGATACAAAGGCAGAGTTTGCAGCATGTCAAAGACAGCAAAAGGTATTTCCATTAGGTCAGTTTCACAGCCTAAAAAGGAAAATCTAAATAGTTGAAGCAATCTTTTAAAATCATAACCTAATCAACAAAGCCTACCCTGACTGTTCTATTTAAAGTATAGTTTCTTTCCATATCTCCCTGCCTCCTGCATTTTATTGACTTTCCTAATATGGCTCTGAAATTTATTTTATCAATACAATTCATCCTTTCTGATAAATGTCGTAACATTTAATGGCTTACTATGGCTGCTGTTACTTGTCTGTCTCCACCCAATGTGTATATGTGTGTGTTATCTCACTAGTGTATGCCAAGGATCTAGAACCCAACCAACTGTGGATCAAGGCTCTCAATAAATACTTGCTGAATGAATGAATGTCATTTCTATGATTGAAATATTTTCTACTACATATTCCTTAAGTCCACTGATGAAGACTATGCATCCTTCCTGTCTCTCTGTTTTATCTTTCTTCTTCTTGCCTACATCACTACAAACCTATGGACTCCTGTCACATGATGCATATGCCACATTCTTTCCTGGCTCACATGTTGTTCCCTCTGCCTGGAATACTCTCCTCTCTACTTCTTCCTTCTACCAGTCCCCTGTTCCCTTAATTTACCAAGTTCTTAATGGTGAATTATCTTTCTAAAAGTTATTTTTCTAGAGGGTCTTTCTTTATTATCCTAAGTAAGCATCTCCCTGCCCGACCCCGACATATATACACATCTTTATTTTTCTGCATCTTAGTGGCAAACACAATTTACAGATTTTTTTCCCTCTCTGTTCCTCTGTTAGGTTCTGTGCCATGAGAATAAGAAATTCATATTTTCCTAGTGGTTTTCCAGACTCAGCACATAACAGACACTCCCCAAAGGTTGAATAAGTGAGTAGATAATTCCATTCTCTCAGAACAATGCTCTTTAGTTTCTTTTCCAAGGGATTAAAAAAAAAAAGAATATAAAATACATGTCTTCAGTATTCTTGACCCTTTATTTTCAGGATTTAGACTTCTGACTCAAATTTTAAGTGAAAATTAATATGTTCATTCTTCATTAAGTTAGCATGGCCAGGCAGTGCTTTACCTACAGCTATTCACAAGTTTCCAGAGTCTAGGGTCATGATTGAAACTAATACAACATTTGGGCATCTTCTCCCTAATTTTTTTTGTGAATATGTTTGTGAGAGATTCGATTTATTGGAAATGATTTACACTAGTTAATCACTGATGTGTCCATACTCATACATTTTACTCTCATCTGAATCAATATGCAATTCAGACTAGCCCTAAATCCTCTCCACTTTTATTTCATATAAATTTATTACTCCTCAGTCAGTGCTGTAAAGTTTAATTAAAGCTAGTGACTGCTACTTGATTACTCTAATTACTTGACACATAGTTTGTGAGCATTTACAATGCTAAGTACTAAGCAGGGATCAATTCCTCCTATTTTATATTAAACTATTTTTTTGACCACCATCCACAGAAAAGAAATTTTACTGGTCCTTAGAGAGTATGTGATCTACAGTCTGTCTTCAGTGAGTGAAGGAATTAGACATGCCTAAACTCACAATTTAGTCATTGTGTTTGTTGTTTTGTTTGCTTACATGTTTGTTTCGGAAAACTTAGAATACCCCCACAAATACATACTTCTTAAAAGTGCACCATAAAACTGTGACTGTTTTTTTAAAAATCATGACTCCACTACCCCCTCTTACTCATTTCCATCCTTGAACCTTGCTCTCATTATCTGCTGCTCTGGACTTTCCTCCCAGGTCACTAACTCTTAAAAGCATCTCTTAAATCTCACACCTCCCTGTAGATGGCCCTGATTATCACAAATTCCTTACGTGTCAACTCTTGGACTTCTGTAATATTTACATCTATTACTACCTCATTTTTGTTCATTCACATATTACCTAACATTACTTTCAGAAGTCTCATGAATGAGTATCTTGTTTTCATGGCAGGTAATCACCATGAAAAAAATACAATCATTTTCCTTAAAGGAATTTTTATAGTGTTAGGAAAAAAATATTTATTCTATATTTGAAATATAATATATCAATAACCTCAGATATGCAGACAACACCACCCTTATGGCAGAATGTGAAGAGGAACTAAAAAGCCTCTTGATGAAAGTCAAAGAGGAGAATGAAAAAGTTGGCTTGAAGATCAACACTCAGAAAACTAAGATCATGACATCTGGTCCCATCACTTCATGGCAAATAGATGGGAAAACAGTGGAAACAGTGTCAGACTTTATTTTTGGGGGCTCCAAAACCACTGCAGATGGTGATTGCAGCCATGAAATTAAAAGACGTTTTCTCCTTGGAAGGAAAGTTATGACCAACCTGGATAGCATATTTAAAAGCAGAGACATTACTTTGTCAGCAAAGGTCTGTCTAGTCAAGGCTATGGTTTTTCCAGTAGTCATGTATGGATGTGAGAGTTAGATGGTGAAGAAAGCTGAGAGCTGAAAAATTGATGCTTTTGAACTGTAGTGTTGGAGAAGACTCTTCAGAGTCCCTTGGACTGCAAGAAGATCCAACCAGTCCATCCTAAAGATCAGTCCTGGGTGTTCATTGGATGAACTGATGCTGAAGCTGAAACTCCAATACTTTGGCTACATCATGTGAAGAGTTGACTCATTGGAAAAGACCCTAATGCTGGGAAGGATTGGGGGCAGGAGAAGGGAATGACAGAGGATGAGATGGCTGGATGGCATCACTGACTCGATGGACATGGGTTTGGGTAGACTCCGGGAGTTGGTGATAGACAGGGAGGCCTGGTGTGCTGCGATTCATGAGGTTGCAAAGTCAGACATGACTGAGCGACTGAACTGAACTGAACTGAATACCTGTACATTTAATATTTAAAATGTATTTAAAATTTAAAATTGAGTTACTTTCTCTAATCCTAAACTTCTCCTTTTCCCCACCCCCATCTTCACCTTTATCCCCAGATGTGACTACTATAAAGCATTTGATAGCAGAATTTCTTTATTTTTTCCTGCTCTGAAACTTTTTAAGTCCTTCATCACTGAGGAAGCTCTATACTCATCCTCCGAAAAGAGAGGATCAAAGGCCCATATTGGGAAACACACTCATTGTGGTTTCCTCATTGTTTTCAGAGGGGAGCCCGCCTCTCCTCAACTTAGGTTCTATCAGTGCAACCATTTGTCTGAGCCTCATACTCATCAATCAACAAAGAATCTCAGGTACAGACTTTTGAGTTTGTTCCAAATTAAGACTTTCTCTCTGTCTGTCTGCAGGTACTTTCAGTCCTAGAAATATAAGACACAAAGACACAGACAGACAGAAGAGGTGAAACTACAGAACAGAGGAGAAAATCTTGAGATTTCTAGATCACTGGAAGGACTCTCTTTAAAAGAAAAGAGAGTCCCTTGACTTCATTGTCTTCACAAGTTTGCCTTTCAAGTCCATAACTGTAAAGAAATATTAAAGAATTACAGTGGCAATAAAATCTTGACTTGAAGTTCATGCTTATAAAGTTTACCCACCTGGTACTTTAAATATTTTAAAGTTCTATTTATATGTCTTTATTTTTTCATTTTCCTAGAAAGAACTCCTTCATACAAAGGTTTGAGTTTCTTTTAATTGGATAAATTTGACATGTAATATTGTGGAAACTTAAGTATATGTTATGTTAGTTTGATGCATTTATATGATATAGTTGCTATTGTAATGATATTTATCACAATACTTATAGTACAAGGCTACTATCTTTGTTAAATAAACTACACTAAATCTCTATGGCTGTTTTAGCACTTGTTATTATATAAGTTTGTACCTTAAACACCAGCAATCTTATCCCTGCACCCACCCGCCCACCCCTGGTAACCACCATTTTACTTTTCTTTTTTTTTTTACATGTTTGATATTTTTAAAAATATTTTACATATAAGTAATATCATACTATACTTGTCTTTCTCTGTCTATCTAAGTTTCTCTCACTTAGCATACTGTGCTCAAGGTCCATCCATGTTATTGCAAATGGCAAGATTTCCTCCTTTCTCATGGCTGAATAATAGTCCACTATGTATATATACTTTTTAATCTATCCATTCATTGATGGGCATCTGAGAACTATAAAAATATTTAGTAGATGGTTTACAAGGATAGTTCAAGGAACCACCCTTGAAATTTTTCTTAAGAAGATTTTTATTATTATATTTCACCAAGAAAAGATAATGGGCAATTTAGTAAATCTCTCCCAAACACAAGGGAAGAGCCTGTGGGGAGAACTGTGAGCAACTGTATTGTTTTCAGTGCCAACAGACTGAGAAATTCTTCCAAAGGGTCATGATTAAAATGACAGATTTTTTATACCCATTTAACTTGCTTCTTCCTGAACCCTTATTAAATTTACACTGAAGATAACTTTTTCAAAGACACAGGACTAGAAAAAACACAATAGTCATAAACTATGGAAGCTAGGAGGTAGAGGAATGTGTGGTAACTGATTTTGTAAGCTGAGAGCCAAATTCTACACCTACATCTTTGGTGGCAAAAGCTGTCAAGCAAATCAGTTTTATTAAAGAATCCTCCAGAGGGTCAGCACCTAAGATACTCTTGAAATGGAGGGGAGATCAGGTTGAGGGCTAACTTAAGAGCACTGAATGGAATCTGTCCTATTAGATTCCTGCCCCCACTCCACATCTTTGGGAAAGTGTTCCTCCCTCAGTTTTCTACTCTGACATGTAAGGACTCTTGGAAGTTACTATTATGTCCTAATAAATTAACAAAAACAGCTGAAAAAAATAATAAAAACAATTCTTCTTAACTCCACCAGAAATGAGGTCAGTGAGCAAAGAGCTGTGCCTCCAAATTGGAGAGAGAGAGAGAAATGTGAATAGAGAATCACCTAAGCAAATCCCAGAAGCAAAAACCTCCTAAGGACATGTGGGGTAGGAAGACTGAACTGTAATTGACAAATTCCTGGAAGCTTAGTATGCAAGTCTGAGAGTTAAAAACTACAGGGGTGTCCAAAATATACAAGCAGCTCTTATAACTAAATACCAGAAAAACAAACAACCCAATCAAAAAGTGGGAAAAAGACCTAAACAGACATTTCTCCAAAGAAGATATACAGATGACTAACAAACACATGAAAACATGCTTAACATCTCTCATTATTAGAGAAATGTAAATAAAAACTATAATGAGATATCACCTCACACTGGTCAGAATGGCTATCATCAAAAAGTCTATAAAAAATAAATGCTGAAGAGGGTGTGGAGAAAAAGGAATGCTCTTGCACTGTTGGGAATATAAATTGCTATAGCCACTATGGAAGATGGTATGGAGATTCCTTGAGAAACTAGGAGTAAAATCACCATATGACCCAGCAATCCCACTCCTAGGCATATACCCTGAGGAAACCAAAATTGAAAAAGACACATGTACCCCAATGTTCACTGCAACAATACCTAGAACATGGAAGCAACTTAGATGTCCACTGACAGATGAATGGATAAAGTTGAGGTACATATACACAATGGAATAAAACTCAGCCATTAAAAGGAATGCATTTGAGTCAGTTCTAATGAGGTGGATGAACCTAGAGCCTATTATACAGAATGAAGTAAGTCAGAAAGAGAAAGATAAATATAATATACTAACACACACATATGGAATCCAGAAATATGGTATTGATGAAATTATTTGCAAAGCAGGAATGGAGACACAGACATAGAGAACAGACTTATAGACATGGGGAGAGGGGAGGAGAGGGTGAGAGGCACAGATATGCAAAATAGGTGGCCAACGGGAATTTGCTCTGTGGCTCAGGAAACTCAAACAGGGGCTCTGGATCAGCCTAGAGGGGTGGGATGGGGGGAGATCGGAGGGAGGGGACATATGTATACCTATGGCTGATTCATGTTGATGTTTAAACAACACAATTCTGTAAAGCAATTATCCTTAAATTAAAAAATTAAAATAAGAGACAAATCCATTGGTGGTGGGCGAAACTACAGGGGACCTAGTCATAGGGGGAATCGTCACACCTTTGTAAGGTTTACCTCCTGGAGCTTGGCCAGGTTCTCATACCTGGAGAAAAGTCGTCTCATGCTTCCAGCAGGAGAGGGAAAAACACCAAATGAAATACACCAAAGCATCCCCTCTTCTTACGAAGGTCTCCCCTTGAGGAAAACTACTTTATCAATGACTAAACTATCTGGGCTTTTTCAGAGCCTCACCTAACTAGAGGAAGAACCTACACCCATCTCTAGCCCACTCTAGACTTCCACAAGGGAAAAGGGAAATACCCAACTCCGTGCCACTTTGCCATCCTATCTTAACTGGGGGAAAGGAGAGGGAGACAGAGAAGCATTGGTGAAGCTCACAGTCAAAAGGCACAAGCTTACTAAAAGTCTCTTTCTCTTTATATTTCCCTGTTGAAACCACAAAAACTAAAAAGTGGTGTAAGATAAAAATAGGAACAAAGAACAAAGGCAATGAATAAAAAGCAATGACAAATGTGGTAGGTATTAATCCCATTGTATCAATAATCAATCAAAACTCCAATCGTCTAAATACACAAATTAAAAAACATTGTCAGACTTGGTCAAAAAATAAGGTCCAGCTATATATGACAAGAAACTCACTCAAAAAGATACATATAAAGTCAAAAGTCAGAAGATGGAAAAATAAATACCATGCTAATACTAATCAAAAGAAAGTAGGAGTAGCTATATTAATTTCTGGTAGAGCAGAAATTAAAAGCAAAGAAACAAAAATAAATTCAGGGATAAAGAGGAGCATTCTATAATGATGACAGAGTAAATTCTCCAAGGAAACATAATACAATCCCTAATTTGCATGTGCCTAAAACAGAGCTCCAAAATGCATAGGAAAAATGATAAAGCTGCAGGGAGAAACAGATGAATCCATTATTATAGTTGGATATATCAGAGGGCATATATTTTAACTCATTCTACAAGGCCAGGACTACTCTAATACCAAAACCAGATGAAAACATTACAAGAAAATTATAGACCAGTATCTCTCATGAATATACATGCAAAAAGTCTCAACAAAATATAAGCAAGTCAATTCTGTGTGTAAAATTTATGCCTTGACCAAGGAGGGATTTCTCCCAAGTATGCAATATGTAAGCCTGATTCCATATTCAAAAATCAATTAATGTAGTCCATCACATGAGCAGGCTAAAGAATAAAAATCTAGTTAATCATATCAATAGATAGAGAGAAAGCATTTGACAAAATTCAACACTCAGGATAAAAACTCTCAGGAAACTATAAACAGAACTTCAACTTGATAAAGATTACCAAAACACCTGCAACTAACAAGTTTTGAGAGAACAGCATCAAAACATGTATATTATCAAGGGTGAAACAGATCACCAGCCCAGGTTGGATGCCTGAGACAAGTGCTCGGGGCTGGTGCACTGGGAAGACCCAGAGGGATGGGGTGGGGAGGGAGGTGGGAGAGGGGATAGGGATGGGGAATACATGTAAATCTATGGCTGATTCATGTCAATGTATGGCAAAAACCACTGCAATATTGTAAAGTAATTAGCTTCCAACTAATAAAAATAAATGGAAAAAAATGATAAAAAAAAAAGAAAAAGAAACTCAAAGCTTTTCCATTAAAATCAAGAATAAAGCAAGAATGTTCACCCTCACACATCTTTTCAATATCATACTGTAAGTCTTAATTATTGCAACAAGACAAGAAAAGGAAATAAAATATATACAAACTGGTTGGGAAGAAATATATAATTCTCTGTTCACAAGTGACAAGATTATCTATGTAGAAAATTCAAAGGAATAAACAAAACTTTTCTCAAACTAGTAATTATAGAAAGGTTGCACAAAAGATGTTTATACAAGAGCCAATCACTTTCGTATATATCAGCAACAAACAAATAAAATTTGACATTAAAAAACACCACAAATTTAGTGGCTTAGAGCAATCTACACTTATTGTCTCATTTTTTTTGTGGGTTAGGAGTTCAGGAATGACTAACTGAGTCCTCCAATTCAGTCTATATTAGTCTGTGATCAAGGCATAAGCTAGGACTGGGGTCTCATCTGAAAGGGCAATTGGTATAGGATTTACTTCAAGACCATGTGGGTTGTGTTGTCAGAATTCAGGTCAGTCAGGACTGTTGGACTGAGGGATTAATTTCTTTGTGGGCCACCAGTCAGAGACTGCCCTCAGTTCTTTGCCACATGGACCTCTCTATAGGGTATCTCATCATGTGGAGGTTACACCCTTACCTTTATCTTCCATCCACACATACCTGTGTCTCCTTTTCCATATAAATATCTTCCCATATAATACTTAGGAGCTGACTAGTTACTGTCAAGGTCAGGAATGCTTTTTTTTTTTTTTTTTTTGATTGGAGCATAGTTGATTTACAATGTTATGTTAGTTTCAGGTATATGGCAAAATGAGTCAGTTATAGATATATCCACTCTTCTTGAGATTCTGTTCCCATATAGATTATTACAGAGTATTGAACAGCATTCCCTATGCTATACAGTGGCAGTTCTTATTAGTTATCTATTTTATATATAGTAGTATGTATATGTCAGTCCCAAGTTCCTAATTTATCCCTTTATCCCTTCCCCATAGGATTTCCCCAGTGGTTCAAACAGTAAAGTGTCTGCCTGCAATGTAGTAGACCTGGATTTGATCCCTGGGTCAGGAAGATCCTCTGGAGAAGGTAATGGCAACCCATTCCAGTATTCTTGCCTGGAAAATTCCGCAGATAGAAGAGCCTAGCAAGCTAAAGCCCATGGGGTCGCAAAGAGTTGGACACGACTGAGCAACTAACACTGTCCCTTCCCCTTGGTAGTTAAAAGTTTGAATGCTTTTCTTAAAGAGAAGAAAAACTGTTTGTGGGACTAGATCACACATCAATGTAAATCAATGAAGAAATGTACAAACCTCTTCATTAGGAGCTCTCAGGGTCAGACCGCTGCCTACCTGGTATGACCTGACTCCCAATTCTTAAATAGATGGAGAGGAGCAGGCCTACAGTTTTATCAAATGATAATGCCAGTGTACAACTGTCTTCTTATGACTATGGTTTTACAAGCCACCTGCCACACAGCTAACACAGAAAAGTCATGACTGGTCTCTTTTCCTTACATATGAAGTTGAGCGGTAAACCCTTAAGAAACACACAATGTAATTATTTCACCAGTTTCACTCTGTTAAAAACAGAGTGCTTTATCTCTCCTTTCGAACATACTACTGTGTTAAGAAACGGAGACTCTGACGTGAGAAACCTCCTTTAAGGAGATTCGTTTCTTGAAAGTGAAAGTGAATTCGAACAGTGTGTCCGACTCTTGGCGACTCTATGGACTGTAGCCCACCAGGCTTCTCTGTCCATGGGATTTTCCAGGCAAGAATACTGGAGTGGGCTGCCATTTTCTTCTCCAGGGGAACTTCCCAACCCGGAGATCAAACTCAGGTCTCCCACACTGCAGGCAGACTCTTTACCCTCTGAACCTCCAGGGAATCACATTCATGTCTTAGGGGAAGATAAATCAGAATTTGAATCTACCCAGTGGTGCAGATGACACTTACTGATACAGGCTAAGTACAATAGCATTTCTTTGGTCCCCTAGATTTCCTCTGGAGAAGACTCAAATGATTTGGAAGTTTCTTTGGAAGAATCATGATAAATAACCTAAGTAAAGCCAATTTAACACAGTTTGAGGCTTCTAGAAGCATGGTATTGACCAATTATATAAAGAATCTGATTTTCAAAGACAAAAGCCTTGGCATTTCTGAAGAACTTGTATTCCTTTCCAATAATTAGTAACTGTTTCCTAAAATGGGGGTAGGAGTAGAAATAAGGAAAGAGAAAACTGAAGGGACAGGAAGCAAGAAAAGGATCAGATGGAACAGGAAGAGCAGGGAAGATTTTATGAATAGATGGGATATGTAGCAAACAATATTTCTACTACCACAACTACATTTACATTAATTATAAGGTCGGTCATGAATTAATAACATTGATTAAGGTCTGAAATGAATATACTATCATTGTTTACGGAACTTGATTTGAAATTTTATTTGTACTGGTCTAGGAAAAGCTGTTTGTTATCAGGACTATAAAAGTTGCCTGTCTGACTTTTTAAATTCTTCCCTCACATTTTAGTATTCTGGGAGAAAATGCTTTAAAAGGATGAGGAAACTGGCCAACATTTTTTTCTGAAGCTTAATTTTTAAAAATGGAATCAGCCAGAAGGTCTTTCAAATTTACTTGAATGACATCAGGGCTAACATGAGAGAAAGTAGAGAAGAGGTGAAGGGGACCTCTCCCACACATATTAACTACATGTGATTTATAGGGTCTTTGCAGACATACAGGATACACAGAAGAACTGTACAAAGAAGATCTTCACGACCCAGATAATCACCATGGTGTGATTACTTACACTCACCTAGAGCCAGGTATCCTGGAATGTAAAGTCAAATGGGCCTTAGGAAGCATCACTACGAAGAAAGCTAGTGGAGGTGATGGAATTCCAGTTGAGCTATTTTAAATCCTCAAAGATGATGCTCTGAAAGTGCTGCACTCAATATGTCAGCAACTTTGGAAAGCTCAGCAGTGGCCACAGGACTGGAAAAGGCCAGTTTTCATTCCAATCCCAAAGAAAGGCAACGCCAAAGAATGCTCAAACTACTGCACAATTGCACTCATCTCACATGCCAGTAAAGTAATCCTGAAAATTTTCCAAGCCAGGCTTCAGCAATATATGAACTGTGAACTTCCAGATGTTCACACTGGTTTTAGAAAAGACAGAGGAACCAGAGATCAAAGTGCCAACATCTGCTGGATCATCAAAAAAGCAAGAGAGTCCCAGAAAAACATCTATTTCTGCTTTATTGACTATGCCAAAGCCTTTGACTGTGTGGATCACAATAAACTGTGGAAAATTCTAAAGGAGACGGGAATACCAGACCACCTGACCTGCCTCTTGAGAAACCTGTATGCAGGTCAGGAAGCAACAGTTAGAACTGGACATGGACCAACAGACTGGTTCCAAATAGGAAAAGGAGTATGTCAAGGCTGTATATTGTCACCCTGCTTATTTAACTTATATGCAGAGTACATCATGAGAAACGCTGGGCTGGAGGAAGCACAAGCTGGAATTAAGATTGCTGGGAGAAATATCAATAACCTCAGATATGCAGATGACACCACCCTTGTGGCAGAAAGTGAAGAACTAAACAACCTCTTGATGAATGTGAAAGAGGAGAGTGAAAAAGTTGGCTTAAAGCTCAACATTCAGAAAACTAAGATCAAGGCATCTGGTCCCATCACTTCATGGCAAATAGATAGGGAAACAGTGGAAACAGTGACTGACTTTATTTTTGGGGGCTCCAAAATCACTGCAGATGGTGATTGGAGCCATGAAATTAAAAGATGCTTACTCCTTGAAAGGAAAGTTATGACCAACCTAGACAACATATTAAAAGCCAGAGACATTACTTTGTCAACAAAGGTCCATTGAGTCAAGGCTATGGTTTTTTTCCCAGTGGTCATGTATGGATGTGAGAGTTGAACTATAAAGAAAGCTGAGTGACAAAGAATTGATGCTTTTGAACTGTGGTGTTGGAGAAGACTCTTGAGAGCCCCTTGGACTTCAAGGAAATCCAACCAGTCCATCCTAAAGCAGGTCTGTCCTGGGTGTTCATTGGAAGGACTGACGGTGGAACTGAAACTCCAATACTTTGGCCACCTGATGTGAAGAGCTGACTCATTTGAAAAGACCCTGATGCTGGGAAAGATTGGGGGCAGGAGGAGAAGGGGATGACAGAAGGTGAGATGGTTGGATGGCATCACTGGCTTAATGGACCCAAGTCTGAGTAAACTCCGTGAGTTGGTGATGCATAGGTAGGCCTGGCGTGCTGCAGTCCATGGGGTCGCAAAAAGTCAGACACGACTGATCGACTGAACTGAACTGAAACTGTGGTGGAGGTAATGAAGAGAATGGCAATCTCCTTCAAAAGGTCCCATTCACGCAGTACTACATCTAGTGCCCTCAACCCTGCAGCAGGCCACGGCCGGCCACCGCCGACCCACGCCTCTGCCAGAGACTCCTGGACACTCACGGGCAAGTCTGGGTCAGTCTCTTGTGGGGTCACTGCTCCCTTCTCCTGGTCCCCGTGCAAGGTTCTGTTTGTTCTCTCCAAGAGCCTGTTTCCCCGGTCCTGTGTCAGTTCTGGCAGCTCTGTGGTGGGGTTAATGGCGGCCTCCTCCAAGAGGGCTTATGCCACACCCAGGTCTGCTGCACCCACAGCCCTGTCCCTGCGGCAGGCCTCTGCTGCCCCAGGAGATACGCAAACACAGTTCTGTCTCAGTCTCTGTGGGCTCTCTGGGTCCTGGTGCACACAAGGTTTGTTTCATCTTTCTGAGCATCTCTGGTGGGTATCGTGTTTGATTCTAAATGTGACTTTGTCCCTCCTACCACCTTGCTGGGGCTTCTCTGCCCTTGGAAGTGGGGTATCTCCTCACAGTTGCCCCATGCCGCAGCCACCGCTCCAGCACCACAAAATATCTTTATGAGCTCTTTTAAGGAACACAGCCAAACCTGTAACCATGCTGAAAGGTAAGCATAAAGTATCATTTGTCTATTACAACTGGGAGTGTTTTCGTCAGTCATTGTCCTACGTCTAAAGGAAAGAAGGTTCATGCTGAGCTACAAAGCATGAGACAGGGTATTAATAATGCAGCAAAGCCTGATTTCCCACTCAGTAAACCAACTGATCACATCTGAAATTTGTCAAAAGAAAGAAATGCACTACCTTCTAGTGGCCCCCTGCCTGTCCAGTCACTGCTTGGTTTTACAGTTTGGAAATTAGCATGGATATAGGTCATACTTCAAGGCAGAAATATTATACTCCATTAAATATTCATCATATAGATAGAAACATCAAAGTAGATTCACCATGCTGGGCTCTCTTTAAATGCTGAAAACTATACAAAGAAACTGAGATATTATGTATGCTACAAAGTATGGTTTTATTTCATAACTTGATTATTTTTACTTCATTGACATAGGTCAAAGACACTTGCTTCAATTTATTAATTAATGAAACATGTGCTGAAAACTACATGAAAAGCAGTATCCTTAGTATTATAAGGAATGTGAAGATGAGTAAAATTTCATTCTGCACTTATAGTTCAGTCACTTATGACTATATATCCAACTGAATTCTTAGGTTTTCATAAATGGGGGAACATCCCCTCGGTTGTCACAGGGGGAAGACTGGGGTGGGAGAAAGTTCAAGGAGCTCATGTTTTTTAAATTATCTTCCTTTTGTCATTATCTATAGTCTCCTTTTTAACTTATTTTAAAGTTTCTTAGGAAGCTTTCTGTCTGAACAAAAGTTTGTTTTTTGTTTTAACTTTAATAGAGTTTAAAAGCCATTGGTTGAGTCAGAAAAGAGTTGAGCAAATGTTCTATGGTTTATTCTTTTATTCAAATTTGAACAAATATTTATTGCCTACTGACCCAACAGATGTTAAAAAATAAAAGCGAATACTGTGAACTTCATACCAATTAATTTGCCAACATACATGGAAATGTACAAGTTCTCAGAAAAACCAAGTTGCCAAAACTGACACAAGAAGAAATAGAGAACTCCTATATTTTTTAAAGAATTTGTATCAAAATTTCTCACACACCAAAATAATGCTTAAATATCTTTAGCAGTGGATTCTTTTGAATACTTAAGGAAGATAGAGTATCCATTATACAAAAAGTCTCAGAAAATGGAGGCTAATTTTCTTCTTTGATATCTCTGGCATCAAAACTTGGCACATATGTAAATACTTTATTAGAAAAGAAAATTGCATACCAATATCCTTCACAAGAGATTTCCCTGGTGGCTCAGTGGTAACAAATCTGCCTGCCAATGCAGGAGACACAAGTTTGATCCCTAGGCGAGAAGATCCCCTGGAGAAGGAAATGGCAAACCACTCCAGTATTCTTGCCTGGGAAATTCCATGGAAAGAGAAGCCTGTTGGAGTCACAAAAGAGTCGGACATGACTTAGAGACTAAACAAAAGCAATCCCTCATAAACATATACACAAATCTTTAGCTACAGTGAGTGAATCCAGAAATTTGTAATACATCATAACTATGTAGTGCTTACTGCAACAATACAAAGTTTAGCAATTGGAAACCAATATCACTTCTATATTAACAAAATAAGGCAGAAAAGTCATATGATCATTTAAATAGATATAGTAAAAGCATGTGAAAACATTCAACATCTATTCATGAAAATAATTCTCAACAAACTATAATAGTAATAGAAGGAAATGTCCTTGACATTTCCTTGACATGATGCAGGACATCTATGAAAAATTAAAGCTAACTTTAATACTTAAAAGCAAATCATTGAAAGCATTTATTCAAAGATTAAAAACAATTCAAGCCTTTCAACTCTCTCCACTATTCAGAATTGTTCTAGGTATTGGGAAAACAGCAGTAAGAAGCCCTAAGCAAAATGAGCAAACATCAAAAAAATCAAAGATAAAAAAATTTTTAAAAAAGCAGAAGTCAAAAAAAGTTTATGAGCTTTGATATAATGAGTAATAAAATGTAACTTTTAATAAAAGTACTGGAACTTTTCTAGTTATTTTACTTAAAGCACCATCTAGATAGATCACCTATTAACATTTGACTTAAATACAAGCCACGGAACAGTACAACATAATTTCCTGGCTACATCACTGCAAGTGAGAACCAAAAAATATTCCATAGTTAGGATCTCTGCTATGATAACAAGCCTTCTAGATCATCAACTTGTCCTCCCCATACAACTGAAGTTTTGTTTGTTTCTCTTTTTCTAAAGCCTCTCTTTCTAAACTGACTACTTTGAGATGCCACACATTTCATATCTGAGAATAAAAGAGTGCACATCTATGCCAACTCTAAAAAGAATGTGAGGTCTATTTAAAACCGACGGTTTTAGAAAATATGCACATCCATGATGAGGACTGTGAGATGCAAAGCTCCAATTACCATACAGTACAATAAGCCTACATTTAGTTCCTTTATATCTCTCCCAGGCTACACAGGAAGCAGTTTTGGACTCTAATTGGTATGGAAGGCAGGGTAAACTATGCACAACAAATTGAGTGTGAAACAATATTCATTTAGATCATCCCTTTCCACAAAAGGGCTGTTTGGGAAGTTTTTTGAAAATACCTAGGGGTTTCAAGGCCTCCTTTAATTGACTTTTCGTGTAGCCTCCTGCCTGACTTCTTGGGAAGTTGTTTGGTTATGATTTGATGCTTTTACTTAAAATGCTACTCTGTGGAATTTGCCTCTTTCATATCCTGAGAGCACAGCATTATAGTCAAGGCTGCACAGGAAGATGATAAATTAGTCTTTCACAAACTGAGGTCATTCAAATCAGCTTATCTCATTAAACTTGGATACAAATTACAATGTGAGATCAGCAGATGCTTTGAAGCAAAACCTATATTAGCTGTGTTCCATTTATCCAGAAACACTGCAGAAAGAAATCTGGTTTGATAGATGATCAATAGTAATTCCCATCTAGTGTTAAATATTATTGTTTAAAAAGTAATGTCCTCTAGGAAGAAATTCTATAGTCCTTGTACTCTGAATGGACTTGTTTTTCATTCTCTGGCTTTCAGACCATAAATTACTCATTTCAATTGTTTGTTTGCTTGGTTCTTGTTGTTAAAGAACCTCAAATGCCTTTAAGAAATGGAACAGTCATTCTTTTATGCAATAAAAGTCCTACTAAAGGGACCAATAGTCCCTACTAAAGGTCCTGTCTAGTCACTCTATATATTCGTTCCATACAAAGGTCCCGTCTATGCACTTAATATAATGTTACAGAAAGAAAGAGATGTGGGGGAGGGAAGATGGCAGAATGGAAAAGGGGGAAATCAAGGTTTAAGTAAGTTGATTTGATAATAAAAAGGTTTAGTTCAAAAAATAATCTAATTAAATGTCCTAAACTTGCCTCTTAAGCCAATTACCTTGTGGCATGTATTAACATGAACAATAGCTTTCACCTTTATAAGATCATTTCCATCATTGTATAAACATGTTGCTATATATCTCATATTAAAAAAAAAAGAAAACTCCTCCCTCCGTCTCTCTTTCCTCTTTGTGTGATAGTATCAAAGAAGTTGTAGTACTTCCCCAAAGGCCAAATAAGAATCAAAACAAAGACTAAACACTGGAGCTGGGTCTCCTTGTCCTCAAGCTCTTCACTACTCTAAAAACAGATGGAACAACCCAGCAGGATATGGCTGCACAATAAGAGCACCCCTTTTCCATTTATCCTCACTTCCTTTTGCAAAACTGTTCTGATTTCTTATCCTGAGCTGACTGTAAATGCCAAAGTATTCCATTTTGAAATTCATAATTCTTTTCCTTCACTCCTGGCTTCTATGTGGTGAGCTTTTCTGATTCATCTATGATACTTCTCTAAAGGGAGAGGTCAGCATTTCCCTCAGCCAAACATTGTCCAGGGTGCAGATTTGGGCATCAGGGGTCTGGGCCCTCCATGAAGATAGAATAAAGCACCTGTTCTTAGGCTTGACAGTGGAGACATCTCTCAGTTAGGTACCAAACTATCGCTCTTCTTCAGCCCCTAAACCAATCCCTTGTACCTGCCTTTTCATACAGAGACGACAGCCTCAATGATTTATCTACGCGCATACTTCTTCATCTCCAGGACTCTTCCTCACTGTCCCAATACTAGCATATAGTCATAATGGTTTCCTCCAACCTCTACAGAATGCTTGTACCTCCACTCAAAGTAGCTTTCTACCCCTCATTTTCTCTGGGTCCTGAAAGACTGTGCACTCAAGAATCCCTCAATCATGGGAACTTCCCTGGTGGGCCAGTTTTTAAGAATCCACCTTGCAATGCAACAGGTGCAGGTTCAACCCCTGACCAGGGAACTAAGATCTCACATGCCTCAGGGAAACTAAGCACCCACAACTACTACGCCAGCCCAGCCTGGAGCCCATGTGTCGTAACTAGAGGGCTCAGCCGCAACAAAAAGACCCCACATGATGCAACAAAGATCTCTCGTGCTGCAACTAAATCCTGATGCAGCCAAATGAATTAACAAACAAAAAGAATCCTTTATGGTCATTGGTACACCTCCAACTTGAGTTTCACTGTAATAAGGAAGCTGGTATCTCAGGACAAATGAGGGTTTCCACATGGCTTCTTTGTGTTCCTGAAGGCACAGAGGTCTTTGCCTAATTCATCACTGATTCCTTCCTTTATGGCACAAAGTGAAGAGGAACTAAAGAGCCTCTTAATGAGCGTGAAAGAGGAGAGTGAAAAAGAACTAGCTTAAAACTCAAAATTCAAAAAATGATCATGGCATCCTGTCCCATCACTTCATGGAAAATAGATGGGGAAACAATGAAAACAGTGACAGACTTTATTTTCTTGGGTTCTAAAATTACTGCAGATGGTGACTGCAGCAACAAAATTAAGACACTTGCTCCTTAGGAAAAAAAGCTATGACAAACCTAGACAGTGCAGAGATATTACTTTGCTGACAAAGGTCCATCTAGTCATAGCTCTGGTTTTTCCAGTAGTCATGTATGGATGTGAGAGTTGGAACATAAACAAGGCTTAACACCAAAGAATTGAGGATTCTGAGCTGTGGTGTTGGACAAGACTTGAGAGTCCTTTGGACTGCTAGGAGATCAAACCAGTCAGTCCTAAAGGAAATCAATCCTTAATATTCATTGGAAGGACTGATGCTGAAGCTCCAATATTTGGCCACCTGATGTGAAGAACCTACTCATTAGAGAAGACCCTGATACTAGGAAAGATTGAAGGCAGGAGGAGAAGCAGATGACAGAAGACAAGATGGTTGGATGGCATCACTGATTCAATGGACACAAATTTAAGCAAGCTCCGGGAGATGGTCAAAGATACAGAACCCTGGTGTACTGCAACCCATGGCATCACAGAGTTAGACATGACTGAGCGACTGAACAGTTCTCTACATTCACTAAACATTTCTTAGTGTAACCAGGCACTATAAAGGCCCTCTTATGATCCCACCACCTAGTGCCTCATTTCTTTCCTCTTCATTGCAATCAGCACCCTCAAATGAGTTGGTCAGTCTTCCTCTCCTCGTTCTCTCTCCTTTCTCCCATTTTTTTAGTTGGAGTATAATTGCTTTACAGTTGTTTTAGTCTGTGCTGTACAATGAAGTGAATCAGTCATGTATATCCCCTCTCTCAGACCTCCCACCCAGCCCCCATCCCACACATCTGTGTCATCACAGAGCACCAGGATAAGCTCCCTGTGCCGTACAACACATTCCCACTAGCTATTTTACACATAGCAGTGTTTTTATGTCAAACCATATCTCCCAGTTCATCCTACCCTCCCTGTCCCCCCACAGTGTCCACAGATTCATTCTCCATATCTGTGTCTCTATTCCTGCCCTGGAACTAGGCCCACTGGCAGCATTTTTCTAGTTTCCTTATACATGCATTAATATACAATATTTTTCTCTGACATTTCATTCTATACAATAAATGCTAAGTCCATTCACATCTCTACAAATGACTCAATTTCATTCCTTTTTATGGCTGAGTAGTATTTCATTGTATACATGTACCACATCCTAACTCTCCCAATCTTTATAAAAATCTATTTGGTATGGCTTCCACCACCACTTTACGTGGCTTTGTGAAGGTCCCTAATGACTTCCATGTTATTAGGGAACAATAATAGAATCCAATGTAAAATCCCAGTCTTTTTCCATCTTTTGACCTGTCAGCATTTGGTAATACAGCTAACCACTCAATATATTTCATTCATTTTGCTTCCAAGACACCATAATCTTTTCTTGGTTTCCTTCCTATCTCACTGACATTCCTGTCTGAATTCATTTGAAGTCCTTTCTCTTCCATAAGGTCCCTTAATGTTGATACACCTCTCACACCAGTCCTTGTCTTCATCTCAATGTTTACATCTTAGTTTGTGTCTCTATTCTAGTCTCATGGCATTTAACCTTTCCTAATAGCTGACAGTTCCCATATTTATTCCCTCTGTGAAGAAGATGATGTCTGCACTGTAACCATATCCACTCTGCTGGTCTTACTACTTTAGGGTATTCCAAAAACTTCAGTTGCGTAAATCTATATCTGTTCAAAGAAATAAATTTCTCAGCCTGTGACCCTGCTCTCTCTGTATATATAGCAGACAAGAATTGCCTAAACCAATTACAGACCAAAGTTCACATATGAAGACCCAGTTTTCTCATCTGTATTGTTTGGATATTCCAAAATACATGCTTTACACCTTATTGGCCCCCTACCCTTCCCATTCTCACTTCACTTCCTTCCTAGTGTTTCCTGGGTTCATCTCCCAAAATAAGCACACTTGAATTCTTGTCTTATGGTTTGTTTCTGGGATAAAAACAGAAAGATGCTCTCAACTACAATCTCATATAACAACTGGTGACTTCACATCTACACTTAGCATCTGATAGGCACTTCAAATTTTACGTGTCCAAAACTGAAATTTGATGATCTCTTTCCTGAAAAAGTATTATATTTATATCTTTCCTCAATTCAGTTGATAAAATCTTCATCTTTACAGTTGTGCTGCTGTCAATCTCTAAACCAGTTGATTCATTTCTATTTCTCACAGCTCAAAAGCTTCCTACCTCATCTTGCTTACCTTTTATATTTTCTGTAGTACTCACCATCTTATATAATCCATGCATATATTATGTAAATTTGTAAGTTTCAGTTCTACTCTGCTAGAATGTAAACTCAATGAAAGAATGGATCTTCGTTGTATACATTGGAGATGACCTTACCTTTTACATGCTCTTAACAAAGCTCTTATCCAATTGTTTTTATTTGAGGAATTGCAGATTTTCAGGAATTATGTGTTTATATAATTATTTCTATAAGGATAACTGTGAATTTAGATTGAAGTGTGTTAGTTGCTCAGTCGTGTCCGACTCTTTGTGACCACATGGACTGTAGCCCACCAGGCTCCTCTGTCCATGAAATTTTTTAGCGAGAATACTGGAGTGGGTTGCCATTTCCTTCTCCAGGGATCTTCCTGACCCAGAGATCAAACTCACATTTCCTGCATTACAGGAAGATTCTTTACCATCTGAACTGCCAGGGATTCATGAAAACAAGTAAAATGAATAATCTTGGTGGCCAGACCCTGTAAAGGGCACATAAAAAGAAACACTACTTTTATGGTACTTGAGTATGTCTCTGTGCGTGTGTGTGTATATATTAACATGTATATATATTATTTGGTATCCTTAAAATATATATCTTCCCTTTATTAAACTGGAACCATGAAGAGTGGAGTACTCTTTGTAAAAATTCTAAGACTTAATTTGAAACATTAACCAAAAGGTCATTTTCTAAATTTCCAAGAGAAAAATTCTGGAAAATTATCACCACTAATTCAAAGAAAGAATAAAAGCAGCTCTTTCTTTTAATTTTTGTTAATATGAAAAACCAAAAGTATTTGGCGTAAATGTCTGAAATTTTTGACTTTCTTATAGACATATATGTCTATTTCTCTGTTTAAATGCTGGAAATATAGGACATGTTAAATTCATAACCTTGATTTGCTTTTATGTTTTTTAAATTTATCTTTAATTGGAAGAAAATTGCTTTACAATGTGGTGTTGGTTTCTGCTATACAACAGTGTGAATCAACCATAATTACAAATATATTTCATATAGTTTGCTTTTGTTTGCTGGTTTATTTTGCTTGTTGGTGATTCTGTGTTTAGGTCATAGTATTGTTTAACTTTGGCTTCCCAGGTGGCTCAGTGGGTAAAGAATCCACCTGCATTGCAGAAGACAGTGGTTCGATCCCTGAGTTCAGATCCCCTGGAGGAGGGCATGGAAATCCACTCCAGTATTCTTGCCTGGAGAATCCCATTCACAGAGGAGCCTAGTGGGCTACAGTCCATAGGGTCACATACTTATTGGTAGAAAAACAGATTTTATAATGAACTGACATGTTGGCTTAGTAAAAGCTTAAATATAGAGGTCAAATAAGGTACTATCATTGTGTGTTAAAAAAACGGAAATGATATGATTAATAAGACTTGGTTTTAAGACAAATAAGCTGATAAATTAGGTAGCTTATTCTGTTGTATTCTGAGGGGTATCCAATGGCCCATTTACCCTCATAGGTCTCTCCAGTTGAGGTGTTTTTGTTCCTCCATTAATCAATGTCTCTTCTGTAGAAATCTCTTTATATCATCTTTTAAAACTTCTAATTCAATCTCTGTTCCTTCTCTAAGGGATTCCTAACAGTTGCCACCCCAGCGTATCTAGTCACTCAAGGAAATACTTCTTTTGAAAGCAGGAAGTGCGGGCGGCGTGATGAAAGCAACTTGGACTTTGTTTTCACTCTACCTTTGTTTCCCCACATGGATCATTGTTAACTTCACTGACCATGGAAAAACCAAAACCTAACATCAATTTCCATAAAGCCAGCTTCTGTGGCTCTCACTTTTCTCAACCATAAAGGTTAAAACAGAATTGTTCTATACATGTAACTCCATGGCTGATTCATGTCAATGTATGACAAAACCCACTGCAATGTTGTGAAGTAATTAGCCTCCAACTAATAAAAATAAATGAAAAAAAAAATTTAAAAAAAAAAAGATGTTAGGAAAAATGCAATATGGGTCTTACAAAACCCACTGGAAAAAAATAAATAAATAAATAAAATAAAATAAAATAAAATAAATGCAATATGTGTTGCACTCTTCCATGGAAGTTATCCAATGAACGGTAGGTATCATTACTCAGGTCTGCATCTCTGGAAGCTCTATTTGCTGCACAGTGGAGAACATTTTCCTTTTATCATTTCATAAGCCCAAGACCACATCACTGCTAATTGGAAATTACTTACTTCAGAAAACCGCTGCTAAAACTATTGTGTTTCTGCTTCCCAATTACTATGTAACTCAAAATTTCTGAATTTCCTTAATTTATCAAACTATAAAGATTTTAAAGTTGATCCATAGTAATTATACGGGCCCTATGGTGTCTACATTTGTTTCTCTGAACTTAAACTTCAGTGCTGGCAAAAGCTCCCTTTTGATTGTTTTTAGTCAACATTTCAAACCTTGAGACACAAAAGGATTATTTAGGATTGCTTTACATGAGATTTATCCTGCACTCTTAATAGAGGATTTTACTGAGCAGAGTAAGAAGGCAAACATGATCATGAAGTAGGATACTTACTAGTTTTCTTGTCCTTTATAAGCATTTCATACACTAGCTACAAATGCTTCATTTGATTAAAACATAAATCAAAACAGGAACTTTATGAAGACACATATTGATAATAATTTTGTTAATTTTGAGTTATAGTAGTAGTAGTAGAAATACTCCAGGATTATTTTCTTAAAAATCTCATACCAAGCAGTTTTGTTTTCACAAATTCATTGCTTCTTTTAAGCAAATGGAGATATTAGTTCACATACAATAATTATTTAAGAGGGCTTCTTTTTCTGTATCTCCAGGAAAATGTTGACGCTTGTATTTATACCAAATATTTTCCCAATTCTATCTCACTGAAGTTTAGCTTGTGAAGCACTTATTAACAGCCTGAAGATTTGCTCCCAGTGTCAGGTAAAATCTAAATTTCCTTCATCCATTATTAAAGATTCTCCCAGTGAAGATTTGCTCCCAGAGTCAGGTAAAATCTAAATTCCCTTCATACATCATTAAAGATGCTGGAGATGAGTTCGTGTAAGACTTATCATCCAAGGTAGCCTAGCTGGATACCGTAGTTGGAATGAGTTCTTGAAATTAAGAGGCTTAGGGATGATAAAGAAAAAAAGGTTCATTCTTTTCCCCCTTAGATCCCAGAAAAGAAAATGCAGCAACAACCATCAGAACATAGAAACAAACATCCAAGAAGGAAATTCTTATACTGCAATTGGTGAAGCAATTTTCCATCAGGGGAGCAGTAACTATCACATGACTCTGATGAATCATATACCTCAATATTTTTATGGCTTTGGAGCACACCAGAATAGGACATATTCATTTCTTCAATCCTTTTGGAATGAGTGATATCTGGTAGTGTTTCTTTGAGTATCAATGGTTCTTCTGAAAACATCATTACAAAGAAATTTCTTTAGGTAGGTGTTGCATGAATATTAAGTATTATAAAATGTTCAAAGCAACTTAATTTTCCAGGAGTCTCATATAGGAACTCATTTTATTTACAGAGATAAAAGAATAAACATTGCTTGATGCTAACATGACTTTAAAAGGCATTGATTGATCTTTTGACAAGTCTTTTTCCCATCTATGTGTGTATGAGGAGACAATGCCAAATTCTGTGAAAGCTAAGATACAGAACCTGGATGAGGAGAGAAAGAATTTCAGGGCAGAAACAGATGTCAGTAAATCATTTCTTTTGGGGGTACAGATCAAGAAGTTAATCAAATATTTTTCATCTCAATTGAGTGAAATGAGCTGAAAAGTTTCCATGTTTGCTTTGTTATTCTCTTTACTCAAAAAAAATAGCAAATCACACTTAATGTTCTAATCTTGCTCTTGTGATACTAAAATCCACTTGCTAGCTTAAATGAATTATAGAAACCTAATAAGACTATCAATTCTATCTCATACCTATTTTCAGAAGAATAAAGTTACAGAACGTGGGAAGATGTGGAACTGTAGAATGTTTGATTATAATTATTTGTTTAAAATTACACTCCATTCTAAATTGAGTGTAAGAAGGAAGACATACATTAAAAATATTTTTAAACACTTCCTTTAAAATGTCCCTAAGAAATATACCTTCCTTGGAGTAAGTCAGTTAATATTTCATGCAGCGTTGCATTCAGAACTTCTTGACAAATGATGGGAGTAAGAAGTATACTTAGGTGCTTTCACTGTCCAATAAAACGACTTCTGTATTTTCTTTAGCACCAAAGTTTAGAGTAAACTTGTCATTCCTTATGATACTTTGAGTAGCACAATGTACAATGTATTTATTAAGTCAAAACATGTATATTAAAAAAATCCTGGTTTTTTTTGCCCTGCATGACTCATGCATTTTTAAAAAATTTCCAGCTTTATTGAGGTATAATTAACAAAAATTTGCATACATTTTAGATGTACAGTGTGATGATTTATGATATGCAAATGTTCAAAGGTGACTATCACAATCAAATTAATTAACAAATCACCTCGGGTAGTAACCTTGTGTGGATGTGCAGTGAAAATACTTAAGACCTACTCTCAGTGCACCAGGCTCGAGCACTTGTCTCATGTATCCCACCTGGGCTGGTGATCTGTTTCACCATGGATAATATACATGCTGTTCTTTTGCAACATCCCACCCTCACCTTCTCCCACAGAGTTCAAAAGTCTGTTTTGTACTTCCCAGAGGAATCGGGTGGAGAGGGAGGTGGGAGGGGAGATCGGGATGGAGAATACATGTAAATCTATTGCTGATTCATGTCAATGTATGACAAAACCCACTGAAAAAATTAAAAAAAAAAAAAGACCTACTCTCTTATCAAACTTTAAGTACACAATACAATATTATTAATTATAGTCACCATATTGTATATTACATCCCTAGAATTAACTCATCTTATTATATAAATGAAAGTTTAATATCCTTTGATGAACATCTCTTCACTTCCCACTTCCTTCAGCCCCTAGCAACAACCATGCTACTCTCTGGTACCAAGTTTTGATTTTTTAGATTCAATATAAAATAAAAATCACACAGTATGTTTCTCTATGTCTAACTTAATTCACTTAGCATAATATCCTCTTGGTTCATTCACATTTAAGGTCTGTTCTGATAAAGTATGAATTACACATGACCCTTGCTCTCAAGGAATTAGAAATCTAAGAAGGAAGACAAAGAGACCATGTTACTTTACAAGAAAAGCACATGATAAAGACATGCATAGGGCACCATGGGGAGAGAGGATGGGATGGGGGTGAGAGGAGTTTAGGAAGCTGTCCCTCAGATGATCAAAAAGGTAGCAGCAAAACACTGGGCTTCCCTGGAGGTCCAGTGACGAAGACTCTGGTCTTCCACTGCAGGGGGTGTTGGTTCAATCCCTGGTCAGAGAACTAAGATCCCACATGCCCTGGGGTGGGGCCAAAAAATCTTAAAATATAATAGTGAGACAGAGTGAGAATTGGTTGTCGACTTTGGGGCAAGGGAGGGGTGAATGCAGAGAGATGAACAGACTTGCCCAGGGAAGATGACACTAGAGAAGACCAGAAAGAAAGCACATTATTTTAACCATTTATATTCCCCTATCTGTGAACAGATATTTCATCTATCCTGCCCACTTTTCTTCTGATTGTTTGCCTTAATTCCTAATAAATTGTAAATCCAGTCTTTTCCTGGAAATGAACATACTCCATCTGTTAAACATGTTACAAAATTTCTCTTTCAAATAGAGGTTTTCATTTTGAGTAAATTTATCAATCTTTTTCTTGATGTCTTTTTTGTCATTCAAAAGAATCTTCCTTTCCTGAAATTAATAAACATATACTGTTGTCATTATGTTTTGTATTTTTATTTCCCTAGTCACTTAATCAATTCTTGATAAAGCATGAGAAAAAAATCTTGAAGGATATTATGAGTTGAATTGTTTCCCCTGTGAAAGGATACATTGAAGTTCTAAACCCTAACATCATAGAACATGACTATATTTAGAAATAGGGTCTTTGCAGACACAATTAGTTAAAATAAGGTCTTATGTGGGTGGTCAGTCAGTCAGTTCAGTCACTCAGTTGTGTCCAACTCTTTGTGACCCCATGGACTGCAGCACACCAGGCCTCCCTGTCCATCACCAACTCCGAGAGTTTATTCAAACTCATGTCCGTTGAGTCAGTGATGCCATCCAACCATCTCATCCTCTGTTGTCCCCTTCTCCCACCTTCAGTCTGTCCCAGCATCAGGGTCTTTTCAAATGAGTCAGTTCTTTGCATCAGGTGGTCAAAGTATTTCAGCATTTTTCCTTCCAATGAATATTTAGGACCGATTTCCTTTAGGATGGACTGGTTGGATCCCCTTGCAGTCCAAGGGACTCTCAAGAGTCTCCTCCAACACAACAGTTCAAAAGCATCAATTCTTCGGCACTCAGCTTTCTTTATAGTCCAACTCTCACATCCATACATGACTACTGGAAAGACCATAGCTTTGACTAGAGGGACCTTTGTATGTGGGTGGAGTAGGCCCCTATCCAAGATGACTGGTATCATAAAAAGAATGCCATGAAAAGAGACTCAGGCACAGAGAGAACACAATGTGAAGACAGGATTGAAACAACGCATCTACAAGCCAAAGAATGCCAACGACTGCCCACAAACACCGGAAGTTAGGTCAAAGCAAGGAAGGACTCTCCCCGATAAATTTCTGAGGGAGCATGGCTCTGCTGACACCTTGATTTTGCACTTGCAGGCTCCAGAACTGTGAAGCAATAGATTTTTGCTGTTTGAAGCCACCCAGTTTAGGATATTTTGTACAGCAGCCATAGAAAATATTTATACCAAATTGAAAGTAGTAGTTAGAGACAGAACAGGGAAAAGAGACTAGAATTGGGGGCAGACAGGCAGAGTATAAGAGGATTAGGGGTAACTTTGAGCTATGGTATGTGGCGGGGAGTATGGAGAGAAATCATATATAGTCCAGCGTTGCATAAAGTATGAAGCATGGATCATTAAATGTTGAACTGGAAAAGCAGAAGGCGTACACAGAATGGGCAAATTGTATGTTCAATTCAAAGCACCTGGATTTGATATTGTAAAGTATTTTAAATTATTTCTCAAAGTACACACACACACACACACACATTATAATTCAATGGTAAAATGCCTTTCAATAAATGATACTGTGTCAGGTGGATAACTACATATAAAAATAAAAGGCAATGGGAGAGTTAATAAGCAAGACACAGACTAACTGAATATAGTATTTGCAATGCATGAAAAGTGTGTGTGTGTGAGAGAGAAAGAAACCAATAATTAAAAGCTTATCTGCTCACTACAGAAATGGGCAAAAAACCTTGAATTTAGAGAATTCAAAGAGAATATCCAAATGGTCAATAAATGTATAAAAGAATGTCAACAATAACATTTATCCAAGAAGTGCAAATTAAAACCACCATGATGGATCACTAAACTACTCCCCTCAATTGACTAACCTTAAAAAAAAAAAAAAATCAACACTACCTAGTGTGAACAAAGATGGAGAGTCACTGGATTCACACATGCTGAGATGCAACATCCTTGTAGGGACTGTTGTTGAGTATCAAAATGGCCACAAACCTTCCTTCCCATCCAGTATGTGTGCCCTTTTGCAATGTCACTTTGAAACTCTTTCAGTTAAAAAGGTGGAGTCTGTTTCTCCATTCCATGACTTTCTTTGTCATATGGAACTTTTTTTTTTCAAGTGATGCAAGCAGAGGCTTGAAAAAACTTACACATTGGAGTAGCCCTGTTTTGCTGCTCCTAAGGAACTCACCATGTGATGAAGCACAGATCAGCCAAAGACAGGCAAAAGTTCAGTTGTTAAAGTCACCAGGACCAACAAGCCTTAGCACTGACAGGTGAGTGAGGTCATCCTAGATCAACCAACTTCTCACCAACCTGCAAGATGACTACAGCCACATAGGTAGGCACATCAGGAAAGACAGGCAAAACAGTTACCCTGATCAGACTGCTGATTCAAATAATTATTAACAATTAAGTAGTTAAGTGCTATTTTGGCATAATTTGCTTCTCTGGTGGTTCAGAAGGTAAAGAATCTGCCTGCAATACAGGAGACCCTGGTTCAGTCTCTGGGGGAAGATCCCCTAGAGAAGGGAATGGCTACCCACTATAGTATTCTTGCGTTGAGAATTCCATGGACAGAGGAACCTGGTGGGCTACAGTCCATGGGGTTGCAAAGAGTCAGAACAACTGAGTGACTAACACTTTCGCTTTTATTTATACAGAAAAATTTAATTTACACAGAATATTTGAATTAGTCTTTTATTTTACCAATAACAGTGCAACTATTTCAAAAGCTAAAATAAGCCAAGACTTTGAAATAATGTACCTAGACATCTCTCTCAATCCAGCCCTTCAAGCTCATTTGTATTACAAGGGTCTTGTCGTGTGCTATAAAACATTCAGTTTGAGCTTGCAGTTACTCATCAAAATAATCTAATATTTAAAGAGAACACACTAAATAGGTTAACTTGTGAGCTACTCTTTTAATTATAAGGAGAGCAAGAAATGCACATGACTCACGTGGATTTTACTTATCATCATGAAAGAATAAAATTTTCACTTTGGCTGAAAATCAACCAGAACCTTTCTATCCAGCTAAGCCAGATTTTACCATCATGTTGCATTTAATTTCAATATAGCCATCAACACAAGTTATGACAAACCTAGACAGTGTATTAAAAAGCAGAGACATTACTTTGCCAACAGAGGTCCATATAGCCAAAGCTATAGTTTTTCCAGTAGTCATATATGAAGTCATGGGAGAGTTGGACCATAAAGAAGGCTGAGGGACAAAGAATTGATGCTTTTGAACTGTGGTTTTGGAGAAGACTCTTGAAGAGTGCCTTGGACTGCAAGGAGATCAAACCAGTCAATCCTAAAGGAAATCTACCCTGATTATTCATTGGAAAGACAGATGCTGAAGCTCCAATCCTTTAGCTACCTGATGCGAAGAACAGACTTATAAGAAAAGACCCTGATGGTGGGAAAGACTGAAGGCAGGAGGAGAAGAGGATGACAGAGGATGAAATGGTTGGATGGCATCACCAACTCAATGGACATGAGCTTGAGTAAGCTCTGGGAGATGGTGAAGGACAGGGAAGCCTGGCGTGCTGCAGTCTATGAAGTCTCAAAGAGTCGAACATGACTGAGGGACTGAAGAATAACAATCAACACAAGTATTCAAATGCTTCTTTACAAAATGTAGTAGTTTTATTATCCAAGCAAAATATACTGAGATGATCAAGAAGATCAATGGGCAAATTATTTGAGATGATATGTTCTCAGTGAATGTCACAGCAGCTGCTGGAGCATTCTGGAACCGCTAGACCTTGATTCTGACATTTCACTTCTGTACTTTACCATAGATCCAAGGCGAACTTGAATTAATATACTAATGTGTAAAGACATTTCTAAAAATTAACAGAAGCCAATGTAATAGATAATTCCCATAAATGTAAGCTGCGTAACCAGATAAACCTCTGTATGAAGCTAGCTATTCAAATATATCTTTTAAGCATATTTAAATGGCTTGCATCCACTCCTCACATTCTACAATCTCCACTGAATTTCTCTCGGCTTTTGTCGTATCTATCATGCATCAAGGTCTTCTCAGATTTTTTTTCTTATGGACACCCTCCTCCTTCCCCACATTAATTTGGCTAACTTATATACGCATTCCATGGCCATCTCTTAGATACAAGCACACATTCACAGACATACGTATACACACTCTCATCCTGTTCTCCATCCTGTTCTAAGTTCCTGCAGCAGCCTCTACTATCTCCAGCATAGAACTTTATATATAACATAGCATAGGCTATGTTATAAATTTTTATTTCCTCCAAAGGAAAGAAAGAAATATAAATTCCTAACTGCCTCCAAGAAGTTAGGAATTGTATTTCCAATTGCATATTGAATGCATGTAAAAGTGCCTGCCCAGGGTAGCTATTCCAAAGATACCCAATAAAGAACAAACAGAGAGGAAATGCATTAATGCATCCCATCAACAGCCTATTTCAAGTTACAGAGGGCTTAGGTAAGGTTTCTAACAATAATAAACAATAGTGCAAAGATGTGTTTGCACACAAACCCTTAAACACTTCGTTTTCCATATTCCTGACTTGCTAACGAAATAGGATTCTATATTGCTCACCAAAAGGCACCTCATATGTTTTAGCTATCACATTTAGTATTGAAAGAATTAAATCTAGCAGTGAAATTTGGCCCTGACATAAAACTGTCCTACTTGTTCTTGGCTGTGAGTTCCAAGTTGCCTATGAATAATGCTAATAGCTTATTTTCTTATTCAAGATCTCTGAGTCAGCTCTAACATCTTGGCAAATACTCATCTGAGATGATATATTCATACACCATAAAGTGTGGAAAACATAATTTGCACCTAACTAAAAATTTTAAGACATGCTATCAAAAAGCCAATTTGTGTATGGCTGCAACTGAATAGGATACCATTAGGATGTGTGATTTTGAGAAGTCTGTTTATTTATGGACCTAATTGATGTTCTAAGATTATTGTAATATCCTTGAAGAAAAGGATAATGCTTTAATTATGGTCTCTTGACAAACAGTTGGAAATCAATCAACATTGAGACAATGAACAAGGAAAAATAGCAATACAGAAACAGGAAGACATACATTTATAATGACAAGTAAATCAGACACCATGATCTTAAACCAAAGATACCAAACAAGGAGTTGGCAGTACTGGGACTCCCCTGGTGATCCAGTGGTTAAGATTCTGTGCTTCCATGCAGGGAGCACCGATTTGATCCCCGGTCAATGAACTAAGATCCCACATGCTGTGCGGTGCAGCCAAAACTCAGAACTGGCAGTACTGATGTATATGCTCTTGTCCATCTGAACTTCTAGCATCCATCTAGGTTAAAATACTTTAGACTAAACTTCCTTCTAAAAAACAAAATAGACTTTTCTTTTTATAAATAGCTTTTTATTGTATGGAAATGCGATAGAGACTTAGGGTTTACTATTTCTTCTTAACATATAGAGGATTATACCTCTGAACTCATGCATTCAGTCTGAACTGTATGTCTATTTATAGTCAATGGCTTGTAAGCAAACATGTGTGTTGCTTTCAGGTCAAATAATTTCAGCAAGAGACCTTGAAGTGCTTTTTCTCCCTGCTATATCAAGGAATTCTCCCTGATATATCAAGGTAGCTGAAGCTACCTCCTGGGTAGAGATTCTGTTAGCCTGCACTGCTGAATGATATCACAGAGGACATTTGTCCATTCCTACAGGGGACTTTCAAGAAAAATAAACATTTCGTTATGTGTTCTTCATTATCACAGCATAAATTATCTGGGTTAATATGTCTGATAATAGAAAATATGTACAGTATTAAAACTGTACAAATGTACTAATAAACTTAAGAAAGTTTTCAGAAATCAAAGTGTTTTAGTTTCACCTTTCCAAAACTATACTGTCTGAGGTTTCTTGGTCTAAAAAAATGTCTCATCTTGAGAATAAAGTGACTCTATATCTAAGACTTAAATTACTTTGATATTTAACAGATGCAGTAGAGAAGTTAATACAGACAACAAATGTAGTCTTAAGCATCTACCCTAGGGAAGTACAAAAATTGGTTGCCAGTAGAGGTGACCTTTATCTAACAGAAGAACAGAATAGCACTGGTCACCTTAGGGACTTAATATGGTTGTTTAAGAAAAGAGATTGCCTATGGAAGGTGGCCTTTGGCAGCTATTGCTGTATTTATGCTGTCAGTGATTCAGCCAACACTGTGACTTTATGTTCCAAAAAAGCAGACAAAGATAAAATGAAATACTATGTTTTTAATAAAATTAGAAAATGCTATTGTCAGTAGTGTGAAGCCTCAGACTAATAGGAAACTTAAATAACTTTTTCCCCCAGATTAGGAAGCTAGGATCTAAAGAATATCTTGTCATAAAGAGGCAGATTTAAGACAAGAATTCAGGTTTCCAAATTCGCAGCCCACTGTCCTCTCATAAATATCTAAGAAAGATTGTTAATTATAAACTCTGATATTTAAAAATTATGAGTCATAATTCTGGCCTTAAATTTTGCTTTTTGATACCCATGAGAGATGAAACTGAAAGGGCAAGAAGTAACTGCATCTTTCTTCCATCAACATCCTGACCAATATTGAAAAAGCTTCATCATTCCTTGCTATAAACACATGAATCTGATGGCTCTTGAGGAAATAATATATTAGGCTTAAAAGGGAATAACAAATGAAAACAGAAGTCTGAAACTGTCTACCTGACCCACACTTATCCTTCACATCTCCAGTGAAATTAACACTGCCTCAAGAAACCCTTCCTTGGCCCTCCATTGTATGCAGAGTTGGTTTCATAGGCATGCAGTCTATGTGGGTGCAAGGAGTCCTATGCTTGGTCTGTCATCATCCTCAAATTCTTATTAGTTTTTGAACAAGGCACCCTACATTTTCATTTTGCATAAGACTGCAAATTCTATAGCCAGTCCTAACACTACTAATTCCCTCTGGTATTTCACTCCTAACCTCCTTTATCTCTCCCTCATGGTATACATAATTAAATACAGTCATGCTATCTCTTTTCATTCTTAGTAGTGTAAGTTCCACAAAAACAGGAACAGGAATTGGTTTTTATCTTTTTCACTGTTTTTATCCCCATTAAAAAAGCATGCTTTGATGACTATATGGATGAAGAAGTCAATTAATTAATTATTAATTGAGGAAATGAATGAATAAATTAAACCTGGGGGAGAACTTAGGGTTTGGACAGAATGAATGGTAGATATGGAATGAATAGAACGGAATTTTGGGGGCTACAGGAAGAACTAAAGTAGATGTTGACATCGAGTGGGAGCAAAATACAGTGAGTTCTGAAAGCTAAGATTTTGACACTTGTCACATGAAGAAATAAAAAAGCTGTCATTAGCTTTTGATAAACATGATAACACACTGATTGCTTATTTCCAGACTGAATTTTATATTCTTAAACACTATTCCTTCTGCTTCCTTAGTAGGAGTAAAATATCTTGGTATACTTTAATATATGGTAACATTCATTTACCATCAAATACATCACAAACTTTGATTTAATCCTCATAAAACCCTGTAATGCTGGTTCTTGTTTTTTTTCAAATAAACAGCTTCCAAAAGTTAAAATAATTTTCCCAAGATGATATCAGAAAAAAAGTAACAGAATTTGAAAACAGGTTTCCTTGAGAAAAATTCTCAAAATCTTCTTGTTATTTAAAGGTACTTTCCTAGCTTAAGAATTTGCTTACAAGCAAATGTTTAGTTACTCTGTACCAACATTGGGTGACTAGTGGAATAAACTCAGATGGTAGACTATACTATGTTTGCCACCAGCTACAGGTTCTACTTAGGACATTCTACACAAACTCTTTCAAAGACCTTGAAGCATATCTTTAGAAACATCCACTTTCTGTCAGAGGTTTGAAAAAAGGTAAGAAATTGACACTAATTTATCACCAAATGTATTCCAATTACAAATATAATACTTTAGAAAAAACTGAAGAAAAGAGAAAAGACTTATGGCCAGAGGAAAAGATTATGACCAGATAAGCAAAAGAACTTATCTTTTCTAAGTACCGCAGTACTCAAAGAAAATTGACCTCCAATTAAGTAAAGAAAATAAGAAATAGCAGTTTTATTTGACCATAATTTCACCTAATTGAATCACATAATTAATAAAATGTACAGCTCCCATCACACTGAGATAGCTCTTAGAAAAATAGCCTGTGAGTAAATGCGAATTTCTTTTCGTGCATTTCTTTCGGATGGTTTTGGTCACCACTTCCCATGCAATGTTACAACCCTCCACCCACAGTTCTTGAGGCACTCTGTCTACCACATCTAATCCCTTTAATCTATTTGTCATCTCCACTGTATTTATCATGTGGGATTTGACTTAGGTCATACTTGAATGGCCTAATGAATTTCCCTACTTTCTCCGATTTAAGCCTGAATTTTGCAATAAGGAACTCATGATCTGAGCCATACTCAGCTCCTGGTGTTGATTTTGCTGACTGTATAGAGCTTCTCCATCTTCAGCTGCAAAGAATATAATCAATCTGATTTTGGTATTGACCACCTGGGGATGCCCAAGTGTAGCACCATTTGTTGTGTGGTTGGAAGAGGGTGTTTGCTATGATTAGTGTGTTCTCTTGGCAAAACTGTTAGCTTTTGCCCAGCTTCATTTTGTACTTCAAGGCCAAACTTGCCTGTTAAAAGACATGTGTGCCTTGGAAGAAAAGCTATGACAAACCTTCATAGTGTATTAAAAAGCAGAGATATCACTTTGCCAACAAAGGTGCTTAGAGTTAAAGCTATGGTTTTTCCAGTAGTCATGTATGGATGTGAAAGTTGAACCATAAAGAAGACTGAGTGTTGAACAATTGATGCTTTAGAATTGTGGTGCTGGAAATTTTAAGAATCCCTTGGACAGCAAGGAGATCAAACTAGTCAATCCTAAAGGAAATCAACCCTGAATATTCACTGGAAGGACTGATGCTGAAGCTCCAACTGATGGTGGCCAAAGCTCCAACTTTGGCCACCTGATGCGAAGAGTCAACTCATTGGAAAAGACCCTGATGCTGAGAAAGATTGAGGGCAGGAGGAGAATGGGGCAAAAGAGGATGAGATGGTTGGACGGCACCATTGGCTTAATGGTTTTGAGTCTGAGCAAACTCCAGGAGATAATGAAGGACAGGGAAGCCTGGAATACTGCAGTCCATGGAGTCGCAAAGAGTCAGACATGACTTAGCAACTGAACAACAACAAATGTGCATACTTAGTTCAGTTCAGTCACTAAGTCATGCATATGCTCACCCCTACCAAAGGCCTATTATTGATAGTTTTACATAATTACTACTATAATCAACCTTAAATGAAATTTTTTTATGTTGGTTTCACTCAGTGTAGACACTAATTGTAGTCCTGCTACCAGGAAAAGAAGGAAATCACCCGGGGTCCTCAATGGATAGAAAATCAACATGATGTGAAAGTTGGATGGATAAGCTACTTCTCCTAAAGAAATGAAATGCTCACATCATTCCTTCAGCTCAGTTCAGTCAGTCATGACCGACTCTGTGACTTCATTGACTGCAGCACACCAGGCTTCCCTGTCCATCACCAACTCCCAGAGCTTGCTCAAACACATGTCCATCGAATCGGTGATGCCATCCAACCTTCTCATCCTCTGTTGTCCCCTTCTCTTCCTACGTTCAATCTTTACTAGCATCAGGGTCTTTTCCAATGAGTCACTTCATTCCATACACCAAAGTAAATCCAGCCTTAAGAAAGGGGTATGTATGAAAAATAAAACTTCAAATTAGTAGGTTAAGAGTGTGGGTTTGAGGATCAGAAAATTGGGGATTTCATTTCAGCTCTATTGTTCTATTAGCTGCATGATGTTCAGCAACATTATTTTGCATCTTTACCTCAATCTCTTAATCTGTAAAATAAGAATATATTTTACAGTGCTGTAAGAGACTAAATGAGAAAATGCATGTTATGTTATTAGTACTTCCCATAGGCACATAGTGAGGGGACAGTAATTTTGACATCAGTGCTACATTAATATGAATCTCCTTGCGTAGATCACTCTGTCAGTTATAATGTGGCACATTTAAAATAGAAATGCTAGATAAGAAAGGGCATTGAGATTGAATTTGAATGTTGAAAACATTATCTAAATAAAGTCAATTTTTCTATCTGATATTAGTGCATACATGCATATGTGATTTACTTTGTGACAGAATTTACATACGGTGGCAATCACACATATTAAGAGTACAATTTGATGGCTTTTACAAGTGTATAAACCTACAGCACCAATAACTCTGCCAAGGGCATGTGGAATATTTCCATTATCCTAGGAAGTTTCCTCATACCCCTTCCTGTCAGTCTCCACCCTCCAAATAAAAGCATTGTTTTGATGCCTATAACAATGGCTCAGTTTGCCTGTTCACAAATTTAATATAGGTGTATTAACACATTCTGTGCTCCTTTTTGAATGACCTCTTTCCCTCACTATAATGCAACGCCATGGGTGAAGCTCGGTGACATCTATCAATAGTTTATCATTCTTGTTGCATGTAGTACTATTGCATTAGATGAATACATCACAATTTGTTTATTCATTCCCCTTCTGATACCACACAATTTTTTTTTCTAGTTTCTTCTCAAATTCCTTAAACATTGACAATGAGTGTTGTTAATTTCTAGTCTTCTAATCTCACCAGATGGCCTATCTATTTCAGTGCTTGTTTCTGTCCTGTTTTCCTGCTTCTTCACATCTTACCAGTTTTCACTGTCTGCTTGTATACCATGGATAATATATTGAGGGCACCTGGATCGTAACAGTCTTCATTCTGACCATATTGTGTTTCAGACAGTTGCATTTCTGGCAAATCATTTTCATCCTTTTTCCCTCAGCAATCATGGAGATTTTCACACATACAGAAAGCTTAAGAATTATACAAAGAAAACTCATAAACCACCATCTAGATTCTACAGTTGTCAATACTTGGTCATACTCATTTGTTTATGTATATTCACCTATTCATACACCTTGATGCTTTTCTAAGTGAGTTGCAAACATCACTACCCTACACACCTAAAGAGTGTAGCATGTCAGACTTTTTATTATTTATTAATATGGCTCTATATTGATTACATCCTTAGTCCTGAGAGCATAGCCTCTACTCTAGACTATGGCTTTTACTTTCAAAGTGGGTATTTTTAATACCCTCAACTGAATGCCTGAGGTTCTTATCAAGAACCTGTCTGAGATATACTCTGTTGTTGTTCAGTTGCTAAGTCGTGTCTGACTCTTTGCAACCCCATGGACTGCAGAACAGCAGGCTTCCCTGTCCTTTATTATCTCCCAGAGTTTGCTCAAGTTCATGTCCATTGAGCCAGTGATGCTATTTAACCACCTTATCCTGTGCCACCCTCTTCCCTTTTGCCTTCAATCTCTCCCAGCATCAGGATCGTTTCTAATGAGTCGGCTCTTCGCATCAGGTGGCCAAAGTACTCTGGCTGGGATGTAATTCTAAGGTCTCCAGCACTGTATGACCTCTGGTGTCTCTGCTTACATTCTTCATGGAGTCTTGCTCCATATATGTTCAGCACAGCCCAGTGCCTCTCTACACAGCTCTCTTCTGTACAGTTCTCAACAAATACCAGCTAATTCATCACCCTAGAACTTACCACCCTTTTACTTTAAAGTGAACCCTATGTTCTGCTTAGATTTCAATTTCCTATGCAATGGCTAGAATGACACTGCCCAAAGAACTTTCTCTGATGATGAAAATATTCTATATCTCTGCACTGTTCAATGTGGAGATCACTACCACATTCAATACTGAGCACTAGAAATGTGACCTGTTTGAAGAACTGGATTCATAGTTTTATTAATTTTAACTTTAATTATCACATGTGGTTAATGGGCACCATACTGCAAAGTGCAGATTTAGAAAATATCCCCAAGGAGACAGCTAGCAAATACATAATATCTAGTATTTGCCTTCTCTCAAGGTCTGCATTTCTTTGTGAACATCTGAAAAGAATTAACTAATTATATTGTCTAGGTTTGTAGGTTTTACTTGAAAAGGTAAATCTAATATACTTATTCAATTATGCTTGGGACTATACTGGCTTTTGTTTACCTTAAAAAATGAATTCAGCAAAACATGCAATTCTGGTTGCATAGTAAAATAAATAGAAAAAGAATGGAATGTCTCCATCAGAATTGTGCTAGGTCAAATAGTCTTACATGCATTCCCGTGATTTGTATTATTTGACCCTCGAATGGTACATTTTATCTTTCATGTAGGGTATATAGTTAGTCCTATAATTCCTAGTGACTCCAACTTAGCCTTAAAGAGTCCACAAAAATGGGATTAGAAAAAGTTGTGTTCAAAGAATTAACAAAAGCAAAATAAAGTCAAATGGCTGCATCTTTACTTGGCCTCAACACAGGAGACCAAAACTGCGGTCCAGGTTGAAACTGGTCCGTGATCTTCCTTCGTGCTCTTAGGTCCTGTGAGAACTTGAGACTGGTCTTTCATGTCTGTGACCCTAGCTCTCAGTATCATCCATAGTTTGTCAATAAACCAATAAAAATATGCTAAATGAATAAGTAAAAAAATACTCATTCCATCTGTGTCATTAAATAGACTGGTTAAGAAGGAGCAGAAAGTGCTAACTTAAAGCCTTATTTTTCTCTCAGGTTGGTGAGAGCGGAGTAAATTTGCCACTCACCACTGAAGGCCAGTCACAGCAATCACAAAGGAGAACTGTTCAAGACTGTCTGCTCAAACTTATGCCCAGAGACTGCCAGGCTGACCTTCCATAGACACATAGGATTTCACTCAGAGAATGCAACATCTCATGCATTGGATGATCGAGACGTTACGCTCACTTCAAATTGCAACCTTCCATAGAGAAATTCACTTTTAAGCCCAAAGATGTGGGCATATATGAGAGAAAGCTGAGTTAAAGCAGCCAATTGTTCTATTTTCTCATACATTTATGTTGTTGCTCATTAAGTTTGTCATTTGTACAATGATCTAAACCCAGAGATTAATGCATAGCATTAATAAAATGCTCTATCCATTTTTTTTTAACTCTTCTTCATAATTTCCTTGCCATGGCACATTTTGCTTAATTCAACTGGCTGCGTGATTTCTTGTTTAGGTCTCCACAAAATGACTGAGTCCCTCAGCAGTTATGAGTAATCCTGTGAAGAAATGAATGAAGACTCAATTATGGAGTGTGTTAAGTATAAGCTATACTGTGACTAGGAATGCATCTCTAGCAATTCAATGCAATGTGAAGGAAGATGGGGACTTGATATGAGTTAGATTTCAATGGGCTCACATAGGGAAGCATTTTCCACATTTCATTATACTTCCAAAATGTAGTAAGCTATCTTAAAATATATGTATTTTAATAAAAATGTGTTTTGGATGCTGAAATTATTTCTTTTTCAAAAAAGACACGGCTATATTTGACTGCTTTATTACTTATAATTTATTTTGTGATTTTTGTATTAAATTCACTGTTAATACTCAAAGTAATAGACATGCACATAATTTGGGGATATTTTGCATTCTTCCTACCAAGAAGATTTGGAATTAATTCTACTATAAATCTTCCATATAAGATGAAATATCAGTTTTCAAATTGCAACTACCCAGTGAGCTCCCTTCTACAATAAAGAGAAGAGATTTCACAAACAACACATATTACTTTCTAGATTTAGTTTCAGCTTCCGACCTTCACCCTGGTGGCTCAGATGGTAAAGTGTCTGCCTACAATGCGGGAGACCCAAGTTCCATCCTTGGGCTGGGAAGATACTCTGAAGAAGGAAGTGGCAATCCACTCCAGTACTCTTGCCTGGAAAATCCCATGGACAGAGGAGCGTGGTAGGCTACAGTCCATGGGGTCACAAAGAATTGGACACAACTGAGTGACTTCACTTTTTTTCTTTCTTTCTTTCCAACCTTCAAGCCCATATATTTCTTTCTTTACTGTCACTTATAACTTCCTCTTGTACATTAATGTCTACTGATGGAGTTAGTTGTGAAATTTTGACTATTGCTAGAAGTAGATTTTTCAACCACAGAGTGAAAAGTGAAAGTGAGATAACTCAGTCACGTCCAATGCTTTGCAACCTCGTGGACTGTAGCCTACCAGGCTCCTCCATCCATGGGATTCTCCAGGCAAGAATACTGGAGTGGGTTACCATTTCCTTCTCCAGGGGATCTTCCCGACCCAGGGATCGAACCCGGGTCTCCCGCATTGGAGGCAGATGCTTTAACCTCTGAGCCACAATTCATGTGTTCTACTGTTAGGAGACCATCTCTGTAAATGTAGTAAATTCTTCAATGCCTAAATATTTATCAAACAACATTTCTAAGATTATTCGGAAAAATAACAGGAAATAGATCATACCAACAATTAATCAATTAGTTCTTAGGGAGAGAAAAGGCCAAGCAATCACATTCAATCAGGGGCACTGATTGTACTAGAGCTAACAGCCTACTGAAACAAACTGACTTTAGACTGTAGAAGAAAATAATTGCATTTGATATATAAGTATGTAGTTAACTTTATGAAGAGAGGTTCAAGTGGATTACAAATGGTGATCCAGATATACTCTTTCTTGCCATCTCTGCTACCCAAGAATACAAGTACATGAATGTGATAGTAACATGTTTTGTTTAGATGAAGGTGAAAAACCATAGCTTTACATCTTGTCTTATTATCTCACGGACCCACTAACTTGATAACTGCTTGCAAAAGAGTATTCTACTTGTCTAGTTTGATTGCACCCAAAAATATTCCTACTAGTGCCTTGACGATCTTTAGCTTGGAGAGATAACAAACACAAGTAATCTTTGAAGGAATTAGGTCAACTGCTCATTAGCAAAAGTAGTATTAGTTATGTGGGATCCAATCAGGTTTTGTTTTTTGTTTTTTTTTTATTTATTGTGTAATAATCCCCTGCTCATGTTTGTTACTTAAATTTTAGAAAACTTCCTGACTTTAGTTTGGCAATCCTTTGCCTCAAGTCTAACTTCTGACTCTTTTTCATATCTACCATCCCCAAATATTTCTTCACATATATTAAGACAGATCTTGTCTCATAATAGTGGTGATGTTAAACTAGGTTAGGAGTAATCTTTTTTTAATGATGTAGTCACTTTATTTTTTTTAGAGGTTTTTTTTTTTTTTTTTTTTTATGTGAACCATTTCTAAAATCTTCATTGAATTTGCTACAATATTGCTTCGGTTTTATGTTTTTTGGCTTATTGACCACAAGACACGTGGAACATTAGCTCTGCCACCAGGTATCAAATCCACACCCCCTGCATTGGAAAGGAAATTTTGCCATTTGAAAACCAGGGAAGTCCCAGGAATTATCTTTGATGATTATCCTTTGTCTTGCCTGAGATTCTTCTCCCTACTTCTAGTCTATTCAAACCCATTTGCCCCTTGTTCCATGTCTATTGCCACCATTTGAAATTAGGATAACTTGACAAGGTTTTTTGGAGAAAAAAATGACAACTCACTCCAGTAATCTTGCCTGAAAAATCCAAAGACAGAGGAGCCTGGCATGCTACAATCTAAAGGGTAGCAAAGAGTTGGACAGACTGAGCCACTAAGGGCGCACAAACAATAAGTGTTTTTAAAAATATAATACATAGTTTACAATATACATATTTTTAAAATACAGAAAATAGAAGGAAAAAAAATCAAAGTACCAAAAACCTTATGAGAGAAGCCTCCAGCCCTTTCCTGCACATTCTACTTTTTAAAAGGCAAGTCTGATGAAAATCTCTATTGACTGAGACCCCTCCATGGATTTCCATAACCCACAAGACAAGTTGAATGTTTCTTTACTGTGGCAGACTAAGCTCTTCATAATCAGGCTCTTTCCTAATTACACCATACAATATCAGAATTCTGATGTAATGATTCTCAAACTTGAGCATCCATAATGCCTGCTCTCACATGAACCACTTTTGTTATTATACAAAAACCTAGACAGCCTGCTCTGCCATTATGACTGCATAGGTCTAAAATGTGCTGTGCTTAGTCATTCAGTTGTGTCTGACTCTTTGCAACTTCGTGGACTGTAGCCCGCCAGATGCCTTTGTCCATGGAGATTCTCCAGGAAAAAATACTGGAGTGGGTAACCTATCACTTCTCCAGGGGAACTTACTCACCCAGAAATCAAACCGAGGTCTCCTGCATTGCAGGCAGATTTTTTACCAGCTGGGTTACCAGGGAAGCCCAAGTCTAAAATAGGGCCCCCAAATTTGCATTTTGAACATTCACTCTCTGGGAGATTCTGGTGCAAGTGGCTGCCAAGCCAGGCTAAGAATTATTTCTCTTGGCACATAGTCTTCACAATTGGCTCTGTTTCACTACTTTGATTTCACATATGCTATTTCCTCTATAAGGAAAACATTACCCATCTTTTAGAAACATATTCCTAATGATCCTTCAAGACAAAACATCAGCACTGATAGGACTTGCTTGAAGGTAGAGGAGAAAACAGGGCTTCCCTGGTGCTCAGCAGTCAAGAATCTGCCTGCAATGCAAGAGAACTGGGTCCACTCCCTGGGTCAGGAAGTTTCCCTGGAGGAGGGAATGTCAACCCACCAGTATTCTTGCCTGGAGGATCTCACGGACAGACAAGCCTGGCAGGATGTAGGCCATAGTGTCACAAAGAGTTGGACACAATTGAAACAACTGAGCATGCACGCTTGTACCTTACGTCTGAGGATCAGGGGGTGTCCATGATAAAACCTGCTAAGATAGAACATGACAGTCATATAAACATACTAGACCTGGATGCAGAGATGAGAGATGGAGTTCAGTAAGGGTTGGTGAGGGAGGGAGTGAAAAAAGAATGAAGTCCTTTGCACACTTTTAAATCAGATTTTTTTTTTTTTCAAATATGGAGTTGTATGAGCTCTTTATGTATTTTGGATATTAACTCTTATCAGACACATCATTTGCAAATATCTTCTCCTACTCAGTAGCTTGTCTGTTTTATTAATGGTTTCCTTTGCTCTGGAAAAGATTTTACATTTGGTTAGGTGCCATTGGCTTTTTGTTTTTGTTTCCCTTGCCTGAGGAGACAGATCCTATATATATATATATATATATATATATATATATATGTGTGTGTATATATATGTGTGTATATATATATATATATATATATATATATAAGACTTATTTATGTCAGAGAGTGCAACACCTATGTTTTCTTCTAGGACTTTTGTGGTTTCTGGTCTCAGGGTTAATTTAATCCATTTTGAGAAAAAGATCTGAATATACGTTTTTCCAAAGAAGATATACAGTCCAACAGGCATATGACAAGAAGTTCATCATCACTAGTTATCAGGAAAATGCATATCAAAACCACAGTAAGCTATCCCCTTACACCCATCAGAATGGCTATTATCAAAGAGACAGAAGTAAAAAGTATTGAAGAGGATGCTGAGTAACGAGTATTCTGGTACACTGCTGGTGGGAATGTAATTGGTACAAGCACTATGCAAAACAGTATAGAGGTTTCTCAAAAAACTAAAACTAGAACTACCATATGATCTAGCAATTCTACTCCTGGGTATATATTTGAAAAAAAAAAACTAAAACATTAATTTAAAAAGATACATGCCTTACATTTAGATCTTTAATCCATTTTGAGTTTATTTTTGTGTATGGTGTTAGAAAGTGTTCTAGTTTCATTCTTTTACAAGTGGTTGACCAGTTTTCCCAGCACCACTTGTTAAAGAGGTTGTCTTTTTTCCATTGTATATCCTTGCCTCCTTTGTCAAAGATAAGGTGTCCATAGGTTCGTGGATTTATCTCTGGGCTTTCTATTCTGTTCCATTGATCTATATTTCTGTCTTTGTGCCAGTACCATACTGTCTTGATGACTGTGGCTTTGTAGTAGAGTCTGAAGTCAGGCAGGTTGATTCCTCCAGTTCCATTCTTCTTTCTCAAGATTACCTTGGCTATTCGAGGTTTTTTGTATTTCCATACAAATTGTGAAATTATTTGTTCTAGTTCTGTGAAAAATACCGTTGGTAGGTTGATAGGGATTGCATTGAATCTATAGACTGCTTTGGGTAGAATAGCCATTTTGACAATATTGATTCTTCCAATCCATGAACACGGTATGTTTCTCCATCTGTTTGTGTCCTCTTTGATTTCTTTCATCAGTGTTTTATAGTTTTCTATGTATAGGTCTTTTGTTTCTTTAGGTAGATATACTCCTAAGTATTTTATTCTTTTTGTTGATCTAAATATAAGACCAGAAACTATAAAACTCCTAGAGGAGAACATAGGCAAAACACTCTCTGACATAAATCACAGCAAGATCCTCTATGACCCACCTCCCAGAATATTGGAAATAAAAGCAAAACTAAACAAATGGGACCTAATGAAACTTAAAAGCTTTTGCACTACAAAGGAAACTATAAGTAAGGTGAAAAGACAGCCCTCAGATTGGGAGAAAATAATAGCAAATAAAGAAACAGACAAAGGATTAATCTCAAAAATATACAAGCAACTCCTGCAGCTCAATTCCAGAAAAATAAATGACCCAATCAAAAAATGGGCCAAAGAACTAAACAGACATTTCTCCAAAGAAGACATACAGATGGCTAACAAACACATGAAAAGATGGTCAACATCACTCATTATTAGAGAAATGCAAATCAAAACCACAATGAGGTACCATTACACGCCAGTCAGGATGGCTGCTATCCAAAAGTCTACAAGCAATAAATGCTGGAGAGGGTGTGGAGAAAAGGGAACCCTCTTACACTGTTGGTGGGAATGCAAACTAGTACAGCCGCTATGGAAAACAGTGTGGAGATTTCTTAAAAAACTGGAAATAGAACTGCCATATGACCCAGCAATCCCACTTCTGGGCATACACACTGAGGAGACCAGATCTGAAAGAGACACGTGCACCCCAATGTTCATCGCAGCACTGTTTATAATAGCCAGGACATGGAAGCAACCTAGATGCCCATCAGCAGATGAATGGATAAGGAAGCTGTGGTACATATACACCATGGAATATTACTCAGCCATTAAAAAGAATTCATTTGAACCAGTCCTAATGAGATGGATGAAGCTGGAGCCCCTTATACAGAGTGAAGTAAGCCAGAAAGATAAAGAACATTACAGCATACTAACACATATATATGGAATTTAGAAAGATGGTAATGATAACCCTATATGCAAAACAGAAAAAGAGACACAGAAATACAGAACAGACTTTTGAACTCTGTGGGAGAATGTGAGGGTGGGATATTTGAAAAGAACAGCATGTATACTATCTATGGTGAAACAGATCACCAGCCCAGGTGGGATGCATGAGACAAGTGCTCCAGCCTGGTGCACTGGGAAGACTCAGAGGAATCGGGTGGAGAGGGAGGTGGGAGCAGGGATTGGGATGGGGAAGACGTGTAAATCCATGGCTGATTCATATCAATGTATGACAAAACCCACTGAAATGTTGTGAAGTGATTGGCCTCCAACTAATAAAAAAAAAATAAAATTAAAAAAAAATAAATAAATAAATAAAAAAAAGAAAAAAAATAAATAAAATGGAAAAAAAATAAAAAGATACATGCACCTCAATATTTATAGCAGTATTATTTACAATAGACAAGCTATAGAAGCAGCCTAAGTGTCCAACAGCTGAATGGATAAAGAATATTTGGTGTGTAATGTTAATACACACATAATAGAGTATTACTCAGCCATAAAAAGAATGAAATTTGACCATCTGCAACAAAATGGATGGTCCTGGAGCGTATGCATAGTGAAGTAAGTCAGAGAAAGATAAACATACATGCTTTCACTTATGTGTGGAATCTAAGTTTTTGTTTTTTTTTTTAATAAATAAATATAACAAACAGACTCAGATATAGAGAACAAACTAGCGGTTACCAGTGGGAAGAAGAGTCAAGGAGGAGTGAGACATGGGGGAGGAGATTAAGAGAAACAGCTACTAGGTATAAAAGAAGATAAAGGATGTGATGTACAGCACAGGGAATATAACCAACATTTTTGTAATAACTAAATGGAATATAGTCTATAAAAAGTATCCATTTACTATGTTGTATACTTGAAGCTAATACAATACTAAATATCAGTTATGCTTCAATAAAGGATTCCAAAAAGATAAGAATGAGAAGGGAGAAATGAAAGAAGGGGAAACAGAAAGAAGGAGAAATCGAAGTATAATTGTATAAAACATGGATAAAGACAGTTGAGGAAAAAAATAACCTCAGGAAAGGACGTACATTTAGCCATGGCTTAAAACTGTTGACTAACTTTAAAAGAATGAGACAGAGTTTTACTAATGTTTAAAATTTAAAAAGAGATATTCAAAAAGTCAGATGGCAAAGCCAAATAAATGTTCAAAGTAACCCCTTCTTAGAATAAGAAAAATAATTTAAGATACTGGCATGCCTAAAAGTGTAATTAATTTATATAAAAAGGCTAAGATGATAGTTGCACTCATCTCAGACACTAGCAAAACAATACTCAAAATTCTACAAGTGAGGCTGCGACAGTATGTGAACCGTGAACTTCCAGATGTTCAAGCTGGATTTAGAAAAGGCAGAGGAACCAGAGATCAAATTGACAGCATCTGTGGATCATAGAAAAACCAAGAAAATTCCAGAAATACATCTACTATTGCTTTTGATTATACCAAAGCCTTTGACTGTATAGATCACAACAAACTGGAAAATTCTTCAGTATATGGGAATACCAGACCATCTTACCTGCCTCCTGAGAAATCTGTATGCAGGTCAAGAAGCAACCATTAGAACTGGACGTGGAACAACAGACTGGTTCCAAATTGCTAAAGGAATATGTCAAGGCTGTATATTGTCACACTGCTTATTTAACCTATATGCAGAGTACATCATGCTGGGCTGAATGAAGCATAAGCTGGAATCAACATTGCCAGGAGAAATATCAACATTTCTTAAAATTGATCAATATTTCAATCAAATATCAGTAATCTCAGATATGCAGATGACACCACCCTTAAGGCAGAAAGTGAAGAAGAACTAAAGAGCCTCTTGATGAAAGTGAAAGAGGAAAGTGAAAAAGCTGGCTTAAAACTCAACATTCAAAAAACTAAGATGAGGGCATCCGATACCATCACTTCATGGCAAATAGATGGAGAAACAACAGAAAAACTGACAGATTTTTATTTTTTTGGGCTTCAAAATCACTGCAGATGGTGACTGCAGCCATGAAATTAAAAGATGCTTACTCCTTGGAAGAAAAGCTATGACAAACCTAGATAGCATATTAAAAAGCAGAGACATTACTTTGCCAGCAAAGGTCCATCTAGTCAAAGCTGGTTTTCCCAGTAGTCATGTATGGATATGAGAGTTGGACCATAATGTAGGCTGAACGCCTAAGAATTGGTGCTTATGTGCTATGGTGTTGGAGAAGATTCTTGAGAGTCCCTTGGACTATGAGATCAAACCAGTCAATCCTAAAGGAAATCAATCCCGAATATTCATTAGAAGGACTAATGCTGAAGCTGAAGCTCCAATACTTTGGCCACCTGATGCGAAGAGCTAACTCATTGGTAAAGTCTCTGATTCTGAGAAAGATTGAGGGCAGAAAGACAAGGGGACAATAGAGGAGGTGGCTGGATGGCATCACTGACTCAATGGACATGAGTTTGAGCAAGACAGCATCCTCTGGGAGATGGTGAAGGATAGGGAAGCCTTGCATACAAAGAGTCCATGGGTGATGGGTCACATGGGTCACTAAAGAGTCAGACACAACTGAGCAACTGAACAACAAGTTATCAAGCTTCATGAATAAAGAATAAAATATTCTAAGTATACAGGCAAGAGGACCACATCACTAACAAGAGAAATCAAACTGGCCTCAGACTGCCCTACAACCACATTCAATGTTAGAAGGTAAAGTTGTTATGGGCACATTTCTGAAAGGAGAAAAAAGTCTCACCCAGGAAAATTATACCCATTCAAGTTGTCATTCCATATAAAGACATCAGACAGACATCTCAAATATGTTGCTGCTGCTGCTACTGCTAAGTCGCTTTAGTCGTGTCTGACTCTGTGTGACCCCATGGACTGCAGCCTACCAGGCTCCTCCATCCATGGGATTTTCCAGGCAAGAGTACTGGAGTGGGTTGCTGTTGCCTTCTCCATCAAATATGTTAGAACACTAGAAATATAGTACACATGAATTCTTCTAGGAAAAAAATGGAATTCAGCAAACCAGAAGATCAATAAAAATAAAGAAAGAAAAGGCATAATAGAAGCAGTGATGGTGAACATTAAATCTAGTAAATGTTTGGCTATGACTAACATCTGGAGAATTGTGTTTGCAGAACAGATGGCAAATTTTATAAACTCTAACAGCTTAAATATTACAACTAACAAACACTGAATGATGTGAGGTGGAGAATTAGAAGAAAGTGTAAGAATGCTAATCACCTTCCCTTCAGAATAGAGAATGTATTGACGTTACCCAAAACTGAAAGAGGTCATTTAAAAATCACACAGAGATCCCAAGAACTTTAAGATTCTTTTCTTATTCATATAGAAAACTTACAGGAATGAATGTTTTTGGAGGAAAGAAAAAGGTTTCATTGGTTTTTCCATTTTGAATGTTTTTCTCCCTGCAAAGTTCCAGTGAACAAACCTAGTTTTGAAAATATTTCTATTCATAAATACCCATCTCTACACCTGTTTCTGTATGCATACATTCCAATAGATGTATCTGGAAGAACATAAAAATATCAAGATCCATGGGGTTTTGGATAATTTATTGCTTTATAATTTTGTGTATGGCTTGAATTCTCTTATGATCCCATGTCATCTTGATGGAAAAAAGCAAAAGCTTTACTGACACATGAAATCAATTTGTATTTTGATAGAAATATTTCTAGTTTTTTTGTTTGCTGAGTACTGCGGAAAGGCTGAGAGAAAATGATAGCATTTGTTTCAGCACTGGAAATATTTATCCTCCCCGTAGCATCCTCACTACAGCAAATGAAAGGCAGTATGGAATGGCAGCAAAGGGCATTGAAGTGACAGCTTTGAGAAAGACATCCCTGATCTAGACCATTCAATCATAAAACTACCTGATCACTCTTAACATCCATTCACACACTTTGGAGACTGGAGGTTGTGATTTTGGACACAGTTTTTTATTAATAAAAGCCCACTGAGTTGTTCTACACTAAATTGTAAGGCTTTTTTCTTACAGACAGCTTATTGGGTGACAGTCAACTAAAGTCAAAAGAAACACTTATTAAGAGCTAAACTCTTTCGAGGTGTTGTTTTCTTCCTGAAAATATACACATAACAAAAATTCAAATGTCCAGAGAAATGGCATGTTCAGAAGCAGGTAGAAGGGCTCTGAGCCATATGGAATAAAGAGTAGTGTGTGATCCCTATAAACACTGGTGCTTTTTATGATATATCTCCAGGCTTTCAAATAGTTTATTTAATTTTATTTATTGAGTAAGACTGAAGCTAAAAGCTACCACAATGATGCCAAAGGTTTCCCTTTATTTCCATCATACTACCATTAATAATAGTTTCATTTTTCCATTTTCTTCCCATTTAAACAGACAGGATGCAATAAATGCAAATGAATTTTAACCTACACAGCTGAAATTGAGCAGGTGATTTCACAGTTAGGGCCATCTTTCATGAGCCAATATGTAAAAGTCGAATTAGAGTCAAGAAAAGTTTCAATGAAGAACACAAATGTGCCAAGTGTCCAGAAGCCAAAAGTATAACATTCAAGGACTAATTGTAACCCAAAGAGCACCAGAAGACTTTAAATATTCTTTAAATTTGTTGAACTAGAGACTTGGAAAATGTGATTGCAAAAGGCCAAAGAAGAGTGAACTTGTCATGAATGGGTATAGCCATGGTAAGGAGATGGTTAGAGACACCACAACCAACAAAGGCTGGTTTCTCAAAGGTCAAGAGAAAATACTCTAAATTCAATTGGAAATGAAAGGAATGATGGGGCTTTCCCTATAACTGAAATACAGGAAAATTTAAATAAATTACTTAGACCTCTGGAAAAGAGGCCTATAGCAGTTGTGATAGCACATTCATCTGAAAATTTGACAAACGTTTCCTCTTCTACTCTGTTGCCCCAGAACCACATCCCTTCCCCTCTCTCCAGGTAAATTTACAGGAAAACAACAGCCAGTTATATTCTCTAGCTGCATTCACTGCATAGAACAAGATAATCTAACCAGAAGAAAACTGGTGCAAGCTGGTTCAGCTCCAAAAGTGGGACAATATTGCCTTGCAGCTCATTATCATCTCAGCAGAATAATAAGATCTCCCTTGCTCCTCCTCCAGCCATGATGGCTCAACTTGCTTTTGACGCAGATGCCAAAGGACCCTACAACGGCAGAAAAGGAGTGGCATCCCAGTTTCAGGAAAACTATTCCCAGAAAGCCAGTGCATATGCCTCCCCCTCATTAAACTTGCCCTGAAAATCTTGCCTTAATCATCCCCCCAACTGAGAAGCTTATTTTGAGCCAAGTTCCTTCTTCCCCATTCTCTGGCCGTTGAATAAAGACTGTGCTGTTTCAATCTCAGCATTGATTTTGTTATTGACTGGATGAATTCAGATGGAAAAAGAACTCTTTCTAGCCAAGGTACAGGACCTCAGCTGGACCCCTCCAAGATGGGGTCCATACAACCAATTCAGTAATCGCTCCATAAAACTATCCTTTCTTTCAACATGAGGATGAACATATGCAGAGAAACTTCACTGCAAATGTTTCTCATATCATCAACTTGAAGAAATTGCCCTCTCTTTGGAACCTCACAGATGTAGAAATCATTATGTCTGCAGAAGAGAAAGTTAAGAAATAAGATTTCATATGAGTGGAATATTTTCATGAAAATTTCTAGTAACATAGCAAATAGAAGGGAAAGTGGCAGAAATATGGTAAGTACATAGAGTCAATTGTCCAGAAATAAAATGTTTCTCAAAAGCCAGTAGTGTCCTGAAAATTCTTATATCAAGACAAGAAATAGAAGAGAGGAGATGTTTATATACAGGTTTGGTAAATATTTGATGCTATCAAGAGCTGTTTTAGTATTAAATCATTTATGGCATTACATTTGAAATATTTAACTGTTCAGTACATATCAAAACATTTTATCTTATAATTTGATTTATGGTTCTTACCACGAATTTAGACCACCTGAGATTTAATTTTTGGAAAATATCTGGGAATTTTAGGCCTTGAGAAAATTCCTGAAAGCTCTGTGCCTCAGTTTTTTCATTTGTAAAAAGAATAACAGTATCTCCTTCACATGGTGGAAAACATTAGATGAAATAATAATTAAACACTTAGAATGATATGCAGCACAAATGTTTAATAAAGATTAGCTATAACAACTGATTCATTATCTACCAAACAATAGGGTCAAACTTATGTGCTAGACAAAGATCTAAGTAACTTATATATATCAGCTGACTTAATCCTTCCATGGCCTATGGGATGGACTTTATTGTTTTCTCCTCTTCACAGAAGACAGAATAGTTATGCATATTGCCAAGAGTCTATATTCTTAATCATGTATTTGATGCTTAATTTTGGCTACACTAATAGAATCACCTGAGAAGCTTTTAATAGTCCTGATTCTCAGGTGAATTGGTACCCTAACCCAATTCAATCATGGTAAGTCTAGTTACCATTTGTCACCATATAAAGTTATTATAATAATACTAAGTTCCCTATGCTGTACATTAGATCCCTGTGACTTAGTTATAATACCAAATACTGTATAAAGCTATGTACATAGTTGCAAATACACTTTAAATGATAGAGTTCAACAAAATCTAAATCTAAAGAGGCATCTTACCCTAAAAGTGGTGTAAATCTGGAAGGAAAAATAAAACTTGTCTCAATAAAATACTAAGAAAATCTAATAAATTGGGGGTATGGAGTAGGTTAATGAGAACAAATTAGTTATTCAAGTGGAAAAAAAGCACACTTGCAGGATTATATTACTCAAGGTCAAATCAAACATTGATAACAAATGATATATATAAGTTGTTAAATGAGGTATATAAATAGTTCTTAGGGCTAGAACATACTCTACCTTCAAGAGAAAACATCTAAATACATGATCCAGAATACTGTGAGTAATTTGATAGTTTTCCAATGATTTACAATTCAAATTTTAACCTTTCCATATTTTTAATAAAATATTTCTCATCTAGTCTATATGTCCCACTTAAATTTGACTTTTATAAAATGAAAATCAAAACAGCCTGCGATAATGCAATCAGGCAACAGGCAGAATGGAGATTAATTTCCCCTCCATTTCTACCAAGATGGATAAGGTTAAAATCAGCTTTTGCTATTCCACCAAGCTGCCCTTTCCTGTTTATAACCTTCCTTTGTCTTCTGTGTACTTCTATAAATATTCTAAAATGTTATTGGATATGCAACTAGGAAAGATAGCATTTATGTGAAAATATTAGTTTACATTGTAAACTAAGAACTTTTTATGATAATACAGATGGAGGGTAAGAATATGTATTGTTTTGTAATCATTGCCAAGGCTCCTCCTAAAAGTTTAATGCAAGGCAATAAAGAATGAATAAACCACATTTTAAATGGAGAAATATTTCTTTCAAGTTAACTTTTATATCTAAATGTCTCTTTCTACTCCTTCTTGCCTCAGACCTTCCTTAATACCCAAGGAATTTTGTAATTAGGAGGAAATGTAATACAACTTAAATCATAGATGGAATAATTCTGCAATAGATCTACTTAATTTCATAAATTCTACTTGCTGAAAGCTATGGATGGTTGGAGATACGAATGAAATAGGGTAGAGCTGCAAGGGTCCATTTAGTACCATCTGGTTTTCATTCAAAATACTTTGATTATCTAGTCTCTCACACCTGCTGTACATCCTTAAAACCTCTTGAATCCACCCTGAAAATTAAGGGAGAAAATGTCATTTTACGCTTTCCATTTTTTATTCCTGACATCTTCCCTATAGTTACTTCCCACAGTGTGGCTCAGATGGTAAAGAATCTGCCTGCAATACAGGAGACCTGGATTCAATCCCTGGGTCATGAAAATCTCCTGAAGAAAGGCATGACAACCCACTCCAGTATTCTTGCCTGGAGAATCCCATGGACAGAGGAGCCTAGCAGGCTATAGTCCATGGGGTTGCACAGAGTCAGACATGACTGAGCAACTAACATTTTTACTTTCACAGTGTTTTGAACACTACGTAACAACTAACTTCTGGAATTTTATTAAGATCTGTTACCTGAAATATTCTTTTGTTGTCATTGTAAAAGGGTATTTGCTCATAATGCAAGGTCACTGAAGGGATCAGCAGAAAGAAATTGTACTGGAACTTCCCTTATCTGCTAAAGCAGAGAATCCTGAAAATATAGTTGTTATTACTGCCACCCCCACTCCCTGAATCCTATTTGAAGAATGACCCTCAGCAGGAAAGGTGTAGTTTTAGCTGTCATGAGCCCACCTCTACTACAAGGGAGCTTCCAGCCAGTAAGGAGTCTGTTCATTAGCATCCAAATGAAAATACCCAATAGAAGCTTCCATAATTGTCCCATGAGATCTCAGTTACCACCACCCCTTTTCCTAAGCTGATACATAGACGCTCTCCTCTGTCTATTCTGTTACTCACTACTGAATACTCCTACATGGGGATTAAACTTTTCTCCAATTAATCTGCTTATTGTCAGTTAATTCACAGGACTCCAACCACATGGCCTACAGTGATAGAGAAGTTTTGCTTCCCAACATAACAATCCCACACAGATGCTTGATATTTGTAGATGTTTCTGGAGGAAAGAAGTCTGGGACAAGTAAATGATTTTTTCAGGGTGTTTCAAAACATCATAAGGAGTATATGAGTCCCACCAAATATTTGAATTCTCTGTATGCTGGCAACGTAGACCACAGCCCAACTTATGATATTTTAATGTAGCAAATCTTAGCAGGATTTTAAATCTTTCCAGTACCTCAACTGACAATTGGCCAGAATTGACTATTGGTTTCAGCTACAAGTTATTTAAGTTGCAAACAACTAGAGAAGAGGTAAAAGAAATTATTGGGTCAAACCCATTTTCTTGCCTTAAGAGCATGGAAAACATGCTCCTTAGAAGTGTAAGGTTCATATATGACAGCCAGTTGATGACATGTTTAAAACAACCCAATTCTAACCTTGAATACAGTTTACTTAGCTTGAGTCAGACAAAACAATTTTTAGCCAATTAATATGATCAAATCATCAAATACTTGCTAATTACATTATACAGTATCTCCCAAATATTGAATAGGATTCACTAATACTTGAAAAAGTCATTGTTTACTTGAAATTGAAGGTAAACTGGGAACCCTGTGTTTTATCTAGCTGTTCTATTTTTTGAGTTTTCTGGAGGATTACAATATGGAGGTTCAAGGTAAACTGGGAACCCTGTGTTTTATCTAGCTGTTCTATTTTTTGAGTTTTCTGGAGGATTACAAAATGGAGGTAATGGTTAAAAGTTACTACAACGAGGTGACTACATCTGTTTGTAATATCCTTTCCTCTTATTGTGTTTCAGATGATTCTTCAGGGAGAAGAGAAAACAGAGCATGAACAAACCTTCAGTGTCAGCCTTTACTGACATAAGTAAAGCAAATATAAGTCTCCATAACCACGTCATAAATTACTACTGAATATAAACAAAGGTAATTTCAAGGATTCAACACATTAATTGAACAGAAGCATAGCTCTGCCTCTGAGGCCTATATAAGAATTAACCATTTAACAAAGTTCTGAGGGAGTGGGATATGGAACTTCCATACAAAGGACTCTTTTCTCAATATGAAAAAGGAAGCGTACAGGGGTGGGAGATCATGCCACTCCAAGTGTGGTTCATTGAAGAGCATCACCTGGAAGCTTGTTAGAAATTCACTCTCTCAGGACAGGACAGACCCACTGAATTAAAAAGGCTATTTTAACAAGATCTCCAAATGCTTCATATACACACTAAAGTTTAGGAAGATCAGCTGTAGACAATTGGCTTCTAAAAAGGATGGGCATCCAGGGTCACTAAAAAGAAAGAAGACATAAAATAAGGCAGTAAGGCCTTTCAAATGGAGGTATTTTTCCCTTGACCAGTTTCTACAAGCAAGAGGTAGCCCCTAGTACCCATAAACACATGAGTTATTCAAGTGAAAGCATTTAGTCTCTTCAAACTACTATAACAAAAACCTAACCACAGACTGGCTACCTGAAACAACAAATTTTCAGTTCTCACAGTTCTGGAGGCTGGGCAATCCAAGGTCAAGGCAGTAAGGATGGACTAGATGTCTGGTGTGATCACTCTTCCTGATTCAAAGATGCCTGGCTGTCTTCTCACCATTTCCGTCCATGGCAGGAGGAGCAATGGAGCCTGCTGGCTCTCTTTTATAAGAACACAGATTCTGCTCCTGAGGGCTCCACCCCTATGACCTCATCACCTCCTACAGGTCCCACCTTCAAATACCCTCACATTGGGAATTAGGTTTCAACATATGAATTTTGGGAAACCAAAACATTGTTCCTAGTTATACTCCTTGACCCTCCAGACTCAACAAGCCTAACCAGCTGAACTAACTAACTAAGGCCACTTCACTGCCATTTATGTACAACTCAAAGAACTTGGGCTATAATGCAGAATGTTTGACAAAATAACATGGGGCATTTTCTAATCAAATTTAAATCTTGTATAAACAAGTAGATATGAATATTTCAGGTACCTCAGCAAAATCTGCAGCCAGAATGCCAGGTCAATCTTGTTTTAAGTACATACATATTGATAAAAATCTGATCTTAACTACATTTATTTGAGAAGTAACTCTACTATAATGTATGATAGCCGTATGAGTGCCAAGGACAAGCGTATATTTAATAGAGTTTGTAATCGCATAACTTTAAAATTACCTTGAGGAACTTTGCCAGTCTTCCTACCAAGGACAAGAAATACTAATATGTATAGTAGAATTAAATCATATTTTATTTAGATATATTCTCATCCACTGTTTTTAAAGTACTAGTGCAGATCTTTCCTAAGCAATTATGGCAACTTTCTGAGTTGTATCTCAACATGAGTCCTGCCAAGAAAGGAAGTACAATGATTCGGGGGAAAAAAAAGAAAAAAGTTTAATTAGGTCAATATATTCAAATAACTATCTCATTTATCAAAGGGGGAGGGGATGATAGGGAAATTGATTGGGTCAGTTGTAAAGTGGAACTTGATAATTAATTGATTCATGATGATTAATATAGCTGAACCTCTCCCCTCACTTCTTTCAATCCAGGCAAAAGGGATAGTTAGAGTGTGATTAGATGAAAGCAATATAGGCTCTGGAAAGATTGTACTCCTGTGTTTTCTGGGACAATATAAGTGTGCAACAAAACTGTCACAAGAAACATGCTTCTTTTAAATTTCAGCAGCAAGCAATAGGCATTTATCAAAGAAAATTGAACTGAGGCTGTTGCTGCAGAACCAGAAAGAAATTAGATTCAAATGATTTTTACCAAGTAGGCCAAAACCCTCTGATAAAAACAAACAGATCTATTATTTCTACCTCCCCTGGTTGCTTGCAGGCAGGACCAGGTCTTTAAAGAGCAGTTTTTTTTCCATATGGCCACGGATGAGGGAAGAAGCTTCTCCCCAGTGTGGAGAGTAAATGTCCATGTGTCTATGGCAAGCAAGATAATTGATTTTCCCTCGCTAGTGATTGGTTTAGAAATAAGGTGCATGACACCATTCTGCACCATGAATGTGATTCTGCTGAACACCTATAGTTTCCTTTACTTTTAAATAGAGATATATAAGGAGAGACTTCTATTCTATCTCTGGATGAAATTATCTGCCCAAGACTTGAAATTGCAACAAGCTCTCTTAGGGCCATGGGACAAGCTGACCTAAGAAAACAAACCAACATTGTAAAGTTATCAGAGAGGAAAAATGAAAAGCACCTGAGTCCCAGATCATATAACCAAGTCTATGAATAAATTAAATCTCATGTCACATAATTTGCTACCTAAGATAACAAAGCTGTTTTGAGTTTGATCTCTTTTACTTGAAGCCAAACTTTCCCAAGCACTAAAAAACCATCAGTAGGAGATTCTATTATTCATATCCCATTTACTTTAAAGAGACACATCATGTCATTACACATGCACATTATATGTCTATGCTCAAACAAAGGGAAGAATGTCCTGCAAATTTAAGGCATAATGCTGTTTCATTCAGTACAGAATAGACCACTAGTGCTTCCTTCTATAATGTGTAGACATCTACACGCCATGCTTCTTCAACTTTTATACTTGTGAGTTAACCAATCAGAACTTAAAATATCAAGATGATTTTCACCTAATATATGATTTCCACTGAGGTTGATTCTCCCTGGTTTCTTGGTCATTATATATGATATTCCCTCAGATTGCCATAACTAGCATGAAGGACTCTATGTTGCAAGTAAAAGTCTCAACTCAAATTAGCTAGGAAAATAGAATTTATTGACTTACAAAATCTAGGTGCTCTAATTACATCAGCAACGAGCCTGGATTCTCTTTATCTACTGCCTTCTAAGGGCATTGACTCTATTCCCAGGCTCTATAATCTTTAACCAAAACAATGTCAACACAGCTGTCCCCAGTCCAGTTTCAGGGTAGACAAATGACTACAGCAGCCTCAAATCCTAACACCAGAGCACCCAGGGAAAGAGAGGAAGATCTCTTTCTCAGAAGATTCAATAAACATCTCACTACTCCTTGGCTCTGATTTGTAGATAGCAATTGGCTAGGCTAGAATAGTGGTCCCCAACCTTCTCAGCACCAAGGATCGATTACTTGGAAGACAATTTTTTCCAGAGTGGGTAGAGGGGATGGCTTATGGATGATTTAGTGCAGTACATTTATTGTGCACTTTATTTCTAATCTAATGCTGCTGATGATCTGACAGAAGGTACAATTCTGTGGTCTGGAGGTTGGGAACCCCTGGGTTAAAAGGAGGGAGCACATCAAATGGTGTAAACTATTGTCAATACCTGAAATGAGCTTCAGTTCAGTTCAGTCGCTCAGTCGTGTCTGACTCTGCAACTTGATGAATTGCAGCACACCAGGCCTCCCTGTCCATCACCAACTCCCAGAGTCCACCCAAACCCATGTCCATTGAGTCGGTGATGCCATCCAATCATCTCATCCTATGTTGTCCCCTTCTGCTCCTGCCCCCAATCCCTCCCAGTATCAGGGTATTTTCCAATGAGTCAACTCTTCACATGAGGTGGCCAAAGTGTTGAAGTTTCAGCTTCAGCATCAGTCCTTCCAATGAACACCCAGGACCGATCTCCTTTAGGATGGACTGGTTGGATCTCCTTGCAGTCCAAGGGACTCTCAAGAGTCTTCTCTAACACCACAGTTCAAAAGCACCAATTCTTCAGCGCTCAGCTTTCTTCACAGTCCAACTCTCACATCCATACGTGACTACTGGAAAAACCATAGCCTTGACTAGACGGACCTTTGTTGGCAAAGTAATGTCTCTGCTATTTAATATGCTATCTAGGTTGGTCATAACTTTCCTTCCAAGGAGTAAACGTCTTTCAATTTCATGGGTGCAATCACCATCTGCAATGATTTTGGAGCCTAGAAAAATAAAGTCTGACACTGTTTCCACTGTTTCCCCATCTATTTGCCATGAAGTGATGGGACCGGATGCCATGATCTTAGTTTTCTGCATGTTGAGCTTTAAGCCACTTTTTGACTCTCCTCTTTCCTTTCATCAAGAGGCTTTTTAGTCCCTCTTCATTCTCTGCCATAAGGGTGGTGACATCTGCATATCTGAGGTTACTGATATTTCTCCTGGCAATCTTGATTCCAGCTTGTGCTTCTTCCAGCCCAGCATTTCTCATGATGTACTCTGCATATAAGTTAAATAAGCAGGGTGACAACATACAGCCTTGAGGTACTCCTTTTCCTATTTGGAACCAGTCTGTTGTTCCATGTCCAGTTCTAACTGTTGCTTCCTGACCTGCATACAGGTTTCTCAAGAGGCAGGTCAGGTGGTCTAGTATGCCCATCTCTTTCAGAATTTTCCAGTTTGTTGGGATCCACACAGTCAAAGGCTTTGGCATAGTCAATAAAGCAGAAATAGATGTTTCTCTGGAACTCTCTTGCTTTTTTGATGCTTAAGTCCACCTAAACAAATGGGTTGATGAAGAAATGGAGACATCCAAAAAGGAGAACTATGGTGCTAGTGAGGAATGGATACCAGGGAGGCAAAAATAAATATTCACTACACCTTGGAGAAATAAGAATGGATTATTTAAAGAGACAATGCATGAAAATGAGTGAAATTTTATTTCAATTTATTATTCTTAAATCTTACTATTTTTTATGTCTAATTACTACCTAGCCAGTTTAGGAATAAAGGTCGCAGATTTACCTATGGGGGTTGGACAAATAGAAAAATCACATATTCTATGGTACAATTCTTGCATTCCATGGCTTGTATTTAGTGGCTTGATTATTTATTGCATGCATTTTTATTTCCTTTCTAACATTAAATTCCATATCCACAACACCCACAGTATCTGTCACTTGTCTTATTTTGAAAGCTGCAAGAAAACAACACACAAAAGAAATGTCAAAGAAGTTTAAAAGTATTTTTGTCTATGATTAAAACTTGGGCACAAACCTGCCCCACCCCATTCTGTTTCTCTCTAATACCTTTACTTGAGTGATTACTGGTTGGCTGGGGGTTGGGGGGGCGGGAAGGAAAGGAAATTTTAAATAGAAATATTAGTTTTTAATGCTCACACTTTCCACATAGCAAATTTTCCTCTCACATTAGATACTTGCATGGTGTATTCAGCTATGCCCCATTTAGCACCACGTTATACAATTTTGAGCTAATTGAACGTTACTTCCTATTAAGATTACCACTGTGTTATGTCATTCATCTTATTGCAAGTTTCTGCTCTCTTGAACAATGAAGAATACAAAACAGCATAGAAATACAGGATATGACTCTCATTATTGTTACTATACTTTAATAGTTTTAATGAGGTGAAGTGAAGTGAAGTGCAGTTGCTCAGTCATGTCCGACTCTTTGCGACCCCATGGACTGTAGCCTACCAGGATCCTGAGTCCATGGGATTTTCCAGGCAAGAATACTGGAGTGGGTTGCCATTTAGTGAGGTAGGGCTTAGTAATTCATAAGAAAGATCATGCAATTTTCAACAGTGCAATTTTAAAAGTGGCTTAGTATCTGCTCGATTTACCCAAGGTTACATCAAATATGGATCACATTATAAGCTTCAGGTAAAAATTACAACTGTCCCTACCAATATCATGAGAAAATCATCATCTGATGCATTTATTAAGAATCACTAAAACTCAGGCAACATATTCTATTGTAATGGAACTGTATTTCACTAATTGATCCTTTTAGACATTTATGCAAGCATTCAGGCATGTTCTCACTTAGGCACTGTATATACACAATATAATGGACACAAACCTTGCCTCTAAAGAGTTCACTATTTAACTTGTCCACACTCTTAGGCAATTTAATGTAAGGTAAGCTTCTCAACTTCTCTGTGCCTCAATTTCTTTAGCTACTTAGTGCAGATGATAACAGTACCTACCTTGAAGTTCTGCTGTGACATTGAAATAAGAAAATACACACAACACGCTAACAACAGCTCTAGCAACCTCATATGCACTCATTAAATATTCGCTGTTATTTTTATTATAAGAGGAGAAAGCTTACAAAACTACAAATTCAATTAATTTGTTCAATATATTCTGAGTGCTGAGTTCTACATAAGTCTCTGAGAATAAAGAATAAGACAACTACACTTTTTGCCTTCATAGGCATCCAGTCTAACTTAGCTATGATACCAATTATAGTAATATTCAAAGGAAGTGTACAACATGAAACAGACAATATAAAATATTGAATATTTAGTATATTCCACACTTTGTGCCAGAAACTTGAGAAAAATAATCTCATTTTATTTCATGAGGCACAGCTCCAACAGTGGCCCAACCTTACACATTTCATAAAGAGTAAAACCAAGATCCAAATATAGATCTATTTTCTAAACTTTCCTCTCTAATGGCTTCTTAACTCATAGAAAGCAATTAGAGTAGTTTCTCCAAGAAAATAAAGAGCTTTGAAAGATCACTTTGAAAAATAAATTTGAACTAAACTTACATCATTATTTCCTAATGTGTGTTCTGTGGAATACTATTTGCATAAGATACTAATGTAGTCAGTCAACACTGACAAGATATTAGTGGTAGAACAGTTTTTTAATCTCCTTGATTCTCATAAAATCAAAGCAACTATGAAAACAAAACCAAAAACCTACAAAAATTATATTAAAAAAAAGAGCATTTTATCTTCATGACTCAATAATATGAAGGGGCAAAAAACATCACCAACTATAATGCCTGCATGATATCAACATCCATGTGGAAGGAAACAGGGAAGAAACTGAGTCTGATGAAACAGAATCAGAAACTCCTAAACCTGCCAATAGATTATTTATAGTGGACCAACCCTCTGAACTAAGGTGTGGTTTTACATGCTCACAGGTGAGTAGGAGTCTATGGTGAAACCTGAAGACTGAAGCACACTCTAAATCAGTCTGCCAAGGACCCCAGGACAAACAGCAGCCATAGAGAAACTTTTGGAAACTGATTTAAAATTGAACAAAGCCAAAACAGGAGAAGAAAAAAGAGAGAATTTTCAGATAAAAATAAAGAAAAGAATAAGGAAATCTCTCAAGCATGAGAACATGGCTTAAGACTTCACAAAATAACAGAAGAGGTTTAAAACAGCATTTATAACCAACTTCCCCATTCTAAAAGCAACAGAATAAAAATACAATTAAAAATAATCAACCAAAAAACTTGCAGTGAAATATTTTTAAAAGATATTATTAAAAAAGAGAATAAGAATCAGAATAACACCCCTGTAATTAAAGTCATACCAGCAAGATCTGCCTAGAAATTGATGAAAAATGCCACCCAATATTCCCAAATGTATAGAAATATATAAAGAAAAAGTATACAAAATGTGGAACTACAGCATAAATGACAAATAGTAAAACTTAAAAACTAGTTTTAGAAATTAAAAAAATAGATATATTTTTTAAAAAAGAAGTCTAAACCAAAAAGAACACAAGACCAAATGAACACACACAACATGCGCACTTCAAAGGAAATAGAAGCTGAAAAAAATTTTAAGTAAAAATATAAACTAAATAAAAATATTAAATAATTTGAGAAAAATGCTAAATATAATAAGAAAGAGAAGTTTAACATATGCATAATTGTTGTTCCCAAAGAAGAAAATCCAAGCAGTGCTTCAAAACAAGTTATTTACCGGAAATATTTATATGAAACTACATATTAAAATATATTCATGTCTTATATATATACTCATATATAATTTTATTTATATAATTTCAACAAATATGGCTGTTTCATATGAATAAATTATATATTTATATTTATGAAACTATACACTTTCACATATATATGAAACTACATATTAAAAATAACAAATATGGAATCTGTCATAGTTTCATATTGCTTAAAAAATCAAATAGACTTAACAGTTCCTCAGCCTTTGAACTAGGGAATCAATAAAAATTTAGTGTCTCTATGGATTATATGTTGATGAAAATTAATCATCTTTAAAGTTGTGAGTATAAATTAAAGATTAGGTTCTCCTTGTGTTTGATCTGACATTTCACTCTTAATCCCTGCAACCAACTAATTTCACAACCCAGAACACTCCAACCCCTTTAAATCATCCTATGCAATGATACCTAGCAATTCTGAGCATTATTTTCCTCAATCTTAACTTCCTTGGAAAGTATTTTCTGTTATTCAACCCTAATTTCCCCACCTGGATGAGGGTTCTTTGAGCTAATCACCCCAACTCTCTTCTTCAAGCATCCTTATCTTCTGGCTCACTCCATTTCTGGTAGCGCTACATAAAAACATTACTTTCCCCATTCCTAGAGCCCATGGGACCATCATCATCAATAGCTCTCTGAGCTGGTTCTGCTTTGAGTAGGAGATCCCATTGGGCCCAAGCAGGTTACCCAAGGCAGATTGAATAGGAGTTGAAAAGCTCCACTCTGCCACTTCTTTCCAAGAGATCTAAAAGCAGCCAAATGAAGAATGTGTCCTCCACGTGAAACATGTTATTTGTGATCACCCTGCCATTTGTTGTAGCTATTCATTATCCATAAGAAAGTATCTTTTTTTTTTCCCCTTTAATTCCATTTGAGGACTAGTTTTATGTTTAAACTGCTCATACCCTGAAAACCTTAATCCATATATCTAAAGTATTATCCACAGAAAATATACAATTTGGCAATATTTTTTCCTTTTGTGTCAAGTCTTCATTCAACAAAATCTTTACTGTAAAAAGGTTCTGATAATTTCCTTTTAAATAAAGTGACTAAAATCTTGCCATGCTAAAAGAACAGTAAAAATTTTGATTTGCTTTGGTCATGCATATACATGATGAGAAGGCCTTGGAATGCTTTTAGGGGACTTTGATATCAAGTGTCCTAAAAAAATGTCAGTTTTATCATTTTTTATCATATAGCTAATAACACAGAGATGTACTGCATAATGACAAAAAGGGCCTAAGATTAAGCCTTTCAATAATTCGTTTCTTATTTTTAGTATCTTAGAAATAGATGTTTGCTTAGGTGATTTGATTAGCTGGACATGTTACTCAACATGACTGTCAAAAAGCTCAAATTACAAGATCAACAATTTTCAGTGACTGTTTTTGCTCTTGTGGTTTGATTCAACTTAAATGAGAAATACAGAGATATAATAGTTATCTTCATATTTTGAAGGTAATTTCTAAGAGTGGTAAGATATAATCATCACTTTGTCTAATTACCTTACTTTTTGATGTTTTTGAGTGAGTGCAATCATATTTAAAAAAAAAAAAAAAGCCTTTTAGCTTGTTTGGAGAAATAAGTAAAAGACTGTGAGAGATGTGGCAAGTAAAAGAGAAAACCAACATCAAATTACATCTAAAAACCTTTGAAGAGAGTAATTAGTAGCAGAAAGAAAAGGAACCCCAAACTTCACTTGATCCTGCTCAGCCTGCTAAAACTGTGCAAGACAAGTCTGAAAAAACTCTAAATCTATGAGCTCAAGGAGTTTAACAATTTAATTCAAGTTACATCTTGTGACTCTGATTTTTCTGGTAGTCCTCTATAGAGTCTGAGACAAAATTGCTGTCCAGTGAAGCCTTTTTGTGACTACCTAAAATAACAGCTAACACTTCATGAGTATTTATTATGTATCATGCACCCTGTTAAGTAGTTATAGTTATCATGTACATGATGGTTAAGCTGTCAACTTTGCCACAGTACCCAGAATATTTGATCAAATATTATTCTGGATATACCTATGAAGGTTATTTTTTCTTTTTTTACATCTCCTACATTGGCAGTCATTTTTATACTTTACCACTAGCGCCACCTGGGAAGCCTTTGAAGGGTTTTTTTGTTTGTTTGTTTGTTTTTGTTTTTTTTATTAAATATGAGACAACATTCAAATCAGTAGACTTCTAGTAAGATTACCCTCCATAAGGTAAGTGGGCCTCAACTGATTAGTTTAATAACTTAATAGAACTAAGACTGACCCCCTCACCCTGACCCCGGCACCAGGCAAGAAAGAATTGTGCCAGAGAACTGCCTTTCAGCCTGTCAGCCTACCCTGTAGATTTTGTTCTTGCCAAGACTCCATAGTCACATGAACTAATTCCTTTTAAATCAATCAATCTCTATCCCTCTTTCTCACCACATACACAACTCCTATCGGTTCTGTTCCTCTGAAGAATGCTAACACAATGTGATTTCTTACATAGCACTCCAACAACTCTATATGGTCAATATTATTGATACTCTGGATTTACCAAGAGACTAACCAAAACAAGGTCATAGATTTTCAAGTTAAGTCTGTCTACTTTCAAAGCCTGGTTTTGGCTATATTACAAAGATGCAAATTAAGCAAATATGTATAGGAACATATGTGTATGTGCACATACATATATATGCGTGTTAATATGTCTTTGAGCACACACACATTTGTGTGTATATGTGTGTGTTGGGAGAGTGGTAACATGGGGCAATTTAGATGAAGGCAATTTTCTTCTACCTATCTGTACTATCTACTCCCCATCCACAGGCTTTCCTTTTGTCATTTCTTAACAGGCTGCCCTGTGTTTTAAATTAATATAAGCCTATTAGAAGTTCTGTCTCCTTATGAGAAAGTCCTGTCTTCTTGGATCAAGAGAGAAATTTTAGGTCACTCTCATGCTAACAGAAAACAATACTTTTGGAGGCTATGCATGAGGTTAACTGTTGACTTATTTTGGGTTTATAGGAGTAGGACTTACAGTGTAGGACTTCATATCTAATTCCTTCAGCATGCTGCTGACATGGACCTGGTCTAATATCTCCCATCTTGTCTAATTATGTACTGAGAATTCTTTACATATATACATACATTGACTGATTGATTGGTGGGTTGATTGGCTGATTCTTCAGGAACACAATTTGACCTTAATATCTCCCATGCTTATGCAGTAGGTAGTGGTCATAAGCCTGCATGAAAGGGAGAACATATTTCCTTCCCATGTCCATTTATTCCCACAAGGCAAACCTGGTCTTGGTCCAGAGGTTTCAATGAGCTAATATACTTAACAAAGTACCCAACTCATGATTAACACGGTCGAGTCACAAAAGTACCACTTAGCAGCTCTGGAAGAAGGTCAAACCTAAGGCCAGGCACTGGTTCAGATGCCCCAGGAATCTGGTTGAGTATCTTTTGCAGGAGCTCTGAGAAGCATGCTAAATCCTACTCATCATGCTTTCTGCCAACAGTGATGCTGAACTGATTCTACCATTGATCCAAAGCCTTTCCAGAGATATCGCCTGCTGTAATGCAAACACATTCTTGTGCTACGGAATCAAGGAATGCCGGAGCAATAAGAAATGAGAGATCATAAAGTGAAGCAGCTCAGTCGTATCTGAGTCTTTGCGACCCCATGGACTGTAGCCTACCAGGCTCCTCCAGCCATGGGATTCTCCAGGCAAGAATACTGGAGTGGGTTTCCATTTTCTTCTCTATGAGAGATCATAAACTGCACCTAATTTTATAGGTATAGAGACTCAGTCTCAAAGAAGGGAGTGCACAAAGTGGCTACCTGCATGGTCTATTTTCCTTTAAAATATTTTTGTGTTGTTTACATGCTTCTCTTAATAAGATGTTCTCAATCAGCAAACAGACTACAACAATTCTATCAAAACTGGAAATTCTTGTCTTCTGTTTGTTCTTTTATTACTTCTCCCTGTACTCTTCCCCAAGAAATTGTCATTTGCTCTCATTTAGGGATACTGGGACCAGCCTTCTCTGGGGGATCTTGAGTTTCTCTGTTTTATTATCACAGGTGGAAACACATTTTTCCCTGGTGCAGAGGCAGAAAGGCTGTCATCCCCAAAGCAAAGCCCAGGGCCTGGCACCTCTACCTGGACTGGCAGTTGTTTTCACCTTTTGATGCCCTGACTACACACTCTGCTGCTCTTATTTTCCAAACAGCAGGGGGTTCTGCAATGTTTCCGCCACCAACAACAAAATCCAAGATGAGCCAGAAGAGTGAAACTCAGCAGCCTGGAGCAAAGTCAGACAGTCTAAGGGGATTCAGAGTGTTCCTGGGAAGAACTACATTTTGGTGAGGTCAAAATGGACATCTTTTCTTGAGTTTTCATCTATTGTTTACCATTAATAGGATGAGAATAGGAAAGATTAGCTAGAATTCAGTGTTTCCTCTCTACTAGACACAGTTCTCGGGGCTCTGCATCTATTACATACCCCATGACTCTGTGAACTGATATCAAGTAAGGTTTACAAGGGCTTCCCAGTTAACACTAATGGTAAAGAACCTGCCTGCCAATGCAGGAGGCATAAGAAACATGGGTTCAATCCCTGGGTTGGGAAGATTCCCTAGAGGAGGGCATGGCAACACATTCCAGTATTCTTGCTTGAAGAATCCTATGGACAGAGGAGCCCGGCAGGCTATAGTCCACAGGAAGGCTTAGAAATGGAGAAACCGAGACTCAGCAGCCAGGTAGGAAGGGACAGAATCAGGAGCCTGACTCTGGAGTCCGGTTCAGCATCCTGAGCTTAAGTGTCAGGCGTATTTCATAAGAATGCTAACTAGAGAAAGCAGTGTATTTCTCATTGTTAAACAAAGCCCACCTAGCTTCTCATGATGACTGCTACCCAGACTTTTCTGATTATTATTGTTAAAATGGGAAACCAGAGACTGTTTCTACCCTAAACTCAAAACAGTACAGTCAAACAACCAGTAATTCAATTAATTCATTTTTTTAAAACTAGGCAAAATCTGCTCACTTCACTAAAAGGAATAACCTTGAAGAATTAATCAGTTCTATCAAAACAGAAAATTTGGTGGTTCAATATGGGCACCAGCACTATCTTAGGCAACAGAGCAGAGTTATTTGATACAATCAGCATGAGTTTTCATGACTACCGTGGTATAAAGGAGTGAGGTGACAAGGATGCCTACATATCTGAGCAAAGACTGTTAATCAGTAAGATAGTAAATGAACAGCTGAGGTCATGAATAAAAGCAAAAAAAAAAAAAAATAGCAGTATGGACTAGAGTCTTGAGAGCATTTCTCTGAAGAGGCAGGAATCTTGCAATTTGAATTTGAAGGACCTACAGATTAAATTAGCAGAAGTGAAATTTGGAAGGTCACCAGTGTGTAAATGAGATCTCGAGTCACAGCACAAGTTGAACTGACACCAAGCAGGATTGCCATTAGTTATGTAAATGTGGATGTCTATACTGACAGCCTGATGGATGTAGGTTCAGAAGGGTAAACAAGAACCAATTCAAACATTGCCAGCTCAAAACAATAACATGTCTCTCCAGGTAGCAAGGAGCATGGAGATGAATTATCCTGTAGGAGATTGAACTCAAGAAATCCTGGTTTTGCTTGTAAGGTAATTCACCAGGAAATTAAGTTCTAGTAAGCAGTCCTGAGGGCTTCCTTGGTGGCTCAGAGGTAAAGAACACATCAGCCAATGCAGGAGATACAGGGATTTGATCCTTGGGTCAAGAAGTTCCCCTATGGATGGAAATGACAATCCACTCCAGTATTCTAACCTGGGAATCCTATGGACAGAAGAGCCTGGGGGGCTATAGTCCCTGGGGTCATGAAGAGGTGGACATAACTGAGCACACACACACACACACACACACAGTCGACAAGGATGAACATGTGATCACATTTTAGCAAAAGGAAAAATTACATGCAAAACAAAAACTTATTGTGGTATTAAAGGTAAATGGAAAGTTCTGTTTCATGAACTTCACAGTAAGTTCAAACGTGTCCACTGAATTACTATTTTCTTACCTTATATTTTCAACATTATCCTATTTATCTAAGTAGATTTTAATGAATCATCTTTTAAAAAAGACATTTTATAATGAAAAATATAATACAAAATCAAGTGCATATTCAGATTTTTAAGACTTCTGCTTTCAATTTAAAATTTTAACTATTTGAAAAGGTCTACAAGCTCAACTAAAATTAGAGATATATTCAATATACTTACTCTCATCCTGGTCTAAAATTAGATACATCAATTTTGTTTTATTAAGTTTGTAATATATCCTAACACTTACTGTCAGATATCAGCATGCTTTGATAATATAATTCTGCCCAACTTGTAGTCGAGCAGTCATGAATTATATCAGAGTGACAGTAATTTAGTTTAACAAATTCTAGGTTTAAGAGGGGGGGGATTTAGTTATCAAGATAAATACAACTACCACAATTACTCTAAGTTATTGAGCATTTTTTATGGATTTGGTATTGAACTTAGTGTGAACTGCTTAGCTAAGTAACACCTCTTACCAAGTGATGCCTGGATACAGCTTATGCCTTCTTGAGGGAGACATCAGATCTCTGATAACTTTGAACAGAAAAGTAAAATTATCCATTTATTTATCAACCAATTGTATTGAGTGAAATGCTCTAGAAAAAAAGGGGGAAATTCTTTGAGAATGTATGATAAAAACATCTCTGGAAAACGGTTCCCTTTGATGACAATTGTGATTAAAATTTCTGAAATCAGAAAACAGGACTTTAGTGAAGAAGGTACAGGTAAGACCTCCCTTGTCTGAGTTTTGTCCAGGTTTGGGGCACAGGGGTTGGTTCTTCGAGAGGGCCTGTAGATAATATGCTTCTTAGCCTGGATTCTGAACACATGACAATTCAGAAAAATTACCATTCATGGGCAAGATATTGTATTACTGATAGAAATTAGACTACGCCTTTTATTTAGACAGTAGAATAAGGAGTGAAGATTATAATCATTCTTTATTTTTTTTTTAATTTTTTTTAACAAATTCCATTATTTTAATTTTCCAAAGTGTTGTAATTATGCATGTATTTTTTTTCAGTGGGTTTTGTCATACATTGATATGAATCAGCCATAGATTTACACGTATTCCCCATCTTTAAATTAAAAAAGCAACTTTTCTTTTTGTTGGGTTTCCTGGTGCCTCAGATGGTAAGGAATCCACCTGCAGCACAGGAGACCTGGGTTCAATCCCTGAGTCGGGAAGATGCTCTGGAGGAAGACATGGCCACCCACGCCAGTATTCTTGCCTGGAAAATCCCATGGACAGAGAAGACGGGTGAGCTACAGTTGAGGAGCCTGGCAGTATTTCTTTTTTGCTGTGCCATATGGCACTTGGGATTCTAGTTCCCTTATTAGGGATCAAACCCACATACACTTCATTTGAAGGACAGAGTCTTGGCCACTGGACCACTGGAGAAATCTCCGTTTTTAAACTGGGTTGTTTTCTTATTGTTCAGTTTTGAAAGTTCTTTGTATATTTTGGATGACAATTCTTTTTCAGGTGTGTCTTTTGTACATTTATGGCTGAGTCCCTTGGCTGTTCACCTGAAACTACCACAGCAAATCAGGTATACCCCAGGACAAAATAAAAAGCTAAAAGAAAGAAAACCTTCCACTCCATAAAAAACACTGTCAAGAGAATGAAAAAAGAAGCCACAGATATAAGATATTTGCAAAAGCAACTATTCTGTTTGAAATTTCATCATTAATTATTTTTGTGCTAAGTTACTTCAGTCACGTCTGACTCCTTGTGACCTATGGTCTATAGTCCTCCAGGCTCCTCTGTCCCTGGAATTCTCCAGGCAAGAATACTGGAGTGGGTTGCCATGCCCTCTCCAGGGGATCTTTCCAACCCAGGGATTGAACTCAGGTCTCTTATGTCTCACACTGGCTGGCAGGTTCTTTACCACCAGCACCACCTTACCTTGCTTTTATTAACAGACTTACACTTTTTCACACTAATCATTCATACTTATTAGCTATGTATTCTTAAGAAAGAGTCAATCTTCTTTATCAATGCATGGGCTAGTTCTGTTTGTGAATTTTTAAAATATGCACCCAGATAGTATTCTAGAAATGTTAGTCTGTTCACGCACTGATGGTGACTTCTCGGCATGTATTATTTCATATTCACCATGCTACATTATAGTATTTAATGATCTACAAATACCTAGGTATACATTATCTTATTTGAGTCTTACAACAATTTTAGGTGGTCAACACTAACATTTTTCCCATTTTTCGGATGAGGAAATTAAAGCAAATGTCATATCTAGCATCCAACCCAAGAAAGGCTTTTTCTCCAGTTCCAATAATATTTCTATTATACTGCAGCTACACCTGGCCCAATCCTCATAACATATACAATAAACTCATTTATAGTACATAGAATAATGAAAGATTTTATATATGCACACAAAATTCATGATTTGTGATTGTTATTCATTTATACAATGTATTTAATTAACATGTACAAATTCATTGTAGAGAATAAAACAAATTTATGTCTGAGGAAGGTTGAAGAAAATCAACAAAGACAACAATACACTGAATTTTAACTTCAACTTATTTTTTTACCTGCTTGCTTATTTTCAATACCTGGAAGCTATCCTATTATTTATCTACTTGCTAAATTTCATTTCTTTAAAAGTACTGGAGTAATTTAGCTTTTTTGATTTGAGTTTGTTTACTAATGAATTCATTTAATAGTTTCAACCATATGGAATTGCCAACATTCAAATATTTCTGACTTACAAAAACAGTAATTTCATATGATTTGAAATGTTTGTGTAAATTGGGATAGAACAGCAATATTTTTTGTCTCTCCAGTCAGCAAACAGATTACATCAAATTTGATGAGATGCCATCCAGCCTAAGACAGACTGGCAATTCCCTGAAATAGCATTTTAGTCTTGAATCTCATATTTAGCATTATTTAATGCAGTTTCAAGGAAAATTTCTGAGCATTTTGGCATGGCTTTACCTATATTTACCATCACAGGGGCATGGATATTATGACAAAGATAGAACCACAAGTGTGTTACATCTGTTATACAATAAGCAATTTTGGGGGAGAGCTTCAAGTTATACCCTGGAAGAAGGAATAGCTACCCACTCCAATATTCTGGCCTGGAGAATTCCATGGACAGAGGAGCCTTGTGGGCTACAGTCTATGGGGTGACAAAGAGTCGGACACGACTGAGCAACTTTCACTTTCAAGTTATACCAGTGAATGGCAATGACTTGGTAAATCAGTTGTTTTCAACTTTTTGTGTATTTTATAATGCCTGTGGTGGTATATAAAAATAAACACTTGAGAAAATTTGGCTACTGTGAAAGAAAAATAAATATGGAATCAGTATTAATAAGAGAGTGCTCTACAGGGGAGCCAAGAGGCCATGGAGGAAGTGTGACTTACCCACATCTCGGCCTAGACAAAATCTGACCTGTTGACTGCTTATTGTTCAACTCAAGATACTTATCCAATCATTACCCCCAAACAACTCATGATTCTTTAAGGACAAATAATCCCTGACTTGCATCAGAGTCAATTATAATTCTCACTGGGCAACTTTAACAACCTTGTAAGTTTTGTCTTTACAAGTCCCTGATTCTTTCTCTTCCCCCAACACTTCTTTTGGTTTTACCTGAATCTGTCTCCTGGTGGTAGTGGTTTAGTCATTAAGTTGTGTCCAACTCTTGCCATCCCATGGACTATAACCTGCCAGGCTCCTCTGTCCATGGGATTCTCCAAGCAAGAATGCTGGAGTGGATTGCCATTTCCTCCTCCAATGTCTCCTGGACAGTAATCCTTAAGACCCCAAATAAAGCTTTTTATTCTTTATAGTCTCAATACTGATTATTGTTGGATAGTACATGGGGTTGAGATCTAGGCATGTGCTTTTATAAACTTCTTAAATTATTCTGCTACCTGATATAGGTTAGAAGCCAGTGTAATAAACTCCAATTGAATGAGGTAAATGTTGAAAGTTATACATTCACATGGGCACCCTAAGCCTGTAAATATTACCTGTAGCCATAACTTTTAGGGAAAGCTGAGGAGCAACCTATCAGCATATACCAGATGCTGTGCATAAGAGGAGAAAGTTCAGATTAAAATAGAAAATACAAGTTTATTACAAAGCTATTTTTACATATTCAGATTTAGAGTCTTCAAAGCAATAAATTCCAGCTAGGGGACAATAAAGCAATCACCATCACTCGTTTCATTCAGAATGGACTATGTCAAATATATTCTGACCCACATGCCTACTAAGGTCAACAAGACTTCATCATCATTCTTGAACTATTTCCCTATGCCGCCATTATAACAAACTCCACCAACTTAGTGGCTTAAAGCAATACAAATTTATTCTCTTATGGTTCCGGTTAGATGTCTAAAATTACAATGTCGCAGGGCTACATTCCTTCTGAAGCTTCAAAAGACAATCTCTTTAGCTGTCTTTTCAAGCATCTAGAGCTGCCTTCATTGCATCTTGTGACTTATGGTCCCTTCATGCACCTTAAAAATGATGACAAATTTAAATTATGACGGAATAATATCACTATAGACATATAAAATGGAGTCAGCAGCCATTGAGGTCCCAGACAAATCTCTGTACCACTGAGAACATGAACTTTCTTTGCACTATACCAGACCCAAAGACACCACCAGCCACATTCACAACATCTACCAGTGGCAACCTTATGGTTTCAAGGTCTCCCTTTGTAACTATGCAACCACTTCAAGCCCCAACCAATTCTTATTTAATGAACACTCTTCCTTCTTGCCTAGCCCTTGGACTGCAAGGAGATCCAACCAGTCCATCCTAAAAGAGATCAGTCCTGGGTGTGCATTGGAAGGACAGATGTTGAAGCTGAAACTCCAATACTTTGGCCACTTGATGCGAAGAGCTGACTCATTGGGAAAGACCCTGATGCTGGAAAAGATTGAGGGCAGGAGGAGAAGGGGACAACAGAGGATGAGATGGTTGGATAGCATCACTGACTCAGTGGACATGGGTTTGGGTGGACTCCGGTGGTTGGTGATGGGCAGGGAGGCCTGGCGTGCTGCGGTTCATGGGGTTGCAAAGAGTTGAACATGACTGAGCGACTGAACTGAACTGAACTTCCTTCTTGCCAGCTCCAATTATAATTCTTGATAAATAACTCATATAAATGTAATCTTGCCACATTTTGCTTTATAAGCCTCCGCTATTTTGTAGTCAGGTGCAACACAATTCAAGTGCTTCTTGAATTTGTGTCTCTCAACTGCAGTTCTAACAGTACCCAAATAAACACTTAAATTTTTTTTTTTCTATTTCTAACATTGTAGTTAACAAAAGCCAGCAGTGTGGCCCCATACCCTTCTCCTCTTCTGTAATCAAATCTGCCTCTCTTTCATAAGAATACATTTAGTGTCTATCCAGATAATCCAGAATAATATCTCCACCTGAATGTTTCAAGATTTTTAACTTAATTGCATATTCAAAGCCCTTTATGTCATATAAGGTAACATTCGCAGTTTCCAAGAATGAAGTCATGGATTTCTTGGTATTTGTGGATGGAAAGATATCCTATACACTTATTCAGCCTATCACACTTCTCAACACAACGGTCCAAGCAACCACTGATAATAGAGGAAGGTTGGTCTGTGTTACGAACCCTAATTTCCTGACATGAAGCCTTTTTGAATCTGAGCATGCCGTTTTAGAACTCTAGATTCTCTCTCATCTAAACTCCTTGTTTTACTGATTGTAAGACTGAAATCTCCTAGAGGCCTACATCAGGTGTCTTAGGTGGCAGATCTTGCTGGTGGCAAAAGTAGGACTAGAACACAGGCATCCTGATGAGCACACCAATGTTCATTCCATCACCATCCAATGACCTGATAAACTGATATATGTAAGGCAACAGTATGTGGAAAGGGCTTCCCAGGTGGCGCTAGTGGTAAGGAACTCACCTGCCAATGCAGATGTAAGAGACATGGGTTTGAGCTCTGGGTCAGATCCCCTGGGATCCCACTGATGGGATGGGCAAGGCAACTTACTCCAGTGTTCTTGCCTGGAAAATTCCATGGACAGAGGAGCCCAGTGGGATACAGTCCATGGGGTCGCAAAAATTTGGACATGACTGAGGCTATTTAGCAGGCACACACAGTATGTGAAAAGTTCAATTCACTGAAATAAGCTTGCTCTGTGACAAACCTAGACAGAATATTAAAAAGCAAACACATTACTTTGAGACAAAGGTCCATATAGTCAAAGTTATGATTTTTCCAGTAGTCATGTACAGATGTGAGAGTTGGACCATAAAGAAGGCTGAGAGCCAAAGAACTGATGCTTTCGAATTGTGGTACTGGAGAAGGCTCTTGAGAGCCCTTTGGACTGCAAAGAGATCACACCAATCAATCCTAAAGTAAATAAACTCTGAATATTCATCAGAAGGACTGATGCTGAAGCTCCAATACTTTGGCCACCTGATGCTAAGAGCCGACTCATTGGAAGAGACCCTGATGCTGGGAAAGATTGAAGGCAAAAGGAGAAGAAGGTGACAGAGGATGAAATAGAGAGCATCACCGACTCAATGGATGTGAGTTTGAGCAAGTTCTGGGAGATAGTGAAGAACAGGGAAGCCTGGCATGCTGCAGTCCATGGGTTGGTTGCAAAGAGTAGGACAGGGCTTAGTAACTGAACAACAATAACCACAATAAAACCGTGCTCTGTGCCAAGCCCCAAGAGAGGGGAAGGGCTTTTGCTGCTTACTCCAGGTCTCATCGAATACCCTGGTGTGCTGGAATGGATATGAGATTATATAGGTTTTTAGAAAAACTAATTAGATGATTAGTTTCCTTAGTTGTGGTAATAGTTATCACTCTAAATTTAGTCAAGAAATGGTCCTAAAGTCACAACAGGGAGATATTTATAGATTTTTTCGTGAACTTACAATGGCTTTTTTCCGTACTTACTCTTATTTACACTATGGTTTTGTGTGTTTTACACAATAGTTATGTTTCTGTTCTCTGAAACACTATGCTGCAGTTCACATTTACAGAGCATTTTCTAGCTATTCATCAACTGAATCCTATTCTAAGAGTTTCAAAATATAGCATACCCACAGAGATTAATAAGCAGTGTCAAAAATGGCTGTGGTCCTAAAATATTGGAACTTTCAAAACAACAACAACAAAAAAAAAACAAACAGAATTCACGTTAGGTAACCCAGGTTACCTAAATCAAGGCATCATTACATGCTATTGAGTGCATCAGAAGAAAATAACAGGAATGAGGAGAGCTTGGTTTATGTTTCCATGCCAAGAGCAGAGGAATGCCGGAAAGAAAAACTGAAGGAAATAATACCAAGGAATAGAGCTCCAAGGTGGAAGCTGCTTCAGAAAGATAAGAGCAACAAGCGAAGAGAGGCCTCTCCAAAAACAAGGAGGAAAATATAAGTGAGGTCAAAACATGTCTTCTCAATAGTAAAGGATATATAAATTTAAATATTAGTTGAATGAAAATCATCTTCACTGAAAATAGCCAGAACAACAAAAGAACATAATTCTTTATTCAAGCTTTTAAAAGAAATTTTACCTTGTTTCTCTTTTAATTTTTTATCTTATTTATATTTTCACATATGTGAAATATGTGAAATAAGTTTATTTATCATCTTAAATGAATATTTAACATTTTGAATGATTTTTAAATTAGTTTTATACAATTATTCATCATTTTAGACCAAAGGATGTTGAGAATTAAAATCAGATATTCCCGGGACCTCCCTGGTGGTCCAGTGGCTAAGACTCCATTCCCCCAATTCTGGGGGCCAGGTTCAATCCCTGGTCAGGGAAATAGATCCCACATGCTGCAACTAAGCCTGCAGGCTGAAGTTAAAGATCCCGCAGGACATAATAAGACTTGGTACAGCCAAATAAATATTTTTTAAAAACCCAAAAACCAAAAAACACATGTTTCCACATGTGGCTTGGACACTGAGAACCAAAGTTTTCTCTTTATTATTCCACTGCTCTCATGAGCATAACTTTATTATTCTATAAGTCTCTGCCCAGGTAAATAACTTGACTGCTCATTACAAAGACTTCCTCATGCATCTATCTACTCACAATAGAATGCATCAGTAGACAGTTATGCCCTAAGATTCTTCTGAACTTCTAGCCTCGAAGTTCTTGCCTTGAAGTTTCTACCAATTCTCAACTGTTACATCATGATTTTTACCCAGTTCTAATTAGGCTTCCCTAGTGGCTCAGCCCAGAGAAGGCAATGGCACCCCACTCCAGTACTCTTGCCTGGAGAATTCCCAAGGACAGAAGAGCCTGGCAGACTATGGTCCATGGTGTCACAAAAGAGGGGGACATGACTGAGCAACTAAGTACAGCGCAACACAGGGTCACACAATTCTAAGCCCCCCAGCACCCCCAGTGCTGACACTGAAAGATACACCTTAGCTTTCGATTATCAGAAAATCCCAACCCTTTATTCTCCCCTCTGAGACTCTGCCCCAGCTTTGGAAGCTGAGTTTTCTCTTACCAAGAAAAGCAATTAAGCTCAGTTTTGCTTTATCAACAGGTTGTGATATTTGATAAGATGATATTAAACTATGCTCATGCTTAACTGACCAGACTTACACTTCTCATGCTACTAGTAAAGACTTGATCTCCAGAGAAGAGACAAACTGCAAGTTAAAGGGTCAGTTTCCATCTGGCCACCAGACTACCCAACCAAAGAAGGCATAAGTAACACTCGGGCCAAGCCACTGTTTTTGTCTCCCCCTCTTATAAAATAGCCTTTTTCTTGTGGGAAACCTATACCACCTAGCTTAGCTGAGGCTCTCCGCTCCCCTACTTCCACACATATGACATGTGATGCATTATGAGCAGTGCAATTATGAGCAGGGAAGCCCTGTCGCAAATCACACCACTGAAAGCTTTACCCACAGTTTGATGATATTTATACTTGGTGGTTGCCTCCTTCATATATCCGATAAGTATATATTTTTTTTCTCAGTTTTATTTATTTATTTTTTACTTTACAATATTGTATTGGTTTTGCCATACATTGACATAAATCTGCCATGAGTATACATATGTTCCCCATCCTGAACCCCCCTCCTACCTCCCTCCACATCCCATCCCTCCGGGTCATCCCAGTGCACCAGCCCCGAGCACTTGTCTCATGCATCCAACCTGGGCTGGTGATTCGTTTCACATGATAATTTACATGTTTCAATGCCATTCTCCCATGTCATCCCACCCTCGCCCTCTCCCACAGAGTCCAAAAGACTGTTCTATACATCTGTGTCTCTTTTGCTTCTCGCATACAGAGTTATCGTTACCATCTTTCTAAATTCCATATATATGTGCTAGTATACTGTATTGGTATTTTTCTTTCTGGCTGAGTTCACTCTGTATAATAGGCTCCAGTTTCATCCACCTCATTAGGTAACTATATTTTATAGTTAGGAATATTAGTACATGTGCTGCTCACCTTGCTCGAGAACATAGACACACCATGTTGAGGAGATACATTTTGCTTTTCTTCCCTCTTTCACACTCAAATGACTGTAACTCCTCTAGAGTAAGATGTCCACAGGCTTGGAACAGAACGAAAAGGAATAACTGGAAAACCATAAAGCAAACAGAGTCATTCAGGTTCAGGGAAAGAAGAGCTAATCTCTGGCTGAATTGAGAGAAAGTAAAACTAAAAATATTTATCCTGGATCCCAAACATACTTCACTCCAGTTTTGGTTGTGCTTAGTACTTTGGTAACTTAATGAACTGGCTTCTGCAAATTGCCTGGAATATTAGGAGTCATTGTCAAATAACAGTTTACTGTTACTTCTCCTCAAATATCCCTAAAATACAGTATATATCAGCATAAGCTAGTTTATAAACTAATTTACAACAAAGGTTCACACTTTATTGAAACCTGACATCCATCTTGGAGCATCTTAACTTTAGGACTGATACAGACAGGACAGCCTCTAGGTGGAGCTTCCCTGGTTATTGTGGCAAAACTCGACAGGGCACACATTGATGAAGACTGTTCAACTCATATTTTGTTAACCAAGCCTAACATCAATGGGGTAGGGCAACATAATCCTTTCCCAGGAAGAGGCAGCAAATATTTTGTAATAACAATCTGTCCTACTGCGTATATATTGCCAAATGGGAACTTGAAATGTTTTAAAAAATCAGAGATACCACTGGCTACCAGATACCATTGGAAGTCCATGTCTGTATCACCTAGTCTGAAAGTCATTTAAAAAACTCAACAAACAATATTCTTTAGAACTTCCTTGGTGGTCCAGAAATTAAGACTCCATGTTTCCAATGCAGGAAGACTGGATTTGATCCTTGGGCAGGAAAGTTCCACTTGCCAGATGGTGTGGCCAAAAAAAAAAGAACATGCTTTAAGGAAGACATAGGTTACAGATTTGATTTAAAAAAAAAAAAAAAAAAAAAACCCACCATCAGGGATCTGTGACAAGCATATCCATGCCTGTTGTGGGAGGGGAAATATTTGTCCATGACCTGATATCAGTTGAAGGATGGCAGAATACATCACTATTGCCTTGGGATACTTTGAGCTGAATGCAAGTGAGAAGAAACAAATACAAGAAAACCTCCCTGTCTTCCCTTTATTTGCCTGAAAGCAGAAGATAAATTTTCAAAGATGTTACTCCTCCCTTCTATACCAGGAAGAAAAATAAATCACTAGAGACAATTTGAACCCCTGTCAGCTTGGAGAAAATACTTGAGGAATGTACATAACAAGTTCCATTAAGTTTTTCTTTGCCATTAGTTTACCTTCTAATAGTTCATCCCCTTTACAAGCCTAAAGCTGCTTTCCTCCATGCTTTCATTTCTGCACAGATATATCGACCTTTGTTGAAGATACTGTATAAGACATAGTTCTAAGCCGTTGAACTGAGTTCCTCATTTCTCCCTGAGTAGCTCCCAAGGATACAAGAGATATATATGTTAATAAACTTGCTGGTTTTTCTCTTGTTAATCTGTCTTTTACAGGGTTCTCAGCCAAGAACTCAGGGGGTTAGAGGAAAGCTGTTTTTTCCTCCCCTACACAATCAACAGGAGGCAAGGAGAAAATAATTGCACTCATATAGGCTTCCCAGGCAGAGAAGGCAATGGCACCCCACTCCAGTACCCTTGCCTGGAAAATCCCATGGACAGAGGAGCCTAGTAGGCTGCAGTCCATGGGGTCGCAAAGAGTCTGACATGACTAAGCGACTTCACTTTCACTTTTCCCTTTCATGCATTGGAGAAGGAAATGGCAACCCACTCCAGTGTTCTTGCTTGGAGAATCCCAGGGATGGGGTCGCACAGAGTCGGACACGACTGAAGTGACTTAGCAGTAGCAGGCTTCCCAGCTGACGCTAGTGTTAAAGAAGCTGCCTGCCAAACCAGGAGACTAAGAGGTGTGAGTTCGATCTCTGGGTTGGGAAGATCTCCTGGAGAAGGGCATGGCAACCTATGCCAATATTCTTGCCTGGGAAATCCCGCGGACAGAGGAGCCTGGTGGGCTCTAGTCCATGGGATCCAAAGAGTTGGATACGACTTAGCAACTAAACAATAACATGTCCATCCTTACTTTGGTAAAGCACATAGCAGCAACCAGTTATTGGTTAAAATGATACCATCAATAAGATATACAGAAAACTGCTGAATTACAAACACCTCCACTGACAATGACACTCTTTCCAGTACTTTCCTAATGCTGAGGAGTTGATGAATGCAGATGATAAAATGGTTATCTTTTTTTTTAAACACATTATCAAGTACAAAAGTACAAGTAAATTCTCTCAGTCGTGTCCAACTCTTTGCAACCCCATGGACTGTAGCCTACCAGGCTCCTCCATCCATGGGATTTTCCAGGCAAGAATACTGGAGTGGGTTGCCATTTCCTTCTCGAACATATGGTCAAAAGAAGATGATTATCTCATTTCTTAATATCCTATAAGACTTTGAGGGAAAAGGAGAAAAGAGAAAATCCTTCTTCATTTTGCTGATAGATTTTTGGAATAAGAAGGATTTTCTAGTAAGAACAAAACAATTGCATTCACCTATCTAAAACCTTTTTCTTTAATGTTAGTACTAATTTCTTCATATTCTTTTGTACTGGTTGTATAAAGAGATCTCATATGATAAATAACACTGGGCTTCTTTCAGAAAGCAAATCAGCTCAATGGTGAAGAACAATATGAATTTGATTTATAAAATTCAAAGGAGAAATATGTTTGATCCAGTGTTTTTGATACTCTCGATGGTCAGATTGATAAGATGGTCAAACTAATTGTCCAGACAGAACCACTCATTAGATGCCATAAACCGGTGATTCAGCAAATCATTCAAAAGTGTCAGCCCTGATTTGGAGTGTTATTGGGTTGCTTGGTATATTTTGTAGACAATCTGTTCACATACAGATTCCTACATACACTTTTCCATAAAACTCATATCAGAATTCTACTTGGCATGTAGTCTATTCCTGCTCTTGAACATGCCAGCTTTGTCTTAGGGAAATTAAATAAAACATTTTAGTGGGGGAAAATATAAAAGAACCAGCAATCAAGTCTTAATACATTACTAGAGGAAAAGAGATGGGCCAAGGATCTCTAAGACACACTTGGGGCCATTAGTTTTATTTAGTGCAGAAGTACATTTATGTTGTCCCTTTTGAAAGGACTGTAAATATAAGGATTCATTTGGAAAGGGTCAAATAAACTGGGGCTGGATAAATAAAATTGATATGGTAATTACTCTTACATGGCTCATCATGCTGACAAACACCATAAACGCGGGAAGCATGATGAATTACAAGCGTTCAGTCACAGGGTAGCTGGCTAGATTAGCTTCATGGGCTTATTGAAATTGTGTTGCTCTAATAAAGTGGAATGGAATAAGTGAATAAAAATTTTCCCCAGAAGCCATCATAAATAATTCATGCAAAATATTTTAAAAATTGGTACAAATTTCTATTTAAATTGGGTTCAATTTTTTCCCTACTCTACCTCCCAGTCCCCAAATTAGCCTGTATTCTGGGACCACTCTAGGTGTACTGAGGTCTGAAAATCAGTAATACAGTACAACTTCTATTAAGGAAGGCTATGTATTTCTTTTGGTTTCTAAACTTTATTATCAATGAGAGTGGGAAGTAATTCTCTGCCTTCATTGTTAAGATGGAAACAGTGCTCTAGTGAGGAAACCTCCCAGCATCCCTCTGGCCCACTCTCTTAATCCAGGTCTAACTGGATTGGCTGAACTGAAACCCTAGTTATGTTCACCTCAGATTTCGTAAGAACTCAGTGTCCATTACAACTTTTCTAACCCAGTCATGCATCATCAAGCAAATTGCTTAAAATCATCAAGGTCTCATTTCTTCCACAACAGTAAAAGAGTGATATCTTTCAATTCTGGTGATTTGCAATTAATATTGTAAGTAAAACTCAAATATCTTGGCAGATAGTGAAGATAAGTTATTGTAGGCAGATTTATGATCTCACTGTTGCACTAATATAATCAAGGCATATACACAACTCATTTGGGAGGAAAAACTTATTCCTCTTTCAGTTTGGTTCCAGTGGTTGGAGTCTGCAATTTCAATGACATAGATTAACAGGAGAAAAGAAAAGGTTTGTGTACACATGCACAGAGACTTGCTTGAGATGAGTAATTCGTGGAAAAGCCCTAAGTAAAGGTTTAAGTGTGGCTTCCCTCATAGCTCAGTCAGTAAAAATCTGCCCGCAATGCAGGAGACCTGGGTTCGATTCCTTGGTTGGGAAGATCCCCTGGAGAAGGAAATGGCAACCCACTCCAGTATTCTTGCCTGGAGAACCCAGTCAACAGAGGAGCCTGGCAGGCTGCAGTCCATGGGGTTGCAAGAGTTGGACATGACTTAGCAACTAAACCACCACCACCACCAAAGGTTTACATATAGATCAATGTAATAAAAGAAGGTTTTTAGAACTTCAAAGGGAGAGTATGAAAGATTCTTTTTTTTTTTTTTTTGGAGGGGTGTACTAATGAAAGTAAGCAGTTTATATTTACAAGGCAGCTGAATTCACAAGAAACTCCCTTGGAGGGGGCGCTTAATGGCAGTTGTATTTTTGAGAGGTTCTGCTTTAGTCAGATAAGATTTCTTTCTGAATCTTCTAAGCTCAAATGTTTCCACTTTAATATTTATACCAAATCTGAGGGCCTGAGAGCATTCTCACAGCTCTCTTTCTGCAGATTCCTAGAACCATATCTTGTCTTTACTTTCTTTTCCAGAAGGACAGTAAGACTGCTGGAAGGAAGGTTTAAAAAAAAAAAAAACAACCGCTGCTTGGACTTTCATTTGCATTTAAAAGAGAGACCAACTAGGCTGCCTTCTGTGATTTAAAAATAATTACACTGCATGTGGCCACATTAAGTCTGGAGAGTTTGTTTTAAGTCACTTCCAGATAAAGAAAAGGAGGCCTAAGTTCTTAATGCAAAGTTCTGTAGTCCTTACATAATTATTCGTCTAGGAAAAATTATACATAAATTGATTTTACCCTTTTTATAATATTTAAGTTGCATCAAGTTCATTTTTGTCAGTAATATTTTAGGTTTCATCTCTGTATCTGCAAAGTTCATGATTTTGCTAATTTAGGTCACTGTAAAACTTACATCAAAGCTTTACTTATTTTCCATTCTATTTTCTATTCCTCTAGGTCATAGATGAAGTTTGTACAGCCTTTAATATATAGCTCATTTGATTTTTCACTGATCAGGGTCACTACCATCTTTTTAATCAAATAGTGGATATATGAAAACACTTCTGTCTTGTGGAATGATGGCAGGAATCAGAGAAATTGACAGGTAAAATTTAGGTCTCACTTTAGGACACAGTATAAACAGAAAACTAAAATGAAGACATTCTTAATTTTAAGGAATTTTGACCTTAAACTGACACTAGTACTAAATTTTTTCCTGAAATTATGTTTGAGTGTTGATAGCTTCCCCAGTGGCTCAGTGGTAAAGAATCCGCCTGCAATGCAGGAGCTGCAAGTGGCCCTGGTTCAATCCCTGGGTCCGGAAGATCCCCTGGAAGAAATCATGGCAACCCACTCCAGTATTCTTGCCTGGAGAATCCCATGGACAGGGGAGCCAAGTGGTCTACAGTCCATAGCGTGGCAAAGAGTTGGACGTGACTGAAGCGACTCAGCATGCAGCATGCAAGAGTCCTGAAGGGCAGCAGAACGCACCAAAATATGCTACTTTGGCATAAGGATTATTTTTATTAAAAATAAATTTTAACATTTTATTTTGTATTGGAATATAGCTGATTAACAATGTTGTGATTGTTTCAGGTGAATAGTGATGGATTTCAACAATACATATACACACATCCATTCTCCTCTAAACTTCCCTCCAAGCTGCCCCATAACGTTGAGCAGAGAGTACCATTTAAATCTAAACGCTGACTTTCAGGGTGTACATATATAGACTGGCATTTTTAAAATAGGTAACCAACAAGGAACTACTGTACAGTATAGGGAACTCTGCTCAATGTTATAATGTTGCAAGGGTGTCTCCTCTAGAAAGATGAGTCTAATCACAAAAATCTCTTACCAGTGGGAAAGAAGTAGATTGAAATATACATGATAAATCTTACCCTTGTGTATACAGTGTTTGCTTTTTAAAAAAAAAAAAAAATAAACTCCCATAACTACCCCTGACATGACCACAACATCTTTCTTTCACTTTGCAAGAAGGTATTTAAGGTGGTGGCTTGGGCCAATCTTAAAGAGTTTTACTCAGTTTTCCTGGGTGTCTCCTGTCTATGCATAAAGTACACATGTTATTAAATTTCTGTTTGTTTTTCTCAAGTTAATCTGTCCCTTATTATAGAGGGATTTCAGCCAGGGAACCTAGAAGAGTAGAAGGAAAATTATTTTTCCTCTCTAGAGTCCTCTGCTGGTTTCTCAAAACCACTGCTAAGTTTTGATCCTACAGATTCAAAGGAATGTGGAGTACAATATTCTAAACAATGGAACATTTTCCATAACATCAGTGGTTTTCAACTGGGGGAGGGGGATTTTGGCCGCCCAAACCATTGAGGTCTCAGACCTCTTTGGGTGACACAGCCAGGGAGATGAGGAGCTACTGGGATGCTGTGAAACCTCCTACGATGCATACGACCACCGCCTACAACAAAGAATTATCTGGCACAAAATGGCATGTCACAGGTTAAAAAAAAACAGTAGTACTTTGAGAACATGAGGCTTAGTATATATACCCACACAAAATGAGTGCTGTTTTGAAATGTACCAAAATATCTATTCTGACACATTCAAGTTCCAAGGGCTCTGACATGCAAATTTGGGAGGGTATAGTTGATTTCCTTAAAAAAATAAAATCTTCTTTTAAAGTTAATAATATGGTTTTAGCAGATCTGAATGCATCTGTACAGTGAGCTAAAAGACCTATTTTTCTTCAGATGGTAGTTTAAATCCTCGATATCCCAACTGTGATAAAAAGAAAATAATTAAAGCTGGAGTCTTAATCATGAAAAGTGCATTGTTGAAGTTGTATGGTTTATATTCATATGAAGCAAATTGATTCTTTAAGAAACACAGCTAAGAGAACCAAATTTATACCGAAGAGGCACATAAGAAATGTTGACAATGATTCATTTTTTTTTTCCCCCAGGGATGCAAGGATTCTTTACTTTTTTTGTTTGTTTGTTTGTTTATTTTTATTTTTTTTTTATTAGTTGGAGGCTAATTACTTCACAACATTTCAGTGGGTTTTATCATACATTGATATGAATCAGCCATAGATTTACACGTATTCCCCATCCCGATCCCCCCTCCCACCTCCCTCTCCACCCGATTCCTCTGGGTCTTCCCAGTGCACCAGGCCGGAGCACTTGTCTCATGCATCCCCCCTGGGCTGGTGATCTGTTTCACCATAGATAATATACATGCTATTCTTTCAAAACATCCCACCCTCACCTTCTCCCACAGAGTTCAAAAGTCTGTCCTGTATTTCTGTGTCTCTTTTTCTGTTTTGCATATAGGGTTATCGTTACCATCTTTCTAAATTCCATATATATGTGTTAGTATGCTGTAATGTTCTTTATCTTTCTGGCTTACTTCACTCTGTATAAGGGGCTCCAGTTTCATCCATCTCATTAGGACTGGTTCCAATGAATTCTTTTTAACGGCTGAGTAATACTCCATGGTGTATATGTACCACAGCTTCCTTATCCATTCATCTGCTGATGGGCATCTAGGTTGCTTCCATGTCCTGGCTATTATAAACAGTGCTACGATGAACATTGGGGTGCACGTGTCTCTTTCAGATCTGGTCTCCTCAGTGTGTATGCCCAGAAGTGGGATTGCTGGGTCATATGGCAGTTCTATTTCCAGTTTTTTAAGAAATCTCCACACTGTTTTCCATAGCGGCTGTACTAGTTTGCATTCCCACCAACAGTGTAAGAGGGTTCCCTTTTCTCCACACCCTCTCCAGCATTTATTGCTTGTAGACTTTTGGGTAGCAGCCATCCTGACTGGCATGTAATGGTACCTCATTGTGGTTTTCATTTGCATTTCTCTAATAATGAGTGATGTTGAGCATCTTTTCATGTGTTTGTTAGCCATCTGTATGTCTTCTTTGGAGAAATGTCTGTTTAGTTCTTTGGACCATTTTTTGATTGGGTCATTTATTTTTCTGGAATTGAGCTGCAGGAGTTGCTTGTATATTTTTGAGATTAATCCTTTGTCTGTTTCTTCATTTGCTATTATTTTCTCCCAATCTGAGGGCTGTCTTTTCACCTTACTTATAGTTTCCTTTGTAGTGCAAAAGCTTTTAAGTTTCATTAGGTTCCATTTGTTTAGTTTTGCTTTTATTTCCAATATGCTGGGGGGTCGGTCATAGAGGATCTTGCTGTGATTTATGTCGGAGAGTGTTTTGCCTATGTTCTCCTCTAGGAGTTTTATAGTTTCTGGTCTTACATTTAGATCTTTAATCCATTTTGAGTTTATTTTTGTGTATGGTGTTAGAAAGTGTTCTAGTTTCATTCTTTTACAAGTGGTTGACCAGTTTTCCCAGCACCACTTGTTAAAGAGGTTGTCTTTTTTCCATTGTATATCCTTGCCTCCTTTGTCAAAGATAAGGTGTCCATAGGTTCGTGGATTTATCTCTGGGCTTTCTATTCTGTTCCATTGATCTATATTTCTGTCTTTGTGCCAGTACCATACTGTCTTGATGACTGTGGCTTTGTAGTAGAGTCTGAAGTCAGGCAGGTTGATTCCTCCAGTTCCATTCTTCTTTCTCAAGATTACCTTAGCTATTCGAGTTTTTTTGTATTTCCATACAAATTGTGAAATTATTTGTTCTAGTTCTGTGAAAAATACCGTTGGTAGGTTGATAGGGATTGCATTGAATCTATAGATTGCTTTGTGTAGAATAGCCATTTTGACAATATTGATTCTTCCAATCCATGAACATGGTATGTTTCTCCATCTCTTTGATTTCTTTCATCAGTGTTTTATAGTTTTCTATGTATAGGTCTTTTGTTTCTTTAGGTAGATATACTCCTAAGTATTTTATTCTTTTTCTTGCAATGGTGAATGGTATTGTTTCCTTAATTTCTCTTTCTGTTTTTTCATTGTTAGTATATAGGAATGCAAGGGATTTCTGTGTGTTAATTTTATATCCTGCAACTTTACTAGATTCATTGAGTAGCTCTAGTAATTTTCTGGTAGAGTCTTTAGGGTTTTCTATGTAGAGGATCATGTCATCTGCAAACAGTGAGAGTTTCACTTCTTCTTTTCCTATCTGGATTCCTTTTACTTCTTTTTCTGCTCTGATTGCTGTGGCCAAAACTTCCAACACTATGTTGAATAGTAGTGGTGAGAGTGGGCACCCTTGTCTTGTTCCTGATTTCAGGTGAAATGTTTTCAATTTTTCACCATTGAGGGTGATGCTTGCTGTGGGTCACCTCAAAACAAGAGACACATACAGACTAAGAGTGAAGGGCTGGAAAAAAATATTTCACGCAAACAGAGACCAAAAGAAAGCAGGAGTCACAATACTCATATCAGATAAAATAGACTTTCAAATAAAGGATGTGAAAAGAGACAAAGAAGGACACTACATAATGATCAAAGGATCAATCCAAGAGGAAGATATAACAATTATAAATATATATGCACCCAACATAGGAGCACCGCAATATGTACGGCAAACACTAACGAGTATGAAAGAGGAAATTAATAGTAACACAATAATAGTGGGAGACTTTAATACCCCACTCACAACCATGGATAGATCAACTAAACAGAAAATTAACAAGGAAACACAAACCTTAAATGACACAAAGGACCAGCTAGACCTAATCAATATCTATAGGACATTTCACCCCAAAATAATCAACTTCACCTTTTTCTCAAGTGCACACAGAACCTTCTCCAGAATAGATCACTTCCTGGGCCATAAATCTGGTCTTGGAAAATTCAAAAAAATTGAAATCATTCCAGTCATCTTTTCTGACCACAGTGCAGTAAGATTAGATCTCAATTACAGGAAAAAAATTGTTAAAAATTCAAACATATGGAGGCTAAATAACACGCTTCTGAATAACCAACAAATCATAGAAGAAATCAAAAAAGAAATCAAAATATGTATAGAAATGAATGAAAATGAAAACACAACAACCCAAAACCTATGGGACACTGTAAAAGCAGTGCTAAGGGGAAGGTTCATAGCATTACAGGCTTACATCAAGAAACAAGAAAAAAACCAAATAAATAACCTAACTCTACACCTTAAGCAATTAGAGAAGGAAGAAATGAAGAACCCCAGGGTTAGCAGAAGGAAAGAAATCTTAAAAATCAGGGCAGAAATAAATGCAAAAGAAACTAAAGAGACCATAGCAAAAATCAACAAAGCTAAAAGCTGTTTTTTTGAAAAAATAAACAAAATTGACAAACCATTAGCAAGACTCATTAAGAAACAAAGAGAGAAGAACCAAATTAACAAAATTAGAAATGAAAATGGAGAGATCACAACAGACAACAGTGAAATACCAAGGATCATAAGAGACTACTACCAGCAGCTCTATGCCAATAAAATGGACAACTTGGATGAAATGGACAAATTCTTAGAAAAGTATAACTTTCCAAAACTGAACCAGGAAGAAATAGAAGATCTTAACAGACCCATCACAAGCAAGGAAATCGAAACTGTAATCAAAAATCTTCCAGCAAACAAAAGCCCAGGACCAGATGGCTTCACAGCTGAATTCTACCAAAAATTTAGAGACGAGCTAACACCTATCTTACTCAAACTCTTCCAGAAAATTGCAGATGAAGGTAAGCTTCCAAACTCATTCTATGAGGCCACCATCACCCTAATTCCAAAACCAGACAAAGATGCCACAAAATAAGAAAACTACAGGCCAATATCACTGATGAACATAGATGCAAAAATCCTTAACAAAATTCTAGCAAACAGAATCCAACAACATATTAAAAAAATCATACACCATGACCAAGTGGGCTTTATCCCAGGAATGCAGGGATTCTTTAATATCTACAAATCAATCAATGTAATACACCACGTTAACAAATTGAAAGATAAAAACCATATGATTATCTCAATAGATGCAGAGAAAGCCTTTGACAAAATTCGACAATGATTCTTAAGATTCTAAAATCATGTTTCTGGATCAATAGCAATTCAAAGTATTAGGTGAATAAAACCTCTGTCCAAAAAATATTTTAGAATTGATATGTGCACCTTCAAACAAAAAATATAAAGTATTCTCTCAAATACACATCTAAAAATGTCACTTTTTCAATACAAAAATCCATGACATCTCTCTGTCTAAAAGACCCTTTAAGAAATAATTTCAAATAACTTCTCCAGATTTAAATCTCTCTTATTTTTTCCTATATACGATTTAATCACAATGTGTTTATTTTTATTTTTGTCTTTTTTTTTTTTTTTCTTGCTCATCAGTTTATCACTGTTGGAGAGGTAAAACTTCTACTCATTTAGAGTTTCCGCTAGGGCTGAGAATTCAATTGAAATAAGACAAATTAAGAGGAGAAAAGCATATATATTTATGTAATTTACATTTTTATGTGACACACATAAGAAATGCAGATACAAAGATATGGCAAAACTTAAATGCTCAGAGAAGAGGGCAACAGAGGATGGGATGGTTGGATGGCATCACTGACTTACTGTACATGAGTTTAAGCAAACTCCAGGAGATAGTGAAGGACAGGGAAGCCTGGTATGCTGCAGTTCATGGGGTCACAAAGATCAGATATGACTTGGAGATTGAACAACAATATACTAGGTTGAACAAAGACAATTGTGATAAAGTGACTAAAGTATTTAGGGAGGCTAAAGGAAGATAAGAATTATTTTAACAAGGTCTGTTTGTAGAGATTTCTCTGAGCTCCAACTTCCTATCCTTGATGATAAGAATGTTACTTGTTCTTGATATATGGAGGACATCTTTAATATGAGGGTTCTATCTCCTGCTTTCAGGAAGAAAAAGGGAATGGTCAGAGAGCCCTTCTTATACCTGATTTTTTTTTAAGTGCCTCAGTTCAAAATAATCTCATATAGCATGTTTTAGGATGACATCGTCTGGTTTCTTCCATCACATCTTGTCACTTTCTTACCTCACACCCTGTCAAGGCTTCCTGCCATTATTGGGTTTTAATCTAATCTACCTTCTCATCCTAAATGATTTTGGATTCCATGTTTCTGCTTACACAGCCTCAGTTTCAGAAAGTCATTCCAAACTAAAGTGAAAATGAAAGTGTTAGTCGCTCAGTTATGTCCAGTGTTTTGCGGGCCCATGGACTGTAGCCTACCAGGCTTCTCTTTCTATGGAATTCTCCAGGCAAGAATACTGGAGTGGGTAACCACTCCCTTCTCCAGGGGATCTTCCTGACCCAGGGATTGAAACCAGGCCTCCTGTATTGCAGCAGACTCTTTACCATCTGAGCCAGCAAGGAAGCCCAAACTAATAATTCTCCTATTGAAATGAAGCAGGACCCTGTGAGTCCTTCCCAAGTACAAAAGCCTGTCCATGGACCACATTTATTGCTTGTAGGAAAAGACAAGTTTCTTATACTTTCTCTGAGTTCCAAACGGTGAATTCAAACAGTTATTAATTAGGAAAGTGAGGGGATGCAGAAATAAAAGAAAGGAAGTCAAGAAACAATAGTGCAGCCATGGGGCAGAGTTCTGGTTCCCCTGGAAGAGATATGCATGACAACCTAATACACATCTCTGAGTTATTCTCAGGAACGAATACCCTCACCCCAGGCTGAGCACAAACACATGGACCCCAGACTGGTCGGAACCAGAAGGCTGATGACTGAGATTACTGAAACACCACCCTGTTACCTCACCACCAATCAATGAGAGGAAGATCACACAGCCTGCAGACCTCCCCCAAATTTTACCTCTAAAAACTCTTCCCTGAAAACTATCAGGGAATTCCAGTTGTTCGAGTACCACCTACTCAGGACTCTTTATCAGGTGCCTTACAATAAACATTACACTTTCCTTCATCACAACTCAATGTCAATAAGTTAGTTTCACTGTGTGCAGGTAAGCAGACCCAAGCTTGGTTCAGTAACACTAGTCCCATTCAAATCTACTGGGTCATGCTACCTTTGAATGGTTTAACATGTCTCAGTTGACCATCATGGCAAAATGATATTATAACTATTGGTAACTACTTATGCACATATTCCTGACAGATCATATTTATTGTCATAGCCCTAACATGTAACTACTACACAAAGAAGATACCAAATATACTATGTCTGCTGAATACAGGCATCTATGAAGGAATTAACTTGTGATAAGAGTATCAACGGCTTTAACTTAGTTTTCCTTAAGACATTTTACAAACATACATGAATGAGACTATTACTTGGAAAAGGAAGAATAATAAATGTTTTCAATTAATAAACATCCACTAAGTTGATATATCCCCTTCATGGGTCACAGCTTCGTCAGAACACAGGGGTTTGCATAACTCAGTGAACCCTTAAGTCATGCTGTGCAGGTCCATCCAAGACAGGTGGGTCATAGTGAAGAGTTCTGACAAAATGTAGTCCACTGGAAGAGGGAGGGGCAAAAAATACTCCAGTATTCTTGCCACGAGAATCCCATGAACAGTATGAAAAGGCAAAAGATATGACACCAGAAACTGAGCCTCCCAGGTCAGAAATTGTTCAATATGCTACTGGGGAAGAGCAGAAGACAATTGCTAATAGCTCCAGAAATAATGAAGTGGCTGGGCCAAAGTGGAAACGATGCTCAATTGTGGATGGTGAAAGTACAGTTAGATGCTGTAAAGAACAATATCACATAGGAACTTAGAATGTAAGGCCCGAGAATCAAGGTAAACTGGACATGGTCAAGCAGGAGATGGCAAGAGTGAATATCAACCCTTTAGGAGTCAGTGAACTAAAATGGACAGGAATGGGCGAATTTAATTCAGATAATGATTATATCTACTACTATGGCCACGAATACCTTAGAAGAAATGGAGTAGCCATCATAGTCAACAAGAATCTGAAATGCAGTACTTAGGTGGCCTTCTTCAATGAACAATGCAAATAAGAAAACAACAGAATGGGAAAGAATAGAGATCTCTTCAAGAAAATTGGAGAGATCAAGGAAGCATTTCATGCAAGAATGGGAACAATAAAGGATGAAATAGTAAAGAGTATATCAAGGCCATACAGAGAATTAAAAAGCAGAGGCATCACTTTGCCAACAAAGGTCTGTATTGTCAAAGCTATGGTTTTTCCAGTAGTTCTATATGGATGTGAGAGTTGGACCAGAATGAAGGCTGAGCCCTAAAGAACTGATGCTTTTAAATTGTCCTGCTGTGAAGACTCTTGAGAGATTCCTCTGGACTGCAAGGAGATCAAACCATTAAATCCCAAAGGAAATCAGTCCTGAATATTCACTGGAAGGACTGATACTGAAGCTGAAGCTCCAACTGGCTCATTGGTAAAGAGTCTGATGCTGGGAAAAATTGAAAGCAAAAGAAGAGGGCAGCAGAGGATGAAATGGTTATGTAGCATCACTGACTCAATGGACATGGATTTAAGCAAACTCCAGGAGATAGGGAAGAACAGGGGAGCCTGGTGAGCTGCAGTCTATGGGGTCACAAATAACTGGACACAACTTAGCAACTGAACAACAACAACAAAAGTTAATATGAATATATGATCACTAATAACAGCAGTAACACACAATTGAAAACAGAGGCATGTTCAACACTTGGCAGTTACAAGAATGTAAAATAGGACCTGACTTTGATGGTCAAGTTTAAATACAAGGTAGGTACAGGATAGGAAATACAATTAAATAAGGCAACCCAAAGTGTTTGTCAGTTTCTGGCACAAATTAGTATTCAATGAATATTTTCTTGGTAATAAGTACAGTTCAGTAACTCAGTCGTGTCCGACTCTTTGCAACCCCATGAACCACAGCACGCCAGGATTCCCTGTCTGTCACCAACTCCCAGAGTCCACCCAAACTCATGTCCATTGAGTTGGTGATGCCACCCAACCATCAAATCCTCTGTTGTCCCCTTCTCCTCCTACCCTCAATCTCTCCCAGCATCAGGGTCTTTTCAAATGAGTCAGCTCTTCGCATCAGGCCAAAGTATTGGAATTTCAGCTTCAACATCAGTCCTTCCAATGAACATCCAGGACTGATCTCCTTTAGGATGGACTGCTTGGATCTCCTTGCAGTCCAAGGGACTCTTCAAGAGTCTTCACCAACACCATAGTTCAAAAGCATCCATTCTACTGTGCTCAGCTTTCTTTATAGTCCAACTCTCACATCCATACATGACCACTGGAAAAACCATAGCCTTGACTAGATGGACCTTTGTTGGCAAAGTAATGTCTCTGCTTTTTAATATGCTGTCTAGGTCGGTCATAACTTTCCTTACAAGGAGTAAGCATCTTTTAATTTCATGACTGCAATCACCATCTGCAGGGATTTTGGAGCCCAGAAAAATAAAGTCAGCCACTGTTTCCACTGCTTCCCCATCTGTTTGCAATGAAATGATGGGACTGGATGCCATAATGCTTGTTTTCTGAATGTTGAGCTTTAAGCCACTTTTTGACTCTCCTCTTTCACTTTCATCAAGAGGCTCTTTAGTTCTTCTTCACTTTCTGCCATAAGGGTGGTGCCATCTTCATATCTGAGGTTATTGATATTTCTCCCAGCAATCTTGATTCCAACTTGTGCTTCCTCCAGCCCAGCATTTCTCATGAAGTACTCTGCATATAAGTTAAATAAGTAGGGTGACAATATACAGCCTTGATGTACTCCTTTTCCTATTTGGAACCAGTCTGTTGTTCCATGTCCAGTTCTAACTGTTGCTTCCTGACCTGCATACAGATTTCTCAAGAGGCAGGTCAGGTGGTCTGGTATTCCCATCTCTTTCAGAATTTTCCACAGCTTATTGTGATCCACACAGTCAAAGGCTTTGCCATAGTCAATAAAGCAGAAATAGGTGTTTCTGTGGAACTCTCTTGCTTTTTCAGTGATCCAGCAGATGTTAGCAATTTAATCTCTGATTTCTCTGCCTTTTCTAAAACCAGCCTGAACATCTGGACATTCACCGTTCACGTACTGCTGAAGCCTGGCTTGGAGAATTTTAAGCATTGGTAATAAGAGGATGGTGGTAATGATTCTAAGGATCAAATGAACATCAAAACTCTCACAGGCATTAAGAAAAATCTCATAGATAGGAGCAGTAAGTCTTCATGGTAAGAAAGTTGAGATTCAGATCATTGTAAAATGGGGAGATGAAACTATAGGCAGGCAGTTGGCACATAAGTAAGAAATGCATTTGCATTAGAAAAACACCATTCCCTAAGAAAGCTGCAATTTAAAAAGATTAGAGAGGGATAGATAAGGTCAAGGTTGTGGGATATTTTTAATGTCTGGCCTCAAAATTTGATGTTTACTGTGAAGGTTATTGGGAATCATCAGAAGTTTATGAATAGGAAGGATGACATTGACAATAGTAGTGCTTAGAATGAGCCTTGCAACAACGCCCTGGGGAAAGATGTTAGATTGAAGAGAGAATAGAAACAGGGAAATAAAAGTTTATTTACATTATGAATTAAGTAATATAGTACTGTTTGAACAAATATCACATTATTAGAAATCATTCTAGAGAAAATGAAATGTTATTATAAGGTCACATACTCAAGAAAGTCTGCAATCTTTCTAAGGAGAGATTTAAATACAAGAAATAGACTTAGAATGACAAAGAAGATGAAATATAGTAATGTTCTTAATTTACACTCGTAAGAAGTGAACAAGATCAGAGAAAGACAACATGAGAGTCACTGGGGAAGACTTCATGAAAAAGTGACATTTGAAAATTGTGCTGAAATGGTGAGTAAGATTTAAGTAGCCAAAAAAAGTATAGGGAAAATAAAGACATCTTGAATGAGACACAGCATAAAGAAAAGTGTGGAGAAATGAAAGAGTACAGTATGTGCTTAGAACAATAATTGTAAAGAGATAATAATTGATGAATCTATATATGGGTTAAGAGAAGTGTGGATAAAACTATGAGATCTAAGTAGATGTTCAAATGGCATCATAGGTCAATATGTGTTCACTATCTAATTGTCTACTTAGTTTCAGGCATTGCTCTAATATTTTCAGATGCAGATTTGTTTAATGTTCACAATAACCCTATGAAGTAGGCATTATCCTCACTCCACAGATGAAGAAGCTTAAAGCTTAACTTATAAAACAGGACATCAGTACTGCCTCATTCTATCAACCTGAAGCCCAGAATAGTCTTTACCAGTAAATGGCAGGAGGACACAAAGAGTATCACATTTTCAAACTCCTTAATACATGTTTCTCAGGGTTTTGTTAACATAGTCATACTTTTTATTACATCCTTTAAAAAAAAAAAGTCTTTATTAGGAACTTCCCTGGCTTCCAATTGTTAACACTCTGCATTGCCACTGCAGGGGGCACACATTCAAACCCTGGCTGGGGAAATAAGATACCACATGCCTTGGGGTGTAGTAAAAGAACCCCCAAACAAAGTCTTTCTTAGTGGTAAAACCCACTTTCTAAAACTGGAGTTATAAATGGAGCCATAAGCCAGCACTCTGTAATTGAGATGAAATCATTAGAAGGCAGCTTGTCTTAGATTCCTCCTGTTGGGGGGGAGGGTGGGCTGCACTGTGGTGGTTACAGGGAAAAAACAAACATGTAACATCATCTTAGAGATATCTGTAGAAAACCACCAGAGGCTTAAATAAGATTTAAGTTAATGGGCTACATGCTAGCAGTGACAATTTACAGATCTGTAAGCTAACATGCAAAGAACTGATTCATCGGAAAAGACCCTGATGCTGGGAAAGATTGAAGGCAGGAGGAGAAGGGGACAACAGAGGATGAGATGGCTGGATGGCATCACTGACTCAGTGGACATGGTGTGAGCAAGCTCCGGGAGTTGGTGATGGACAAGGGAAACATGATGTGCTGCAGTCCATGGAGTCACAAAGAGTCAGACACGACCAAGTAACTGAACTGAACTGAAGCTAGCAAGAAAAAGAGAATAGGTACATTTAAAACATCCTACAAAAACACTGGCACATCTCAATAGATAGATACAGACCATAAGAAAAGTTGAGAGAGAGAGAAATTGAAGGGCAGAATAACATGCCATCCCAAAATATGCCACTTTGGTTTATCGATTATTTCATGCTGTAGGCACTTGAAAAACAGCAAATGCAGGGAGAGGCTTTCTCTGAACTCTCCTCATCTACCTAAAGACAGATCCTTCAAAAGGCATTCAATTGTCTAAATCCCCTCCCTGAGAGTTTCATCACCAAGGAGGATTGATTTTTATCACAAAAAAGGAGAGGAAAAATTGATAGAAAATCCCAAAAACTTTGTCACAAACCACACACCTCATCTCTTCTTCTTAGAGACATTCATCTTTCCTAAATATCATCTACTCTCCACTAAAAGGCCTACATCACCCTCCCCTTTCCCTATTAAGATGGTATTTAAGTCTTAATTCTAAGCCACTTGGAGGAGTGACTCATTTTTTTTCCCCTAGATATATCCTATATTATATGAGGCATACATGTTAACTTCTGTTGGTTTTTCTTGTTACTCTGTCTTTTATGAAAGAGGACTCAGATAAACTCTAAGAAGAATACAGGGAAAATTACTTCGCCTTCCCTATGATACCTATATCAACACACACATATGCTGCTAATTCAGCTGCAAAAATGATGCCTTACAGAATGACTGGACTCCCTGGGTGGTTCAGTGGTAAAGAATCTGCCTGCCAATTCAGGAGAGGCAGTTTCCATCTCTGGGTCAGGAAGATCCCCTAGAGGAGGAAATGGCAACTTCCTCCAGTATTCTTGCCTGAAAAGTTTCATGGACAGAGGAGCCTGGCTGACTGCAGTCCATGGAGTCACAAGAGTCGAACATGATTGGGCACACACTCAGAAGGGCTATTTTTAAATGAATATACTAGTTACTTTCAGTCAAGTAAAATATAACCACACAATCTTAAGCAAAAGACTATACACAGTAAGATTATTTACTTACTTAATTGAATCTTACAAGGGTTATTAAAAACAAAAACAAAACAACACAGGCTCAAAATGGTGTCATGAAATGGCTAAGAAAGAAAAGAAAGTGAAGTCGCTCACTTGTGTCCGCCTATTTGCGACCCCATAGACTGTAGCCTACCATAGACTGAAGCCTACAGACTCTTCCGTCCATGGGATTTTCCAGGCAAGAGTACCAGAGTGGGTTGCCATTTCCTTCTCCGGGGGAATCTTCCCAACCCAGGGATCGAACCCGGGTCTCCCGGATTGCAGGCAGACGCTTTACCCTCTGGGCCAATCCCAAGATAAAAAATCTAGAATTTAACTTCTGATCTAATCACAGTTTCAGTCTCTTCCAAAAACGTAATCTTAGTCAGGCAGTCTGGAAATTTCTGGTGTAAGCACCAGTAAAATAATCTGTGCCCCTGAACCTTCAGTAACCCCCAGAGGAAGAAGAGGCAAGCAGCATAATAAAACCTTTGCCAAATTCCCTTCCCCTAGGGAAAATGATGTCTTGGCTTAAAAATAACCCTCTCTTTTCTTTTGCTAATACCTTCTTGCCCTACCCTCCTTCTTCCTATAAACACCTTTCAATTTGTACAACCCCTCTGAGCATCCTTCTAGGTGTTAGATGGGAGGACGTTTGATTCATGAATCTTTGAAAAAAGCCTATTAGAGCTTCAAATTTCCACCACTGAATTTTGTGTGTTTAACAGGATGTTTGCCTTGAAAGTTCCAAGTTAAGTGACAGTGTAATGGGAAGACTATGGGAACTGGATTCTAAATGGGTTTCTAACAACCACTTACCACTTATGAGTAATAGCAACATTAGCAAGTTACTTACTATCTCAACCTAAATTGTATAACCTGCACAATGAGATACAATTACTGGGTTTCATGGTTTTTATGAGAAATACCTAAAATCACGTGAGATGACTAGTTCCAAGTTTGGCATAGAAAACAGTCAGTGAAAACTAAGTCCTTTGACCTTGCGTATGGTTGTCTTGCGTATGAGAAAGATTGAAGGCAAAAGAAGAGGGCGGCAGAGGATGAAATCATCAACTAGAAATCATCACCGACTCAATGGAAATGTACTTGAGCAAACTCCAGGTGATAGTGGAGGACAGGGAAGCCTGGCATGTTGCAGTGTATGGGGTTGCAAAGAGTCAGACACGGCTTAGCGACTAACTTAGCAACACGTGGTTGTCTTGTTTGTGATCCCTGAGAAGCAAATCCTGAAACAAGACTTGAAATGTAAGAAGTAATCTGAGAGGTGATGCCGAAAGACACAGGAAGGGGAGAAGAGAGGCAGGGAACAAGGCCAAGATCAAGAATCAGACCATCAGGTTTTGTGTAAATGAAGCTCAACTCCACTGTAGAAACTTGGGGAACAGAGTAGAACACATCTTTTAATTAACCAAAATGAGAAGCAAGGAAGCTAGTTTATTTATCCACTAGTCCCCATCTGTCCGGGGCTAAACAATGCTCACTAGGGCATTAACTGTCTGGCTTTCCTGGCTTGTCATTTGTATTAGCCCAGGATGTTCCCCTTGGCCAAAAAAAAAAAAAGAGAGTTCAGAGGCACAGAGAGTTACAGGTACTCATGGATACAAAAAGTGCCAAAATGGTGTCATTCAGGCTAAAGTCAAAGATTAAAAACCTAGAATTTAATACCTGATCTAATCGCAGTTTCAACCACTTCCAAAAATGTAATCTTAGTCAATCAGTCTGAAAATTTCTGGTCTAGGCATCAGTAAAATAATCCGTACCCATGGGCATTCTCTATCCTCCAGAGAAAGAGGAGGCAAGCAGTATATTAAAACCTTTGCCAAGTTCCCTTCCCCCAAGGAAGATGATGTCTTGGCTTAAAAATAATGCTCTTTTTTCTTTTGCTAATACCTTCTTGTCCCACCCTCCTTCTTCTTTAAAAACCTTTCAATTCGTACAACCCCTCTGAGCATAGACTGCTACTTGATTCAGAGCTGAGGGAACTGAGAATAAAGAGAATGTGCAGGAACCCACAGTATCTGCTAGAGGGATGCATGCATGCATGCTAAGTCGTTTCAGTCATGCCTGACTCTGTGTGACCCTATGGGCCATAGCCCTCCAGGCTCCCTGCTAGAAGGAGAGAAGACTTTTACTTTTTATTTCTTAAAATATTTATTTATTTGGCTGCATCAGGTCTCAGTTAAGGCACCTGGGATCTGCCTTGAATCATGGGGACTCTTTCCTTGCGGCATAGGGACTCTCGAGTTTTGGCACGTGGGCTCTAGAGTCTGTGGGCTCAGTAGCTATGTGCGAGCTTCATTGCTCTGTGGGATCTTAATTCCCCAATCAGGGGTTGAACCAGCATCTCTTGTGTTGCAGGGCAGATTCTTAACCACTGAATCACCAGAGAAGTCCCTAGAACAGTATTTTTAAATGCCACTCTTTCCAACAATTTGCCAAGATTCAGTATTCATTCCTTCCATTTGATTCCTCTAAGTTCCAGTGTTCAACAACCATTAATAGTCTTGTGTACTGATTTTCCCCAAGCTCCCAGGACATGGTAGGCATTTAATAGGTATTTTCTTTCATTTTATAATATAGAATATTTATTCTTTACTTGTAAAGAGTGAGGCGTTGTAATAAGTGATGTAGAAACATGTTTGGTACACTGTTTGATTTGATCTTCATTATTTTCCTGTAATCTCCAAGTGCGTGTGTGTGTGTGTGTGTGTGTGTGTGTGTGTGTGTGTGTGCTGAGTTATTCAGTCATGTCCAACTCTTTTGTGACCCCATGAACTTTAACACTGCCAGACTCTTCTGTCCATGGGATTTTTTGAGGCAAGAATACTGGAGCCAGTTGCCACTTGCTACTTCAGGGGATCTTCCCAGTCCAGGGGTTGAACCGGTGTCTTTTGTGTCTCCTGCATTGGCAGGCAGATTCTTTACCATTAGCACCGCCTGGAAAGCCCTCATCTTCATTTAAGAGAGGTGAAAAGGATGACACGGGTTAAAATATAGGCTCAGAACCATACAATAGACTAACTGCAAAGCCGTGTGCTTGATGACTAGGAGATTGTCTTCCTCCCAACTCTCGCAACCTTGGAGACCTCATTCATGTTCATGCCTTATGTAATGATCTTTGGTGGTTGACACCAAAATGGTAAACTCTAGTCCTCCCTCTTTGGTTATCATACCACCCCCTCAAATTAAATTTCTCTAAAACGAAGCTCTCCTGTCTTCCAGCAATTTCTCTTGTCGACAAATTGTATCAAGGGTATGAGGCTCAAATCGTCTGAACAAGTCCTGATGCGATACACCCTCCCCAGCATAATAAGTATAAAAATTTATGTGGCTAGTTTTTAACTGATTCTCTACTATGTACTAACAGCTTAAATGACTTGGGTCTTATGAAGATTTGCACAAATCCAGATGCTAATCTGGACATAAATATCATGAAGGAGACAATAGGTAAGAACCACACATGAGATACATAAGTAATGATGTATGAAAAAGTGAGATGACAGGACTGTAAAATTCTCTGTGGTCTTTTCTGTGATGCCTTTTCCTCTGCCTACAAAGGGCTCGATTATTCTAGGGTGGGATTCCATCGCAAAAGGAATAATCTGTTTTATTTACATATCCAGGCCATTAATAACCCATCTTGGAATCACTGGTATAATAAACTCCTCTGCAATGAGTAGCAGTGAGTGGCTGGAGGTTGCATGTGTGTATGCTCAGTTACTCAGTCATGTCCAACACTTTGCAGCCCAGTGAACCATAACCCACCAGGATCCTCTGTCCATGGAATTTTTCAGGCAAGAATACTGGAGAGGGTTGCCATTTCCTACTCCAGGAGATCTTCCCAACCCAGGGATCAAACACACACATCTTGCATCTCCTGCATTGGCAGGAAGATTCTTTACCACTGCACCACCTGGGTGGAAGTTAGGTTATTCATTATTGCTTTAGGCCTGACTGGAATTACCCTTGTTCTCAGGAAAGTTTAAGACAAAAAACTTTATACTGTTCCTGTCTCTTTTAAGGCTTAATGGCTGGAGGAATACAATATTTCAAGCTTTGTGATAATTCAGTAATGCAGAATTTTAGATCCAAAAAGCCTCTTCCATCATAAACATGCTGATAACTATAAAATAACCATTTCTCTCTTAAATGGGGACAATGTTATCAAAATGAGGCTAGTGTCAGTAATACCATGCTGCATTAGTTGAGTACTTATATTCACAAACAACATCTATTTATTATCACATGAGATGGAAACAGTCTAGGCATGGCGGTTGCAGAAGTAAACAAAATATTCAGAGGCATATCCCTGGGGGTGGAAGAGTGATTTCACAGCCTTGATGGAGTTTGAAGCTCAAATTAAAATTGTCTAGGGCAACTGTTGTTTCTCTTATCCATTCAGAATCATCCAAGAGATTACTTGGATTCTGCTAAACAAAGGAAGCCATGAATCTGCTGATCATGATAAAAGACTCTGTCTAGAAATGTATGTGTTTTTCTTTTTTACCCCTGAGATAATGATTAAATAGCTTCAAATACAGGTAAGCCTAAGATTTATCATGAGAAGACTAAGTAGAGCCATCCAATATTAGATTCTAGTTGGTTTTAACACACCTTAATTTTAGGGGGAAATAAAGAAATATAACATAACCCTGACATTCATTAAAATAAGACAGCCGCCAGGCAAGACTTGAGGCTCTGTACTGCTTCAAAGCATTTCCATTCATCCCAACTGAAACCATTAGGCATGCACGCCCATAGATTACGAAAGTTTACAGCAAAGCCTCTATTACCAGGACAACTTCATTCATATTCCTGGCCTTGGAATCCATTCCACACTTTATGTTCCTTTTCAGACAATATTATTATACACCAGATGAGAGTTACAGAACAAAACCGGCATATACCCTTTTTACTCGTCAATGAAAATTTTAAAAGACTGACCTTCTGTTACATTGGCTTCAGGATTTTTTTTAAAGTAATTTCATTTATTTCTCTGTGGCACTGGGCCTTAGTTGCCTCTCTCAGAATCTTTAATTGTGGCATGCAAACTCTTAGTTGCAGCATACGGGATCAAGTTCCCTGACCAGGGATCAAGCCCAGGCCCCCTGTACTGGGAGGTCAGAGTCTTTGCCACTGGACCACCAGGGAAGTCCCGGCTTCAGATGTTTTTAGGGTGATAAAATATTGATCCAGTTGAAGTCTCTCTCATAGCTCCTTTCAATACACTAACTTCTTGGCTTGTGATGTGCTAGACCTTGAACACTTTTTCTCTGCTCTTCACTTGGCCAACTCCTACTCACCTTTCAAATTTTAACTTAAGAGCTCAAATCAGGCCTAAAAGAAGCCCAAGTTATACAATGAGTTATACAATTTCAAAACATTCTGTACTTTTTAGAAGAACTTGGCTCAATTTTAAGTATGTAGTTTCAGTGGAATGATTCAGTTTAATGCCTCTCTTTTCTAAGTACTTCTGAGCTATGTCTGTCTGTCTTTTCCATCTGCCCAGCACATGGCTTGACAGAAACTCAGCAAATATTTGCTGAGTCAGTGAAAGAAACAGCATTCAAAATGATGATCCTATAGTGAATATAGTAGAAGGTTTGTGCAACATCATGTACAAAATGAAACCAATTGAGCATTTATGATTTAAATGCAATTTCTGTGAAACCCAGTGCACTGAAAATTCACTGTTCCTTACCTTTTCTCTCCTACTTCTCTTTGGATTCATATTTGGGTGCTACCCAAGATGCTTTGGACTTCCCAAGTGGTGCTAGTGGTTAAGAAACTGCCTGCCAATGCTGGAGACATAAGAGACACAGGTTTGATCCCTGGATTGGGAAGATTCCCTGGAGGAGGGCTTGGCAACCTACTCCAATATTGTTGTCTGGAGAGTCCCACGGACAGAGGAGCCTGGCGGGCTACAGTCTGTAGGGTTGCCCAGAGCTGGATGTGACTGAAGCGACAGCACAGCACACAAGATGCTTTACTTTTCAAATGAAAATAGGTTTTGTTAGTTTTCGATGCATTTTTCTACATTAACTCAAAATGAGAGGCAAACGAACTAATGTGTCAAATTCCACGCAGACTGTGATTTGTTCTATAGCATTTCTGGTCTGTCGCATTTTGTCACTCTCTTTCTTGCTATTGTACATTTGTCACAAGAATATGATTTCTCTTGACAGTATTGATTGTCTGCCTTTTACTATCTCAAAATAGATATTTGAATCTCTGTTCACTCGGGGCTGGTGCACTGGGATGACCCAGAGGGATGGGATGGGGAGGGAGGTGGGAGGGGGGTTCAGGAAGGGGAACACATGTACACCCATGGCGGATTCAAGTCAGTGTATGCAAAACCAATACAATGTTTTAAAGTAAAATAAATTAATTAATTTAAAAAAAAAAAACCCAGACATGTGAGAGAGAGAGAAAGAGATTGCCATGGATGGGACTCTTTTTTAGATATACAAGATTGTAAGACATTTCACAAGTTCCCTCTCTACCTTTTCAATGGAAATATTCTGATCTCTAATCCATTTTATACGGAGAGTAGAAAAACGCAATCCCAAGCTCTACAGAATATTACTTGTTTTACAGCATGAGGAAAAAAATTTTCATTGAAAGATTCAGAATTTAGGCAGCTGAATAAGTTAATAATTAGGTCATGTGTGTGTGCTAAGTCACTTCAGTCATGTCTGACTCTGTGCAACCCTATGGACTGTAGCCCGCCAGGCTCCTCTGTCCATGGGAGTCTCCAGGCAAGAATACTGGAGTGGGTTGCCATTTCCTCCTCCAGGGGATCTCCCCAATTCAGAGATGGAACCTGCTTCTCTTATATTTCCTGAATTGGCAGGCGGATTCTCTACCACTAGCATCACCTCAAAGTCAGTGGTTCTCAAATTTCAAGTTTATCAAAATTTCCTGGAGAGCCTGTTAAAACACAAATTGCTGGGCCCCACATCCAGAATTTTTGATGCAGTGAATTCATGTGGAGTCTGAGAATTTGCATCTCTAACAAATTGTCAGGGTATAGTAAGCTGGTGAAGTGAAAGTCACTCAGTCGTGTCCAACTCTTTGGGACCCCATGGACTATACAGTCCATGGGATTCTCCAGCCCAGAATACTGGAGTGGGTGGCCATTCCCTTCTCCAGGGGATCTTCCCAACCCTGGGACCTCACACTGCAGGTCCTTGCACTGCAGAGACCATCGAACCCAGGTCTGTCGCACCGCAGTTAGATTCCTTACCAACTGGGCCACCAGAGAAGCCCAGTAATGTTGATGTATACTTCAAAGACAACTGCATTAGATAGTTCACAAAGTAGATACTACAAGAAGAAATAAATTGTAGTAGAGATTTATGTTCTCAAAGAAAGTGCCTTTGCAAAATGACAGGGATGACTGTTCTTGATGAACCTCTTAGAATAATGGACAGAATTCTGGCAACACTCTTGAGGACTTAGGAAAATGTGTATTGCTAGTGCACCCCAGGAGAGCAGGTTTTCCTTATTAGACATAGCTTTGGAAAGTTCTTCTGCCATTTAATAGCCCTGTGAACTAGGAAAAAATTTGTTTCCCTATTTGTGCCTTAGTGTTTGAGGTATAAAATGGGGAGAAAAATTCATCTACCATGCTAGTGATTATAAATATTCAAGAAAATAATATGGAAAAGACCTTAGCCTACCACATGGTATATAGGAAACTAAAATTAAGAAGATAGTTCCCTTTGCTTACTGAAGATTCACACTGGTTAATTTTTAGGGCATGTATGTCAGCTTTATTTTTGGATACATTTAATAGAACAATATTCCAAGAATAGCTTTGCAGACTGGTAATCAATTTGAGCAGTCAAAAAAAGAGAGAAGTTTGAAGGCTGTCCATGAGGCTAACTCCACCAAATCATGCAAACATGAGATGAACTTGATTTCAGAGGCAGGATGAAGGAAGAAGTGAGAATTCCACTATTGAGTTTAGATGTCAACATCATCTCTAAAGCAATGACAGCAATTAAACCAAGTAATGTCTCTTGGTCTCAGCAGCAGCAAAGTCAGTAATATAAGCAGGTTATACATTTAGGCCAATATTCCCAGCTATAGTCTCCATTATCTTATAAAAGGTAAATATAATTTTGGAGACTGAAGCGAGTTACCAAAGACAGTCCCTTGTCTTCTGAAGGAAAATATTTGACCAGATGGTTTCTGGGTTTTCTGGCCACCTTCTCTGTAAAAGGATTTTTTTTTTTTTTAATTTTTAAAGTCTCTTCATTAGGATCAGCTCTGTCATTGAACAAAGAATTTTTTTCCCCCTGTATTCCAGAATCTTTGGTAAAGGAAAGCAACTCCTGAGAAAAGATTTATATAATTATTGAACATATAATAGACTCAAAAAGGAAATCCTCATGAAAATTAAACAGAAGAAAAAACAAGATTCATTCACTGTAGTTATAATAGGATAGAATCTGAGCTGATTACATTTTGAATTTTTAAAAATAATTACTACGAACTCTCCAGTTATAATTTCTTTGATATGATCCTAGGCAGCCATTCTCTTTTGGAATGTTATAGCTATTTCTGAATTGACATGTCACACTGCAGTGAAGCCAGGACCTTATATTTACTTCCCAAGAAAATCTGCCTTTGGCTTGAGGAGAGAAATGCCTCAAATTAGAAAAGAAATGAAAATCTCTAAGTTGATCAAAACTAAAAGAGGTCCCAGAAGATAATGAGAGATACTTAATAAGGAATTAAGGTTCATATTATGTCTGGGGGTGATGGTGGAATAGGCCTGTAATTCTGCAGACCCGGGTTCAAGTTCTCAGTTTGTTAGCTATGTAACTAGAATGTGTGCTTGACTTTGAGTCAATTTACTCATCACCAGAGTGATTTAGAGAAAACTTCTAATTAAATGACTTGCACATAGTATACAACTCATACTTTTCTCCTTTTTCCTAATGTTCTCAAAACTCTGGGAGGACTAAGCTAACTTGTGTTATAATGTTATGGGGAAAAAAAATGTTCAGAGGCTCATCACGTATTGTCTTGAATGGTGTCCTGATCAAATTTTATCTATTTACACTAACTATAAGGTAATTTTTCTAACTCCAGTTGAGACAAACATAAATTGAATTTTTCTGTTTCCATAGCAGTAACCTCTCCAATATCACCACTTCCCTGAAAATAACTGTCATTCAGGAAAAACAAGACAAAAATAGCACTTAAAAGCAATTAAGGAGAGAAGGAGAGAAGTTGAAAAAAAAAGAAAAATGAAAAAGTAATTATATAGGAGAATGATTTGAAGCTTCTTTAAGCCTAATGAAGAAAGGTTCAGAGTAAATGAGAAGTTAAAATATTATCTCTGCATCCTCTGGAGTGTTGAGAACTTGCACATCAATTCCCAATCAATATATTCAATAGGAAAGAATAAAAGTAAATATTTTTCTTCTATTAATCTCTTCAGAGACTTAAACTAGTTCACTTCTAGACTTCTATTCAAGCTCGCATGGCAAGATTTCATTTTTTTCTTTTTTGGAAGCTTAATTCATCAGCTATCCTGATAGTCTTTATTTTTAATATTTGATAGTAGGGATTTAGATGAATAAGAGAAACAATGACACTTTCTTAACATTTATTACTGTCCAAATCAGTCATTTTACTTATGACCTAGATTACTTCCCCAACAATAATATCTCATAATGCAATCCTACAAGCCTATCCAATCACTTTAATGAAGTTCCAAGAAGTCTGAAAAATAAAATGTCCTTTATGACTAATTTAATGGTCAGAGATAAAGTTGTCTGGATTTTTCTCCTAAATTGCCTGGTCTAGCAGTTAGCATCAGCTTCAACCCCCTTCATATAATGAGCAAAAAATTAAATTAGACTTGAAAGTCTTGAGCCATTATAATGGTTAAATCATATTTCTCTACTTTTTATGCCATGCATCTATATTTCTGCTGTATAATAGCAAGTGAACTCAGGAAAGGGACAGCTAATAAATGAAAGAATATTGTGAGATAATAACTACAATTCTCTTTAAAGGTCATCTATAGATGAGGAAGTATAATGCTCTGTTAATATTGCTTATCATTTTATGACTGAGCATCATTTCCTTGTAGAAATGTAACTCCAGATGTCACTTTTTCTTCTTCTCTCACACACAAAAAAACCAGATTAACATCTGACAATGAATTAATCTTGAGAAATGCCTTGGCTTGTAATGGATTTTTAAAAAGGAAAAAATATTCTGAATGAGGAAAAATGTTCTCTTTCAAGATGCCAAATTTATCTCACTTCTGTTTCTTTGGTTTTCTCTGGTTGTCCAAACTCTGAAAAATCTTTGTCATAAAATAGATTGAAGTAATATCTTGCCCTTGCCTTTAGTATAAATGAGAGTCAAACTGACATTTTAAATTTCTCAAAATAATATACAAAGAGTACAATTAAATACCCTACAAAGTATTGTTCTCCTCTGAATATTATACTACTGTTATTTATATTATATTATTTAATATAGCACATAATACATTTCTGTATCAATTAATAAGTAGTATAATATAATTTCTATCAAATGTGTTATTATTATAATTAAACATTATTTATTCCCCACAGTATTGGGTAATTATTTTATTATGCAAAATGATGCTCCATGAACATTCTGGTAGCTAGAATTTTATGGATATCAATAACTATCTCTTATAATTGTACTTTGACTATTATAGTCTGGCTCACAGTAGATACCAAATAAGTATGTACATAGTCTTATTCTGTGAAAATTATACCTATTCCTGAGACAACACTCAAAGAACTACCTGTGTCTTGCTTGGTTCAAAGACTGAAAATACTTTCAAGAATCATAAATCCTTATTGAAAATGCTTAGACACACATGAAGTTTCATAATGAGCTGATTTCCTTAATGTGCTTAATCTTCTCTGTTTTGGTCACTGATTTTCTGGTGTATTTAACTTAATTCTTGGTCGTCATCTCTATGTCCTTCATTCACACTTGCCTGTTAAAGAATTACACCTTGCTTGAGAAACTTTTCCCGCCTTTACCCATTTTAACCTTTTGAATACAATTGTCTACTTTCATCAAATTCTTTGCTTTATTAGCCAGCAAATACACATTTAATTAAGATGCTACTATGTGAACCAGCCCTATAATGTACACTATGAGAAAATACTAAATTAGCATAGTTTTGTGTGAGTTGAAGATATGGTGATTTTTATTATTAAATAACTGCCATTGTGGTAGGCAAACAGGAAGAGTTTAGGCTAAGAGACTGGACAATGAAGTGTGGGCGAAAGTAATTGGGAAACTTTCACTGAAGGGCTGGGACTCTAGTTCTGCATAAGTGAAATTTGAAGGAAGAAAGGGAGGACCATGTCTTGTCAAAGAAAAATACACTGAAAGTCATCAAAAAAAAAAAAAACACATTCAACATCTCAACATATCCCAGTGACTCTAGGACACCAAGGAAGGGTTTCACCATGCTTTCGTTTCACAGAACAGAGAGTACTGTGCTGCTTTCATATAGCACAGTGGGTAAAGATAAGGATATGAATGGTGGGACGTAATGATCCTGGCGATCCCAGCTGCTCGGGCTTCACCTGCCTGCCCTAAGGACAGAGGACATGAATATGCTCAGCAAATTCTAATCCTCACATCAGGGGAAGCCTGTGTGAAAGCTTAGGAAATGGTAAACAATACAAGGTTGCGCCTAACTTGTATATTTCTGTTTTTGAGGGACAAAGTTAAATGAAAGAGAATTTAGGGAAACGTATTTCTAGCACCAAAGGATGTCTCTGATAGCTGAGTGAAAGTCTGAAGTGAAAGTCACTCAGTCATGTCTGACTCTTTGTGACCCCATGGACTATACAGTCCATGGTCTTCTCCAGGCCAGAATACTGGAGGGGGTAGCCCTTCCCTTCTCCAGGGGATCTTCCCAAACCAGGGACTAACCCAGGTCTCCTGCACTGCAGGCAGATTCTTTAGCAGCTGAGCCCCCAGGGAAGCCCAAGAATACTGGAGGGGGTGGTCTATCCCTTCTCCAGCAGATCTTCCTGACCCAGGAATTGAACCATGGTCTCCTGCATTGCAGGTGGATTCTTTACCAACTGAGCTATCAGGGAAGCTGAGAGATGAACACAGGAGATTTTTTTTGAGGGGGGGGGGGTAATTTGAATTTTAGCAATGTTCAAATCAAACACTGATCTTGTTAATTTAGGAGAGAGGTCTCTTTTAAGATCCATTGTTTTTATTTAGTCGCTAAGTCATGTCCAACTCTTTTGCGACCCCATGGATGGTAGTCCACCATACTCCTCTGTCCATAGGATTTCCCAGGCAAGAATACTGGAGTGGGTTACCATTTCCTTCTTCAGGGGATCTTTCTGATCCAGGGATTGAACCCATGTCTCTTGCACTGGCAGGTAGATTCTTCACCACTGAGTCACCAGAAAGCTCCTTTAAGATCTATAGCTTGCCTATATTGAACTCCTAATATAGTTAAATAGTGTTCTGTGTAGGTGGTCAAGGATCTAGATATGGGTATACTGAGTGATTGGTTAAATTGAGATAAAATTTGGAATTGAAATAAGTGTTTATGTCCGGGTCATGAAAGGCTCAAAGTTTAATCAATCAAGTCTATTCTTACACTGTATCAAATCTAGCAAATTCTGACTTGTCTGTGTCAACCCCAAGGAGAATTCCATAGTAAAGCTGAATGGGAATATGCAAAATCTCATCCTAATCCTACATTTCCTACATGCGGAAAAAGAAAACCAGTAAAGTAAGGTGATCTGTTCAAAGAACCTCAGTGAATTCAATGTCCAAGACAGGGCTAAAACCCAACTTTCTCTCTCCCAGCCCACCATTCCCATACTGACTCACTGGCAATTTGCATGAATATTAGAATTTAATCTAGTCAGATCCTAGTTTTGCCACATTCGAAAGTTGCAGTTGAAGCCAGTGCCATTCCACTCCTCTATTTGTATCAGGTGCTAAAAATGAATGCAAGCATGTATCGGTTTGCTATCACTGTATAACAAACCGACTCATCATTAATAACTAAAACAAAAACTTATATTTGGCTCATGATGTTGTAAGTTAAAAACCTGGTTGAGGTTCAAGTGGGTGGTTCTCCCAACTTCAGTTGCACTCATTCATGTATCTATGATCTTATAAGGTTTGATAGCATGGTGACTGGGCAGAATTCAGAGAGAGAGAGCAGAGCCTTCAAAGGCCTCTTGTGGCCTATACACATAATTAGGATAATGTCATTTCCAACATATTTTATTGATCAAAGCAAGTCATAAGCTTGGCTCATGTTCGAGGGACGGATTGTAGATTCCACACCTTGATGAAAAGAGCTTCACAAGTCAAATATTAAGAACATGAACAGAGGGAGGGAAAAATCAGGGCCTATTTGCAAGCAATCTACCCCAGAGAAAAGGGACTTTCTTCAATATTCTTCTGCATTTACAATATAAGAAATAACTCGATTGGAAAGTTGAATTCAGTGCTTTTAGTTTACATTAAATCTTTGAGAATAGGTTAAATGGCCTTAAATGTACAATTGGAGTGGGAGGAGGAGGAAGGAAAATCATTTTCGACAAAAAAAAAAAAAAAAATTAGCAATTATTAGTGATCATGAATGGGAATTGAAACAAATTGAGACTATATTAATGGAAATAAAAATATCTGAGTCATCTTCTTCCTACATCCTTACACAATCCTTTTCAATATGCTTTGCTGACATTACTTCCTCTACCAGACCTACATGTAAGTGTTGGGCAGGATTTCATCCTTGGATTTTTTTTTCTCCTTTCTTTCTATATTTTCAAACTAGATGTCATCAGTCCTGTCACCTTAAATATCACAAATACACTGATGGCTGTCAAATGTAATTTACCAAACCAGAGCTTTCCTCTAAAATCAGATTTATAAGTGACTACCACTTCCACATTTCCAGCACTAACTCAAACATTCCATGCTCTAAAATAACTTATCGAATGGATTCTTTGTACATATAATAAGTGATAAAATAAGAATTTTCCCAAGTTTTTTTTTATCAAGATTAATTACCAATATTCACATAAAACCTATTTCCTAAATTCTTCATTTTTGTCCATCAATAATTTTAGTTCTATTTACTTCTAAAATACACCTCAAATCTGAGCACAGTTTACAAATACTCCGCTTAGTCCAATGACCATTTTCCATGACCTCCAACAAGTCTCCTATTTTTTCCAAGGGCAGTGAGAATAACCTTTTATGAAAGTGCAACAGGACTTCCCTGGCCAATGCAGAAGACATGAGTTCAATCCCTGGTCCAGGAAGATCCCACAAGCTTTGGAGCTACTAAGTCCATGCACCACAACTACCGAGTCTGAGCTGTAGAGCCCGGGAGCCTCAAGTACTGAGCCTAAGTGCTGCAACTACTGAAGCCCGGATGCCTGAGAGCTCATGCTCTGCAACACAAGAAGCCACTGAAATAAGAAACCCATGCAGCCCAAATAGAAAGTAGCCGCCTCTCACCATGACTACAGAGAGCTGGCATGCAGCCGTGAAGACCCAGCACAACCAAAAATAAAAAAATAAATACAATTATAAAAACAAGCAAACAAAAAGTACAGCAGACCATGTCACTGCTTTGCCTAAACTTAACCAGTAGAACACCATTTTGTTTATATTAAAGTTTAAACTCCTTACCATAGCCTAAATGGTTCCATCTACATCTCCATCTTCAGGTCTACTACCCATTATGATGCTACATCTAGGACCCTACAGTCGTTGTTCCCTTCCACTTAAAATTCTCTGTCCACATTTCTGCATGAATGCCTTCTCGTCATTTTGATCCCAACTCAAATGGAAACTCAGAAAGATTAAATCTAGCCATTCTAAGCAGAACCCTTCCACCAGCCAATTACTCCACCATATTTCATTCTGCCAATTATCTTTAGCAATGAAAGTAACTAAAATCTTTATTGTATTGAATTCATTGTCTATTTTCTCCCCTAAAACATAACTTCATGATGACAGAAATTCTATTTTGTTCACCACTCTTCTCACAGGAGATGCTTGATAAATATTTATTAATCTCTAGTACTTTACAAAAGTCTACTTACTCAAGAGAAGACTCTACACATGGACATCACCAGATGGTCAATACTGAAATCAGACTGATTACATTCTTTGCAGCCAAAGATGGAGAAGCTCTATACAGTCAACAAGAACAAGAACAGGAGCTGACTGTGGCTCAGATCATGAACTCCTTATTGCCAAATTCAGACTTAAATTGAAGAAAGCAGGGAAAACCACTAGACCATTCAGGTATGACCTAAATCAAATCCCTTATGATTATACAGTGAAAGTGAGAAATAGATTCAAGGGATTGGATCTGATAGAGTGCCTGATGGACTATGGATGGAGGTTCATGGCATTGTACAAGAGACTGTGATCAAAACCATCCCCAAGAAAAAGAAATGCAAAAAAGCAAAATGGTTGTCTGAGGAGGCCTCACATGTAGCTAAAAAAAAAAACAACAAGAGAAGCTAAATGAAAAGGAGAAAAGGAAAGATACCCATGTGAATGCAGAGTCCCAAAGAATAGCAAGGAGAGATAAAAAAGCCTTCCTCAGTGATTAATGCAAAAAAAATAGAGGAAAATAATAGAATGGGAAAGACTAGAGATATCTTCAGGAAAGGTAGAGATACCAAGGGAATATTTCATGCAAAGATGGGCACAACAAAGGACAGAAATGGTATGGACCTAGCAGAAGCAGAAGACATTAAGAAGAGGTGGCAAGAATACACAGAGGAACAATACAAAAAATATCTTCACGACCCAGATAACCACGATGGTGTGATCATGTACCTAGAGCTAGTCACCCTGAAATGTGAAGTCAAGTGGGCCTTAGGAAGCATCACTATGAACAAAGCTAGTGGAGGTGATGGAATTCCAGTTGAGCTATTTCAAATCCTAAAAGATGATGCTGTGAAAGTGGTGCACTCAATATACCAGCAAATTTGGAAAACTCAGCAGTGACCACAGGACTGGCAAGGTCAGTTTTCATTCCAATCCCAAAGAAAGGCAATGCCAAAGAATGCTCAGACTACCGCACAATTGCACTCATCTCACACGCTAGTAAAGTAATGCTCAAAATTCTCAAAGCCAGGCTTCAACAGTACATGAACAGTGAACTTCCAGATGTTAAACCTGGATTTAGAAAAGGCAGAAGAACCAGAGATCAAATTGCCAGCATCCACTGGATCATTAAAAAAGCAAGAGAGTTCCAGGAAAATATCTACTTCTGTTTTATTGACTATGCCAAAGCCTTTAACTGTGGATCACAACTAACTGTGGAAAATTCTTAGAGATGGGAATACTGGACCACCTGATTTGTCTCCTGAGAAATCTGTATGCAGGTCAAGAAGCAACAGTTAGAACTGGACATGGAACAAAAGACTGGTTCCAAATAGGAAAAGGAGTATGTCAAGAAGCCGGTATTGTCACCCTGCTTCTTTAACTTATATGCAGAGTATATCATGAGAGATGTTGAGCTGGATGAAGCACAAGCTGGAATCAAGATTGCTAGGAGAATTATCAATAATCTTAGATATGCAGATGACACCACCCTTATGGCAGAAAGCGAAGAGGAACTAAAAATCCTCTTGATGAAAGTGAAAGAGGAGAGTGAGAAAGTTGGCTTAAAACTCAACATTCAGAAAACTAAGATCATGGCATCTGTTCCCATCACTTCAAGTCAAATAGATGGGGAAACAATGGAAACAGTGACTGACTTTATTTTCTTGGGCTCCAAAATCACTGCAGATGGTGACAGCAGTCATGAAATTAAAAGACACTTTCTCCTTGGAAGAAAAGTTATGACCAATCTAGACAGCATATTAAAAAGCAGAGGCATTACTTTGCCAACAAAGATCTGTCTAGTCATAGTTATGGTTTTCCAGTAGTCACGTATGGACATGAGAGTTGAACTATAAAGAAAGCTGAGCGCCAAAGAATTAATGCTTTTGAACTGTGGTGTTGGAGAAGACTCTTGGGAGCCTCTTGGACTGCAAGGAGGTCCAACCAGTCCATCTTAGAGGCAATCAGTCCTGAATATTCATTGGAAGGATTGATGCTGAAACTCCAATACTTTGGCCACCTGATATACAGTACTGACTCATTTGAAAAGACCCTGATGCTGGGAAAGATTGAAGGTGGGAAGAGAAGGAAATGACAGAGGATGAGATGGTGGGATGGCATCACTGACATGATGGACATGAGTTTGAGTAGGCTCCAGGAGTTGGTGATAGACAGGGAAGCCTGGCATGCTACAGTCCATGGGGTCACAAAGACTTGGACATGAGTGAGTGACTGAACTGAACCAAACTTACTCAGATATATAGGGCAGACTCTCTTGAGTGCTGCCCCCACAACTCTTCCCCCAAACTAACTCAATGGGAATTTAATTATCCAACGGTAACTCTTTTTATTTTTGTTTTGTAGAACACTTTAAAGCATGCTGGCTCTCAAGACCCGATTTTCTGGGGCTCTGTGTAACTTAAAGATAAACTTGAAGAATTTATGTCTAGTGCTTAATTCAGACTACATTTATATATTCCTAATTCCCAGTACAAAGACTTCCCTTAAACATCTGTTAAACTACTTTGAAAGTGAAAAAGTGAAAGTGTTATTAGCTCAGTCACGTCTGACTCTTTGTGACCCCATGGACTGCATCCTGCTAGGCTCCTCTGTCCATGGAATTCTCCAGGCAAGACTACTAAAGTGGGTAACCATTCCCTTCTCCAGGGGATCTTTCCAGCCCAGGGATCAAACCCAGACCTCCTGCATTGCAGGCAAATTCATCTCATAGTAAAATACATAAATCTAGATGTGGAGAAAATATTAAATTTGAAGGTAGTGTCTTAACTTGTCAAAATTACCTACTCAGATGTTTGTTATTGTTGTCATTTTTTTCAAACTAAGGCAGAAGTTAAATATTTTCACATCTCTTGGAATCATCAATCCTCCCTGCCTCCACTCAGCCCTTTTACAATGATTATACATGTAATAAAGACATGGGTTTTCAACTTAACAATAAAAACAAATAATCCAATTCAAAAAAGAGCAGAATAGATGGCAAAGACATACAGATGGCCAATAAGCACATGAAAAAGTGTTCAACATGACTAATTTTTAGAGAAAAGCATATCAAAATTGCAATGAAGTACCACCTCACACCAGTCGGAATGGCCATCATTAAATACTCTATAAATAATAAATGCTAGAGAGGAGGTGGAGAAAAGGGAACCATTTTACACTGTTGGTGGGAAAGCAAGTTGGTATAGACACTGTGGAAAACAATATGGAGGTTTCTCAAAAACTAAAACTAGGATTAACATATGATCCAGCAATCCAACTCCTAGGTATATATGAATCCAGACAAAACTATAATTCAAAAATATATATGCACTCCCATGTCCATAGAAGCACTATTCATAATAGATAAAGCCTGGGAACAACCTAAATATCCATCAACAAATGAATTGATAAAGAAGATAGGGTGCCTTTATATACACATATACACACATATATGCAATGGAATACTACACAGCTATAAAAAAGAATGAAATAATGTCATTTGTAGCACCATGGATTGACCTAGAGATTATCATACTAAATGAAGTGAGTCACAAAGGAAAAGACAAATACTACATATCACATATATGTGGAATCTAAAATATGACACAAATGGACCTGTCTATGAAGCAGAAACAGACTCACAGACATAGAGAAAAGACCTATGGTTGCCAAGGGGGTGGGGAGAGGAGGTACTGAGAGCTTGGGATTATCAGATGCAATCTATTATACATAGAATAGATAAATAGCAAAGTCCTACTATATAGCACAGCTAACTATATTCAATATCCTGGGATAAACCATAATGGGAAAGAATATTTTTAAAATGTATATATGTACATAACTAAATCACTTTGCTGTACAGAAGAAATTAATGCAACATTGTAAATTAACCATACTTCAATTTTTAAAAAAGATATGGGTTATGAGTAAATATGCAGATATTTGGCAGAATGATCAGACAAATGTTTATGTCCAACTGAGTTAAATGCTCTTCTAAATTCATGTTATTGGTATTATGAACATCTTGCTTCAAGTAACATTACTGTTAATTTTTCCAGTACCCTGGAAGCAAACCTGAATGCTCAGGAAGCCAAAAGGAAGAAAGAAAAGTAAATAAGTTAGTATGATGTCTTTTTATAAACTCAAAATTGCCCAAAAACCCACATAGCAGGTTTGTTTTAGACCTGAATTCCACAGATTATAAATTTTTCAAATGGCAATTAACTTTAGCAAAATATTTCCATCTACCTTAAATGTGTTGGTCACTTTTTCTGAATATAAAATAAACCACTACAGGTATTAGCTAGTCCCTTTCTTGTTCAATGTGTCATGAAAAACATAACACGCAGAATATTTTCTCCTCTTTAAATTACTGAATAGAATAGCTCAGGCAGTGCTGTTATTTTTTTGCTTGTTTGGTTATTTGAAAACCAATACAGTACAGACAGGGACTGGGTTTGTTTTTTCTTATAAACAGGTAAAGAAAATAGTAGGATTATAGTTCAGTTCAGTCACTCAGTCGTGTCCAACTCTTTGCGACCCCATGGATTATAGTTGACAGTGCCCAAATCTGACTAAGTCTAGATACTTGTTTTACTTATCAAGACAAGAAATGCAGAAATGTTTCCTGTCTTGTGATTTTTTTTTAACCTGTGAAATTTACTGCAAAATCTGTAAGATAGCTTATATTTCCTCAAGTTTTGCTTCATTATATGTGTGATTGTGTGATATTATTACATCTCCCCCCAGCCCCCACTTATATACAAAGCCATGCTACACTTTTCTGGGGGGAAAAAAAAACCAAACTAGTAATGTTAAACTTAGCTTCTGGGTTCCCAAGATTAGCACATTTCAGAGACTTAACGAAATATACTTTGGTAATATGATGCTGATGTCCTTGCCATCTTGGTGAGCATATTTTAAAAGGCACTTGCAGAGAAAAGGTGACTGAAACATTCAGCATAATCTTAAAAATGATGCCAAAACAATTCTGAAGGAGAAAATAGGAAAGAGGCAGCTACCTACCTACCTACCTACCTACCTACCATCTTCTATAAAAGGAAGGGAAGAAATCCTACATATGACCATGTTACAGAAAGTGTATTTACCTTATATCCTTAACCAAATAGAAAACTGGAAAAAAATGTATTCATTAACTGTTCTCAGACATTGGACAATGGGCATGAGTGACTATGATACCTAGGAAAAGGAAAGCAGGATGAGTACTATGGTTGTTCCAGGTTATTGTATGGCTTGAAGGCAGTTACCAGGCAGTATTACTACAGACAGATAGAACCCAAAGAAGACCCAGCAATCTCATTCTATAAAAGAGACAGAGATAAGTGTTTATAGATATTGATGGAAATGGAATGAACAGGCAGTGTACTGGAGAAGAGAGAATTTCCCAGAGAACCCTATATATACACAGAGAGTCTCCACAAGTCTTTAGGTGAGTACAGATCTGTCTTTATGAGAGATGAAATTAGCTGAGGCTAGGAAATGAACCCCTGGAAAGAAGTAAGCAGAACAATTTTAAGAGTTCACTGTGTAAATAATTTATACTTCTTCAAAAGTGAAAGTGTTAGTTGCTCAGTTGTGTCTGACTCTTTTCCACCTTATGGACTGTAGCCGCCAGGCTCCGCTGTCCGTGGAATTCTCCCAGGCAAGAATATTGGAGTGGGTAGCCATTCCCTTCTCCAGGGGATCTTCCTGACCCAGGGATCGACCCCAGGTCTCTGCATTGCAGGCAGGTTTTTCACCATCTGAGCCACTGGGCCGGGGGTCAAAAACTTACTACCCTAGGTGGCATCAAGTAGAGTTCTTAGAAGGTAGAGCTTTCTTTTTGGAGCTCACAATTAGTCTTAGGCTGAAACATCCTCTGGACCTACCCTAAAATAACTTTAAAGTCTCAAAAAGATCAAGCCAAACTCAAGTAATATGACTATCTTCCATGACAAATGTTAAATAGCATTGAAAGGAAAGAGAAAAGAGAAACCGCAATTCAGGTGTTCAACAATAGAAAATTCATAATGTCCATCATCCAATGAAAACATTGGCATGCATACAGGTTATTATGACCCATACCAGGAGAAATATGAGTCAGTAAACAGAGAGCCAGCAATGACAGACAAGGTGAAATTAGATAATGATGTTAAAACTGCTTTTATAAATGTGCTCCACATATTTTAGAAGGTACAGGGAAACAAAAGTATGATAAGAGAAAAGGGAAATACTTTTAAAAGACCCACTTGCAACAACTAGATACAAAAAATACAATATATAAAATTTTAAAATATAATAGATGAGATTAATGACTGACTAGATATGACAAAAGAGAACAATCACTGTACTTGAAGACACTGCAAGAATTTTTTTCCAAAATTAAACATGGAGAGAAGATAGACCTGAAGAGCATGACCTAAGGAGATAGACCCAAAGAGCATGACCTAAGGGACAATATCAAGCTTTCCAAAATACATGCAATTGGAGTGTCAGAAAGAGAAGAGAGGAAAGACACCAAGAAAACATTTGAAAAAACAGAAATCATAATATTTTGAAGAACATTAACAAAACCTAAAAAGAAAACTCAAAGAAGAGCATGCCAAGGAACAGCAAAATTTCAAATTGCTGAAAACTAGCAGTAAAGAGAAAACCTTGAAAGCCTTGAGAAATAAAAGGTAGAAATAATAAAGCAATTTAAAAACACACACACAGAGATCTTAAGCATTTATCGGAAGATTTGGAATAGTAAGCAGAGTTGCCTTTGGGTTTCCAAATAAATATTTTTGAAACAAATGAAGGGTAGCAAATTATGCCACTCCAAAATATATCACTTGGCACAAGGATTATTTTGAACCAAGTGCAGTTGAGAAGAAGCAGATATAAGAAAAGCTGTCTGTAATTCCCTATTTGCCTGAGTGAAAATGTTAGTCACTCAGTCATGTCCCACTCTTTTCCACCCCATGGACTGTAGCCCACAGGTTCCTCTGTCCATGGAATTCTCCAGGGAAGAATACTACAGTGGGTAGCCATTCCCTTCTCCAGGGGATCTTCCAGACCCACATAGAACATCTTTATCCCTCCTGCCCTCTTTACCAGAAAGAAGAATGGTTATCCTTGGAGGGAATTTTAGATCCTATTAGCCGAGAAAAATCACCAGAGCAATCTACACAACAAACTTTACAAACTAGTCTTTATCTTTGGAAGTCGTAAATTGTTTTCCTTTCCTGGCATTTTCCACAAATTTATTGCTCTTTGTTAAAGGTACTATATAAGACAGAATTCTAGGCTACAACATTGAGTTACCTCACTTCTCCCTGGATGTCTCCTATGTGTACACGAACTGTACATATTAATAAACTTCTGTCTTTCTGATATCAATCTGAGTTTTATTATGGGAACCGCAGCCAAGAACTCAGAAGAGCAGAGGGGAAATTACTTTCCCTTACCCTACATATATTTGGCAAGGTAAGAGAAGACAGAAAACATATTTGAGGGTGATGAGTGGGATTAGGAGAAGGTAAAGACGATAGCACATCTTTTTATTTTCTAGTTTCCAATACTCTAGCACTGTTGTTGTTTGTTCTTCACTTAGTCGTGTCTGACTCGTTACGACCCCGTGGACTGAAGCTCACCAGGCTTCCCTGTCCTTCACTGTCTCCCAGAGTTTGCTCAAACTCATGTCCATTGAGTCGGAGATGCCATACTATAGCATAGCTATAGATTTGAGAGGTCAAAAAATTCCACAAAGGTTATCTAGCCCTATGTCCTTGATTGATAGAGAAGGGTGATAACAGAGAAGGAAGCCACTAAAATTCAACAGTTCAACAGTCAGACAAATGAAAGACCTTGGTATCACCTCACACACACTCCAAGATTAATTAAGCTGAGCCAGACTGTTGCAGGGCCCAGTGTTGAGGCCAGGTAAAATCATAAGATTACAGCTATATATACAAATTGCAGCCAATGTTCAATTAACGAATCACTCTGTTTACTGCACATAATTAGCACATAACACAGGTTAGTCTAAGTAGGAAAATATTTAGAAATAGGGTTTACAAACCACTCCAAGGAGTGGGAAGGAGGCACTGCAAAGCACTCTCCAGTTCAGCAATGGGTCTCACAACCATGAGTGGGAAGTCAGTTACCTTCTGCTCCTACAGAGCCTCAAGCAGAATCCCTCTGAAGTAACTCTCAGAGCCTGGAGTCAGGTCCTCCAGTCAGGACCCTTCAAGTTCCTGGGCTCAGTGGTCACATTTTAAGGAGTCTGTCAGTAGCCTATAAGGCTACGCCCAGGGGATCTTGTCTTTATCAGCATTTCCTTCTGTTCTAGTCTGTCTATAGACATGGCCAGATAAATCCCTTATCTAAAGTAACACTTATTTTATCACACCAAAACACTCCCAGCCCTGTATCTAGTGTTTGAAAACAGCTAGTATGGAAGTTCACCTTGGCCACTGTGACTCCCTCCTGAAGTACGGAACACAGCTTAAGTCCTCTGAGTTTCACACCAGATGAGTAGGAACCATGACACAAGGAAATCGTGACATAACAGGGACACCTAAATACGAAAAGGAAAAGGGAAAAAATGGGAGAATATCACTGTGGCCTTGAGCTAGGCAAGAATTTCTTGAACAGAATTTAAGGAGCATTATTAAAAAGAGTTGATAAATCAGCTTTAGTGAAAATGATGTGCTTATCAAAAGATACCACCACCATTATGAAAAATGCAAGACTATGTTTGGAATACATTTCTAATGAATGGCCTATATTCAGAGCACATATTGAATCCTGAAAATTAATTTTAAAAAACTGGGAAAGGCACTAAGAATGGACTTCACAAAGAAGAGGGTATCCATGTGGTTAATAAGCATATGCACTTATTACCTTAGTATATGTACTTATTAACCACATGGATAATGAAAAGGTACTTGGCATCATATCTCATCAAGGAAGGTCAAATTAAAGCAAGGATGAGAAGCACCTACACAACTGCCAGAATGTCTAAAATTGAAAGAATTCCCAAGGATCTGGGCTACCTGGAATGCTCCTACCTTTCTTATGGGAGTGTAAACTGGTACAATGTTCTGGAAAACTATTTGCAGCATCCACTAAAATTAATTGCATATATACCTAGTGTTTCTCACTCAGTTGTGTCCTACTCTTTGTGACCCCATGGACTGTAGTCCCCCAGGCTCCTAGGGACTATATATACACATACACACTTAAGAACCTAGCAGTTTTACATGTATACCAAATTTACATATATATTTAAGGACCTAGGAATTTTACTTCTGCTGATATAATAAAAAGAAATTAAAATATATTTTTAAAATATTGATGGCTATATTTAAAATAATATTTAGTATTTATTAGTATTTAATATTAACACTATTTAATGTTTTAAATAATATTTAGTCATAACAACCCAGTGCGGCAACAACTTAAATGTTGCCAACTCTAGAACAGATAAATGAAGTGTGGACTTTCAAGCACTAGAATATTATACTTCACTACAGAGGAGTTCATTTCTGCTATATATCACAGTGACTAAATCTCATAGACATAGTACGAAACAATAAGAATTCACAGTGCATGCTTTTGCACAGCCGTAGTGAACAGCAGTCCAGAACGACTTAGGCAAATTAAGTCTCTAAATATCATGTTGTTACTGTTCAGTTGCTCAGTCCGACTCCTTGTAGCGCGTGGACTGGAGCCAACCAGACTCCCCCGTCCATGGGATTTCTCAGACAAGAATACTGGGGTGGGTTGTCATTTCCTCCTCCGGGGAATCTTCCCCACCCGGAGTTTAAACCCACGTCTTTTGCACTGGCAGGTGGACTTTTTCCCCACTGAGCCACCAGGGAAGTCTGTATATCACAGGACTCAGAAATGCTGCCCCTGATGATCTGTCCCACTAAAATTCTTACAGGTAAGCATAAAGAAGTAAGCATGAGGATACTGACTGCAGCATCACGTACGGTAGCAAGGAGGGGAGGGCACCTGAGTTTCCTCTAGGAAAATGATAGGTAAAATATAGCAGATGACTATGCTGTCACAAAGTACAATGGGTCAGAGTACAAACAGCAAAGTGAACAAATAATAAAAATATAATGCTGAATTTGAAAAACAAGAAACAGGGACTTCCTTGGTGGTCTAGTGGTTAAGAATCCACATTCATTGCAGGGGATGTGGGTTCAATCCCTGGTCAGAAAACTACGATTTCACATACTGCAGGGCAGCTAAGCCCATACAACACAGCTAGGGAGCCCATGAGCTCTGGGGCCTGCAGGTCATAACTATAGAGAAGGCACATGCAATGCAATGAAAGATCCCATATGACACAATGAAGACCCAATGCAGTCAAATAAATAAATATTTTTAAGGAATAATTTTTTTTAAAAAAATTGTAAAAACTATTCATTTAAAAAAGTGAAAAAATTAACAAAATGAGGTCAATTAACAAATTCCTTTCTGTAAATTATATGCAATAAAATAATATTGCATTGTTTCAGGGCATGTAAAAATAAAAGATCTAATAAACATATAAGTTTGAGGGGAGGTGAACAGGACTGAACTAAGGTGTTAAATATAAACAATTAGGAAAAGAAAACAAGAAACAGGTTTTGTATGGATCATTGATGATATTGGGCCTTGAGTTGAGGTTCATGATTAATTCAACACTCTCCATGTGATGTTCACAAAAGAAAGAAAAGAGCAGGGGAGCCCACACTAACGCAGCATAAGATCACAGAGGTGAAAAGTGTAACAGCCTCATGAACATCAAATGCACAAGGCAGTGTGTTTGCTTCATTTTTTAACACCCCTTTGCAAATAGACTCTGAGATCCAGCAGTGAAAAATGAATGAAGCACTGTGAATAAAATGCCATGTTATAAAAACAAAGCTCTGTTTTACTTCTACTCTGATCTCTGGGGCAGGGTCACAGTGTGAAGAGAAACATGATTCTGTCACTTATCCAGAGCAAGCCTGTGTAAAATTCCCCCATTTAGAATTGGAATGCAACTCAGGGGTCATTTGGCTCCATCATCTCTATTTAAAACCATGGAAATAATGGGCCACCGTTCTTAACTGACTTGCCTAAGATAGACACTAGATAAGTACGTTAATTGCACCGTGAACCCCATTTTTATGGCCTAGTCCATGAGGTTCCTTTATTTGTTGCTACTGAGCTCAATGCCCACTTGAGGCATATATCAGATTTAGGGGTGAACCATGGGCTTCCCAGATGGTGCAGTGGTAAATAATCTGCCTGACAGTGCAGGAGACATAGAGAAGTGGGTTCAATTCCTGGGTTGGGAAATACCCCTGGAGTAAGAAATGGCAACCTGCTCCAGGATTCTTGCCTGGAAAATTCCATGGACAGAGGAGCCTGGTGGGCTACAGGCTATGAGGTCATAAAGAATTGGACTTGACTAAGAACACACATGGTGACAAAATATTCAGAGATCCATATAAAGTTACATCTCAACTAACCTGAAGACTTTCAGAATGAGTTTCTGCAGGTGTTTCATTTTGGGTTGCTTTTATTAAAAACACACATTCAGGATTTCCCTGGTGGTCCAGTGGTTGCGAGTCTACTTGCCAACGCAGAGGACATGGGTTTGATTCCTGGTCCAGGAAAACTCCACATGCTGCAGGGCAACTAAACCCATGTGCCACAACTACTGAGCCCACTCCCTAGACCCTGCGCTGCACAATAAGAAAAGCCACAAGAAAGAGACAACTTGTGCAACCGCAACTAGAGTAGACCTCACTCACTGCAACTAGAGAAAGCCTGAGAGCTCAGCAACGAAGAACCAGCACAGCCAAAAATAAATAAATAAAAACACATTCAGTTGCAACACTTACTAATGAAACTGTTTCTTAAAAAGACAAGGTAGATAGTCTAGACTTTGACCTGGGTAAATACTTTGAAGAAAAAATGTAATTATACTAACATGAATGAATGGTTTTCATTTGGAATCCTGAGTTATTATTTGTGACCAGAGATGAAAAATGTACAGAAGATTATGCATGATCAGTTCTTATCCCAGAGCTGTAACCTGATTATTGTGTTATTTGTGGTTTTCTTACTATATGTCACTTTCTCCTAAAACTTAACTTTGTGACCCCATGGACTGTAGCCTGCCAGGCTCTTCTGTCCATGGAATTCTCCAGGTCAGAAAACTGGAGTGGGTAGCCATTCCCTTCTCCAGGGGATCTTCTCAACCCAGGTATTGAACCCAAGTCTTCTGCATTGCAGGTGGATTTTTTACTGTCTGAGCCCCCAGGGAAGCCCAAGAATGCTGGAGTGGGTGGCCTATCCCTTCTCCAGCAGATCTTCCCAGTCCAGGAATCAAACCAGGGTCTCCTGCATTGCAGGCGGATTCTTTACCAGCTGAGCTACCACGGAAGTGACAATAATGATAATAGAGCTAATTTAGCCACTGAGGGTTCTGTTAGGTCTATAGAATGAAAGTTAAACCATTATTATTTACAATTTCTTACTATAACTAACAGAATGCATATTCATTTCTAGAAAATGTATTTAATGGAAAGAGATGTTGTGTTGCCCCACCAGCATCTACTCCATCTCTTTCCCGCTGTGCAGCAACCATAGAATCTGCATGGGATTAACCTCATTCCTCCCCCATGGTTACCTCTGAGGTAAGCAGATCAGCATGATGCTTCTTTTGCCATCTTGACTGGCCCAGGGATGGGCAGCAACATCCAGTCAACCCAATCCATTTAGTCAGAATACTCCTCTGACCAGGGTCTGGCTCTGGTTGGTCAAATCAGATGAAATACAAAACTCTTTTATGATTAAGAGTAAGGTAAAATGCCGTGTGTGTTGTGCAGACTTTGACTGTGTGGATCACAGCAAACTGTGCAAAATTCTTAAAGAGATGGTAATATAAGACCACCTGACCTGCCTCCTGAGAAATCTCTGTGCAGGTCAAGAAGCAACAGTTAGAACCGGACATGGAACAGCAGACTGGTTCCAAATTGGGAAAAGAGTATGTCAAGGCTGCATATTGTCACTGTACTTATTTAACTTTTATGCAGAGTACAGCATATGAAATGCTAGGCTGGATGAAGCACAAGCTGGAATCAAGATTGCTGGGAGAAATATCAATAACCTCAGATACACAGATGACATGACCCTTATGGCAGAAAGTGAAGAGGAACTAAAGAGCCTCTTGATGAAACTGAAAGAGGAGAGTGGAAAAGTTGGCTTAAAAGTCAACATTGAGAAAACTAAGATCATGGCATCCAGTCCCATCACTTCATGACAAATTGATGGGGAAACAATGGAAACAGTGACAGGCTTTAATTTGGGGGCTCCAAAATCACTGCACATGGTGACTACAGCCATGAAATTAAAAGACACTTGCTCCTTGGAAGAAAAGCTATAACCAATCTAGACAGCATATTAAAAAGCAGAGACATCACTTTGCCAACAAATGTCCATCTAGTCAAAGCTATGGTTTTTCCAGTAGTCATGTATAGATATGAGACTTGGACTATAAAGAAAGCTGAGCACCAAAGAATTGATGCTTTTGAACTGTAGTGTTAGAGAAGACTCTTGAGAGTCCCTTGGACTGCAAGGAGATCCAACCAGTCCATCCTAAAGTCCATCCTATCAGACCTGAATATCCATTGGAAGCACTGATGCTAAACCTGAAACTCCAGTACTTTGGCCACCTGATGTGAAGAACTGACTCATTGGAAAAGACCCTGATAGTGGGAAAGACTGGAGGCAGGAGGAGAAAGGGATGACAGAAGAGATGGTTGGATGACCTCACTGATATGATGGGCATGAGTTTGAATAGGCTTTGGGAGTTGGTGATGGACAGGGAAGCCTGGAGTGCTGCAGTCCATGGGGTCGCAAAGAGTCAGACACGACTGAGCAACTGAACTCAACTGAACTGAAAATGCCTTGTGTGTTTTGCAGATGTGTGGCCTAGAACCATAGGTGCCTTCATGCCTCCTGAAGCAAACCATACTAAGGGTGAGGATATACACAGACAAGGGGTCTGAGCTAGGAGAATGTCAGAGGAATAGAAATGGCACCTTGATACAAGTATTCCAGAAAGTCACTCTACTCTGAGGATTTCTCTTTCATGGGACAATATGTTACCTTTATTTTTAAGTGAAATTTTATTGGTTTTGTGGTTATATACAGCTGAAAATGGGCTGCCCAGGTGGCTTGGTAATAAAGAATCTGCCTGCCAACACAGGAAATCTGGGGATGCTGGTTTGATCCCTGGGTCAGGAAGATTCCCTGGTGGAGGAAATGGTAACCCACACACTCCAGTACTCTTGCCTGGAAAATTCCATGGACAGAGGAGGCTGGCAGGCTACAGTCAATGGGGTTATACACCTGAAATGAGACAACTTGTCATTTTACTACTCAAAGAGAATCACTGTTGGCCATTTGGTTAAGAAACCCTCAGTCATGTGTATGTGTGTTAAAGTAGTATAAAACAAAGTTGGGAATTAATAATACATTTAGTTCTGTAGGCTGTATTTCAGTGAAGATGACATGAATATATTTGCATGTCATTAAACATCTATCACAGTACTTTTAATGATTTTTCCCTACTACACTATATGTCCATAATTTATTAACTCAAGGCTTAATATTTGGACATTTAGTTTGCTTCCAATTTCTTGCTGTTTAAACAGCAGTACAATGAACAACTTTGCAGTTATATATTCTGTCATATCCAGGTTTATTACTTTTGAATAAATACTGAGAAATGTGACAATTATAGGGTCAAATACTATGCATGGGTCTAAGGATTTTGATTTGTATTGCCAACTTTTTCTCTAAAAATTCAATTTCACCCTCAAAAAATATGTGTAATAGTGTTCATTTCAATAATCCTTCCATGGTTCAGTTCTTGGTAGCAAAATAATGATACCAACATCTTGAAAGGTATGAAAACTATAATTGTATACATTATATATAATAACATTTTTATATTTATAATATAATAGCTAAGAAAATATCATTATTTGAGCGATTTATTTTGTGCAGGCTCTTTTAAGTCCTTCTCAATTTAATCCTCATAAGGTTCCTGAGAGTTAGATATTATTAATTTCATTTTAAATAGGAAGGCAGAGATTTAGAGTACAAATAAGTTTCCTGAGATAGAATAACTAAAAATTGCAAAAATAACTGTTTTACTATTGCTCAATCCAACAGTATTTGGAGAATTAAATATATGGAGAATTGGAACAATATTTAGAAAATTAAAAAGATGCCCCATAGAATTCTAATCTGGATTTAAAAAAATATCATGACCAGAAATTTTGTTGTGGTTCATTCCTGATATATTCATATTGTCAGAGCATCCCATCCAGATTAACACATGTACAGTGCTTTTTCAATTTATTGAATTATTATTAAAATAATTGCACTAAAATAAATCAAGATGATTACAGTAAACCATAATTTTGTGTTTGTAGTCACCTGGTAATGGCTCAATCGTGTATGCAGCAAACATAGTTCTCACTTTAACACATGGTTAAATGTAGAGAGAGACCACAGATAACACATCTCTAATTTCTGACAGAATTTAGCATTTTGTTCAAGGAAAGCATACTAAGCACTCACTGATAAAATAAGGTATGTTCAGATACAGGCAGTTAGAGTCAGACGGTGGTGAAAAAAGTATTTGATATCCCTGGTAGGAATTTGGTGCACTAAGACAGTTGCTCAATGGGTCTCGCATGGGTAAGCCAGTGGGGTAAGTGGGAAACATGGGAAATTATAGTTTAGATGGACGTGAAGTATGTGCTGAAAACACATTATGATTAGCTGTAGATATCCTTTTTACAGTTGTTCTGTCACATGGCACTAAACATTATAAATCAAAGACTATTTTGTTTGACAATGATTTCTGAGTTTACAATAAGCCCTTTTGGAAGCAATGAGCTAAGAAAAAATAATTTTAAGTGCAAAATTAAAGATTAAATTTCATCCTTTAAGAAAGTTGATGATGACTTGCTTAGCTTGTACAAAACGTTTATCAACATTTACTCTCCAAAACAAGAATAGTGATTTCTTTTACCCCCATGTAAACATGCTGACACAAATCTGCAGAAGACACATAAGCATCTACTTTGAAAATAGTAATTTTTTTTTAAAAAATGTGCTCAGATCTGAAAGAGACACGTGCACCCCAATGTTCATCGCAGCACTGTTTATAATAGCCAGGACATGGAAGCAACCTAGATGCCCATCAGCAGATGAATGGATAAGGAAGCTGTGGTACATATACACCATGGAATATTACTCAGCCATTAAAAAGAATTCATTTGAACCAGTCCTAATGAGATGGATGAAGCTGGAGCCCATTATACAGAGTGAAGTAAGCCAGAAAGATAAAGAACATTACAGCATACTAACACATATATATGGAGTTTAGAAAGGTGATAACGATAACCCTATATGCAGAACAGAAAAAGAGACACAGAAATACAGAACAGACTTTTGAACTTTGTGGGAGAATGTGAGGGTGGGATATTTCAAAAGAACAGCATGTATACTATCTATGGTGAAACAGATCACCAGCCCAGGTGGGATGCATGAGACAAGTGCTCCGGCCTGGTGCACTGGGAAGACCCAGAGGAATCGGGTGGAGAGGGAGGTGGGAGGGGGGATCGGGATTGGGAATACATGTAAATCCATGGCTGATTCATATCAATGTATGACAAAACCCACTGGAAAAAATAATAATAATAATAATAATAATAAAAAGTAAAAAAAAAAAAAAGAAAAAAAAAATGTGCTCATGGCAACTATTTAAAGTAAGGCAGTTGCCGGATGTGCTACACATCCTGTTGTGATACATGGCTTTTCATTTAGATCAAACAAGTCTTGGTTTAAATTCATTTTGCTAATTTTCAATTTCAAGATTTTTTATACTCAGATGAAAAGTGGGTCAACTGCTAACACTAGTTAGCTCCATTAGCAGCACACCCACTTTGTAAATAGCTCAATTTTATAAATTTTACTTCAGTGTCTCCGATGCTTCAGAAACAAATCAGTTAACTCTGATAATAGGTTTTTTAACACAATTTATGAATCCAACATCAAACATTTTAAAACTCTTGTTGAAATTGAAAGATCTGCTATCCTTGTTAATTTTAAAAATGCAGTTAAAAAGTTTCACATTGAAGATAAAACTGTTTTTGTAGTATAAACACAAAATTTTCTGGAGCAGTATCATGACAAATGCTGTATTTTAACTAATCTAAGTGTAACCAATTATAGTTTCTATAGAATAATAACTGAAAAAAATACCTTCATCCCATACATACTTTCCTTATATGAACTTGACATTCTTTCCATAAAGTGGTTGGAATCTACGTCCTCTGCCTTAAATTTGTGCAATCATTTGTTAATGCTCCATTAGAGTATGGCATGTGTCATTATGTGACTTCAAATCCAGATAATCAAAATGCCATGTATCTAAAAAAAAAAAAAGCTTATTTTATATTGCTATATTTAAAATGCCACGCATTTCTGCTTAGCTCCCTTTCAAAGCTGTTCTTGTAATCTAGCTGCCACGCAGTAAGGAAATCCAAATAAGCTCATTCAAGAAGACCATTTAATGAAGTGACATGTAGATAGATGTTCCAGGCAACGGCTCATCCGAGGTCTTAGGTAACAGTTTCTTCTGCTAGATAATTCCAACCTCCAGCTGTTGAGATACCTCAAACTTTGAAGTCTTCCTAGCTGAGAACCTAGACATTGTGGAGAAGAGACAAGTCATCCCTGTTGAGCCCTGTCTAAATTCTTGACATAGAGAATCCATGGGCATAATGTTATTGCTTTATGCTGTGAAAGTTTGGGTGATAAGCTATACAGTAGTAACTTTCCAAAACTTTACAAAACCTGTAGAAAATAAATGTTTGAACTTGATTATTTTGTTGTTGTTGTTTAGTCGATAAGTCATGTCTGACTTTTTTAAGATGCCATGGACTGTAGACCACAAGGGTCCTCTGTCATTGAGATTTCCAAGCAAGAATACTAGAGTGGGTTGCCATTTTCTTCTCCAGGGATCTTTCCAACCCAGGGATTGAACTCAGTTCTCCTTCATTGGCAGGTGCAAGTTCTTTACTGCTGAGCCTTCACGGATGCCCAACTGATAATGATTCACCTCTAACTCAAGATAGCTTTCGACAAGCTGTGATGTTGTACAAATTCAAATAGAAGCTATAGTTGTGCAAAATTTACAAATATTTTATGCATCAACTTTTAGAGTAGATGAAATATAAAATTTTATGAAGAAGCAGAAATATATAAAAACTGTTTAATATAGTGATATGTATTTCTATCTTTGTGCCTTATTTCTTTCTTTTTTTTTGTTAAGAACAGAGAATTTTGACATGAGATCTTCCCTCTCAACAAATTTTTAAGTATTTTAAACTATAGACACAATGTTAACAGCAGATCTCTAGAACTTAATCATTTTGCACTACTGAGATTTTATATCCATGAAACAGCAATTCTCCATTTCTCCCTCCTTCCAGCCCCAGGTAACTACTATTTTATTCTCTGTTTCTATATGTTTGACTAATCTAAATATCTCAATAAATAGAATCATTCAGTATTTGTCCTTCTGTGACTGACTACACCAAGAATAATGTCCTCCAGATTCACTCACATTGTCATACTAGGCAATATTGCTTTCTTTTTAAAGGCTGAATAATATTCCTTATTAAATTTTTATCCATTTATCCATGGATAGATAATTAAGTTATTTTCAAATCTTGGCTACTGTGAGCACAGAATATTATGAATGAACATGGAAGGGCTAATATCATTTCAAAATATTGATTTCAATTCTTTTGCATATATATTTAAAAGTATAACTGCTGGATCATATGGTGGTTCAATTTTTAATTTTTAAGGATTTGTTTTTAATTTTTTAAGGGATTTCCATACTGTTTTTTTTTTCAAGCTTTTTCTTTTTTTTTAAGGGATTTCCATACTGTTTTTATAGTAGCTGCACCACCATTACACATGTCCACCAACAATGTATAAGGGTTTCAATGTCTCCACATCTGAGCCTGCACTTCTCTCTGGGTTTTTGTTTTTTGATAGTAGCCATTCTAACAGGTACGAAGTGATAATTGATTGTGGCTTTGATTTGCATTTTTTTCTGATGATTAGGGATATTAACCATCTTTTCATGTAATAATAGTCAATTTGTATGCCCTCAGAGGGCATACAAGTCTCTTCAAGTCTTTTGTCCATTTTTTAAAAACCAAAATTATTATTATAATTGCTGTTGGATTGGAGGAGCCCCTTATACAGTTGGGATATATCAGATGTCTGACTCCAGATAATATTTTCTCCCCTTCTGTAGGTTGTTTTTTCACTCTGTTATCCTTTGCTGTATAGAAGCATTTTGCTTAACGTAATTCCACCTCCTTGCCTTATTCTAGATCTTAGTGGAAAGCTTTTAGGTTTTCACTGTTGAGTATAATGTTAGCTGTGCGCTTGTCATACATGGCCTGTTATGTTTTGAGTTTTTATCATGAAAGGGAGTTGAACTTTGTCAGGCTTTTTCTGCATCTATCAAGATGATCATATGGTCTTTATCCTTTATCTTGTTAATGTGTTCTGTTACTTCACTGGTATACACTGAACCATCCTGGGATAAACCCCACTTGGTTATGGTGTATAATCTTTTTAAGAACTACTTTTGAAATTGTAGGTCACACATATGACTCTAAATGTCATAGGTAGGATGAAATTTTTTGTCACAGATTTTTCTAAATTTAGGTTGCTTTTTGCTGAAAATCACTTGTATACCTTTAATCAAAGTACTTAAGAAGGGAAATGTACATACAAATAGCTTTTGAAGCTTTAACACTTTGTAAATATTGAAAATCTAGATTACTTCCAGTGAGATATTTAAATTTATCTCAAAGCAAAAGATGAATCGTAATATTAATAAGTTTGGAAATAGTATACAAATTTAATTTTTAAATTCTAAAATTAAACTTTGGAATATTTTGCATTTGACAAAAATATTTGCATACAGATTCTACTTTGTAAGCGTTTACATTCTGAATCAGCATGGAATGAAAACTGACGATTCTATATTTTGCTTTAAAAATAATTTTTCAAGCAAGATACTTGAAATGGAGTAAAGAAAGACAGCATCTATAAGATATTTGCATAGATATATTTCCACATTTCAAAATAAAACAAAAGCTTAGTGAGATTATTTTCCATTTAGCAGAATTTTATCTTATTTTACCAGGCATATTAGATGACAAATCAATGTCAATATCACATATATTGATGATAAAAATGTGACTGGAATCTTGATTGCAGTCAATTTATTTTTTTAAATGATTGTATTAAGAAATTTGTTTTTTAGAAAAATGCTAGGATATATTAGAAATAAACATGACTAAAACTGTGATAAAAGTGAATGAACACATACTATAAAATGATTTCTTAATTTTATGTTCAGATCATTAATAAGAAACTTCATTTTGCTTCAATATATATCAATATACTACTTAATGTTTTACAAAGAATCTTACTTTATAAAATAATTTTGAATAAGACTCTTACATTTACTAATATAAAAATACCGATATGCTAGTCAGTAAATATCTGTCTGACTTTTTTCTCTTAGCATAATGCCTTAAGGTGTCATTCATGCTGTTGCAAATGGCAGGATTTCTTTGTTTTTTATAGTTAAATAACATTCCGTTGTAAATATCGACTACAAATTCTTTATCCACTCATAGAGACACTTAAATTGTTTCCATATCTTGGCTATAGTAAATAATGCTACGATGAGCCTGGGAATGCAGGTATTTTTCTGAGTATTTTTGTTATCTTTCAGACTTGTGGTTATCAGAGGTGAAGTTTGGGGCAAGGAGGAATTACAGGAAGGTGGTCAAAACATACCAAGTTCCATGCTGACGGAAACTAAGGTGTCCCAGCTGATTAGTTTAGCCAGTCCCTGACCAACTTGCCATCCCGTGAGACATGTGAAAAAGGCTGTTACCCAGATCATCCAACCACCAGCAAACCTGCCAGTTTTCTGGGAAAGCATGAGACAGATCAACAAGCCACAGCAGCATGAAAACCACCCAACTGTAGTTGTTGTGTTGTTGTGTACTGTTGTGTGTGGTGTAGTTGTCATGTTGTGTAGTGTAGTTGTGTAGTGTAGTTCTGTTGTGTAGTGTAGTTGTCATGTTGTTATGTAGTGTAGTTGTGTAGTGTAGTTGTGTTGTTGTGTAGTGTTGTTGAGTTGTGTTGTTGTGTAGTGTTGTTGAGTTGTGTTGTTGTGTAGTGTAGTTGTGTAGTGTAGTTGTCGTGTTGTATAGTGTAGTTGTGTAGTGTAGTTGTCATGTTGTGTAGTGTTGTGTAGTGTAGTTGTTGCATTGTGTAGTATAGTTGTGTAGTGTAGTTGTGTTGTTGTGTGGTGTTGTGTAGTGTAGTTGTGTTGTTGTGTTGTGTAGTTGTGTAGTTGTGTAGTGTAATTGTCATGTTGTTGTGTAGTGTTGTTGTGGAGTGAAGTTGTGTTGTGTAGTTGTGTTGTGTAGTGTAGTTGTTGTGTTGTTGTGTAGTGTAGTTGTCGTGTTGTGTAGTGTAGTTGTGTAGTGTAGTTGTGTTGTTTTGTAGTGTAGTTGTTGTGCTGTTGTGTAGTGTAGTTGTGTTGTTGTGTGGTGTTGTGTTAGTGTAGTTGTGTTGTGTAGTGTAGTTGTGTAGTGTAGTTGTGTTGTTGTGTGGTGTAGTTGTGTTGTTGTGTAGTGTAATTGTCATGTTGTTGTGTAGTGCTGTGTAGTGTAGTTGTGTTGTTGTGTGTTGCTGTGTCTGACTCTTTGCGACCCCTAGAACTGTAGCCTATCAGGCTCTTCTGTCCATGGGATTTGCCAGGAAAGAAAACTGGTGTGGGTTGCCATTTCCTCCTCTGGGGGATCTTCCTGACCCTGAGATCGAATGCGCTTCTCCTGCATTGGCAGGTGGATTCTTTACCACTGAGCCACCAGGGAAGCCCCCATCCAACTGCCTACATGATTATAAACTAAATAAAAGGATTGTTGTGTTAAGTCACTAAAAACAAAAAGAAAAAAAAACAGTACAAAGTTCCATTATAAATAAGCATTAGCAGTGTAATGTACAACATGATGACTATAGCAAACCCTGCCACAAAATATACAGGAAAATTGTTAGGAGAGTAAATTGTAGGAGTTCTCACCATGAGAAGAAAATTTTGCCTTTATTCTTTTCTTCTTCTTTTTAAAAATTATACCTATATGAAAGTATAGATCTTAGCTGAAGCTACAACAACAAACATCTCACCATATATGTACATCAAACCACCATGCCATATGCCTTAAATAGTCATGCATGTCAATTATTTCTTAAATTAGAAAAAATGAATGTTATGCAATGTTCCTCTCTCTATATATATGTACAAATAAAAATATAATTATAATTAATTTTAGTATCCCTTCTTTATTTTCAGAAGCCTAATTTGGACAATAAAGTATTTGACCACTCTATTGAGAAGAGACCATTATTCAAAACTAAGCAGTCTGCTTTCACTGAAAGGTAGATATATTTCTTATAAGGTGGTAAGTCTTGGGAATCAAATCCTCTTTTGAGTCCATAAACACAGTTGAGAAAATAAATGGCTCCATGGCGTTCCCCAGCCCTAGAGATTGTGGACCTGATCAGAAAGCTGACAGAGGAATTTGCTTTTTTAAGTAGCAGCACTACACGGGGTAGGGAACGTGTTCAAGGGCTCAGTGGCAGATACTGGTGACAATCAAGCTGGTAGATGGTGACTGCTCTTTCCCACTCTTACCCTAATGACTCCCCCATCTGCTTCTTACCCCTGGGCTTCCAAACAGCACTGCAAGTGTTCTAGAAACTCAATTACGCTAGCGGAATCAAATGACAGCAACTGGGTATTCTTAGAAGGAGGCCAAACGTTTTCAGCTGTGGTCAGCCCTACAAAATTTAGAAAGGACTTTCATTTTCTTTTACATACTGTACCGAATTAGGGCCTTGTAATTTAAATTATGTTCCTTACAAACTTCCTCCCTTGAAACTTCACAAAGTCAGGCTGCCTGTGGAGCAGAGAGGCAGTAATGAGCTGGTGTCTGCCAAAGTCAGGGCAATAGTGATTTCAAGGTCATGGACTGGCAGAACGCTGAAGGAGAGATGACTGGCAAATATCAAAGGTACAGAAGAAGAAAGTGTATTCCAAGGATTTGTTGAAATTGGGCCACTGCTTGAAGTTGCTTAAGGATGTCTGAGTGAATAAAATGAGCAGGGTTGTGAATAAATGCTTTGTGCATGAACATCTGTCTTTGTTACTTCCTCGGAGTCAATAGATATCTGCATCTCAATGTGTATATAATGATGAAGCTTTCTTATCTTTAATCCAGAGGAGAACAGTAATAATGTAACAATTTTCCTCTCGTCACATGTTTCTGAGTGACTATTTAATGTGCCAATTGCTTGAGATACCGGGGATTCAGTAGCGAACAAAAAGAAAACTCTATTCTTATAGAGTTCATATTACAGGCAAAACTAGGCAGATGCCTGAAAAAGGGTGACAAGCTATTTTGAAGGGATTATCAGGAAAGACGTCTGATCAAGAGACCGTAAGGAAGTCAAGTAGCCACTGAAAAGGCCTGTGAGCAGCACCCTGAGGACACTGGAAGGCAGGAAGCAGGGTGACTTGCCTTGGAGTGGACCAAAGGGAAACGAGAGAGGCAGGAATACCAGTCACCAGACCGTCCCAAAGCACAGAGCTCTAGTATCTGCTGGGCTAATGTTTTAATTCATGGAAGTTAATATATAGAAGTATTACTTGCCTTCATTGCAAGGGTAAAATCAGTATGTCGGATGTTCCACACACTTTCAATATGCTTGTATGGCACCTCTGTGTTTCCTGACTCTCTGGTCGCTATGGCCCTTAAACAGAGCTGCCTTCCAGGATCTCCAGAATTTGGCCAAGACTTTCTATCACCTACCATTTAGCTCTAGTTCTTCTAGCTTTAGGCTGGCAATCACCTATGGGCTTCTCAATCTTTGAAGAACCTCTTTGGACCCTGATTTTTAACTTCAGAAACACAACACGGTTTTGGTTTCAGCCTGCCCACTCTCCTCTCATCTCCATCCTAAAAAATACTCACACCTGCTCTTGCCTGTCTCCACCACCCACCGCCACAAGTATACACACACCCCGACATGCTCCAATAAAATGATGACAACTACTGGTTGTGGAAAATTCACACAATTGATGGCAATACTGTAGACAAAACCCTGGTGGAATACATTTTTAATTAATCTTTCTTGATAATCTACATTTGAAAAACTCAGTGAAATCAAACTTCATGAGGTTATTGTGTGTTCATTTCCATTTGACTGTTCCATAATTCAAGGAAGTTCTTCTATGATATTTTTATTTTTAGTTTAGTTATACCAACCCATTCCCATGAAAATAAAAGCATATTAAAGAGTTGCACGTGATGTGTGTTAGATTAATGGAAAAGAATCTTACACTTCATCCCTTCCCACTTTTTACTCCTTTTAAAATAACTTGTTTAAAAAAATCCTGTCATAGGAAAGTGGCCACTCAAAAGTCTTTTACTTAGTAACATAATATTTTAAATGAAATTTAAGTCCCCTCTGTATAAAAAAGCAGTGTACAGCAGTCTTCTAAAAGCAATAACGGTGTAGCAATTAAAATCCAGATAACCAGATATAACCAAGAAAGTTTTCTTTCTAAAAAGAAGAAAATACGGATGAGCTGGCAAGTTCATACAGAAAATCATGGACTCAATTTCCAAAAGCCCAGGTCTCAATTTTAACAGAGGCTGCTAGAGTCCATCGTCTTCTTCTTTAAAGTTTTTAATAAATACACCAAGCAGCACTTGGTTGCTTGCTCAACTCAGAGCATCTTTTCATTGTCCTTTGTCCATTCCAGCAGAGCACACTCCTTTCTGGGAGATTAATGCAATTTAATCTTTGATAAAATGTTTCTTTTTACTGTTATTTGTTTCCAAACTAATTCATTTATGGGGGGCCTCAGCAAGAGTTGAACAAAACAAAAAGGAAAAGAAAATTATGTTTAAAAAGTACCATCCACAACTTTGTTAACCTTTGCTTTCCTAAAAATTCCCAAAGGTTAGAAAAAAATGACAAGTTTCAGGAACTACCACATGGTTTACCAGATTACTTACTGTGAGGATTGCAGTGTTGGATTTTTAAAGGATCATGCTCATGTTTCTTAATTAAATTTTCTCATCATTTTTAAAAGACTTAAATGAAGAGCTTTGGTCTGCAGTGCCTGAAATCTTTTTTAAAAAGCTATTTTCATGGATAAGGCACTAAACAAATAAGTGAATAACTCTCAAGCATTCTATATCAACACAATTTCTTCACTGGTTCTATACGTCTTCAGCCCAGAAAAAAATGCCACTGGGGGAGTTACAGAGTTGATATTACTGTCTTGAATTCTTCTTAGGCTTCTTATTATAAACTGTTATTTCCTGTGAAGTATCACCTGACTCACATTCATTCACATTTCCTCTGTTCAAGTAAATGTCCTCACATGAAAGAACTTAGATTATCAATATCTGCTGTAAAAAACAAAACATACTCACTACTCTCTCTTCTACTCTTCTTCCTTGCCTTATTTTAGAGTAATCTTCAAGTTCAACAACTAATTTTGGTTTGTTTCTGCTGGTTAATGCATGTGTAGTATTTGGAGACTTTGTGTTGATAGAGAAAATAATATTAGTAATAAAATAACTGAATGTATTCTACAGACTCAAATCCCAAAATAAGATAGATATAAGATCACTTCAATTATCCCTTAGAATCTGATCTTTAAAAGGGGGTTTAGGTAGTAAAACCTTTATCTATCTATCTATCTATATCTCTCTATATATATAGATATCTACAATTTTCTCTAAGTGCTTAAGCATTCTCAAGTAATTTCTGAGCCCACTGTCCTCTGAAAGATCAGATTAAAATAGCATCCAAAAGTGTACACCTAAACTCAAAAAATGTTTCTGAATGTGAGCAGTCTGCTGGCAGTGTTGCTCCTTTACATATACCAACCAAAAGAAACAATGCAGATAATGCATCTGTCAGACTCCCAAGGGAAGATATTTCATCTTAACTGAAATTATTTCTGAAGGGAGATAGAGATTCTCAGGCCCAGCTTTTGACTATTTTTTGAGATGCACTGGTTGCCCTCAAATTTACTGTGCATATGGGAAATGGAGGGCTTCCCTTGGGACTCAGCTGGTAAAGAATCCGCCTACAATGTGGGAGACCTGGGTTCAATCCCTGGGTTGGGAAGATCCCCTGGAGAAGGGAAAGGCTACCCACTCCAGTATTCTGGCCTGAAGAGTTCTATGGACTGTATAGTCCATGGGGTTGCAAAGAATCAGACATGACTGAGCGACTTTCACTTCCATGGGAGATGGAAATACTTAAGAGTTATTTAAAAAAAAAAAAACAACAAACACTAAGCAATGTAAAATTGCAGATATTATCACTTAGGAAAGGCAAAAAAAAAAAAGTACAGATAATACTAGTAATATAGTAGAAGCTAAAAATCTAAAACAAATGTAGCACTTGAAATTAGCCAGTATTTTTCAGAATTGTTCAGAAGAACCAGCCAAAACACCTAGAGACATGCACATTAGAAACTTCAGTGGCACCAGAGTTTTAGAGTTGAGATGAATGTATATTAAGTCTCCTAAACAGATAAAAATATAAAATTGGACAACCAAATTAAATGATCCTTAGTTTTAAGTTTTATCATTCCTCTCTCTCTTCCTCTCCCTTTTTTTAAATTTGATCATACTTTTCTTGAAAATCTCTCCTCCACAAACATCATTATATGCTACCTTTCTAGTCCTCATTCTGATCACTCTTTCTCTGATATTTCCAAATGACTACAGGGCATTTTGATTTGCATTCTTCGATAGGGATCTAAAAACTCAGTATTTCTCACACTGAACCCTTCTTTTCCCTACAGTATGATTTTTTCTTCTATGTTCTCTTTTTCTATTGATGGAGATGTCAAATCATTTTCAATTGTTTCTATGATCTCTTCTGGATTCTTTTTCATCTCTTTCATTCCACTCGTATCATTATTAAATCTTTTTCAGTATTCACAAAATATTAGAATGGCCTTCTCCTCAGCATTTACCTGTCTTTCCTCACTTTGGGGAGTCCATTTTACAGCCTGAAGCATTGCTAATTATTCCAGATGTTTTAAAGGCTTCCTAGTTTTCTTTCTTTCTTTCTTTCTTTTGGTATGGAATTTCTGTGTCTTGTGTGTCTTCGGCTTTATTCTAGATGATGCCAAACTCTTCTCAGAATTTATTTTGTGGCTGCTCTGGGTCTTTGTTGCAGCACGAGGTCTCTAAGGTATGCGGGCTCAAAAGCTGCAGTGTATGGAATCTTAGTTCCATGACCAGGGATTGAACACTGACCTCCTGCATTGGGAGCACAGAGTCTTATCCGCTGGACCACCAGAAAGTCCCCCTCCTAGTTTTCCTAAGGACAAAGTCCTAACTTTGTTCAACACAACCCTTACTCTGTGAAAGAGGCTGATTGGAGGTTTCCTTACTGCAAATAATGACAGCACATAGGAGGGAAAGAAAACAAGACCTAGACTACTTATGCACTGTAGAAGGGCATATCTCTTAGCCCTGCCTAAGTTCAAGGTGTGAGGAGGCACAATTCAGCCCTGTGTCTGGAAGGAGGAGTCTGGACTATTTGGTAGACTGGGCTGAAAATTAGCACAGAGCTGATCCTCGCACACCTTGACATCCAGAAATTGTCTCAAGAGGCACTATAGAACTACTGTTTACCCTGGTGTAGCTTTTCAACACTACTGATGAGAATTTTGCTCCTTCTGCAGAGGGAAACATCTTTTCCTACTCTGCTGACATGGCTTTATTATAACATGTTAGGAGAGGCCTTAACATATAAGAGAACTTGTAACAGATCTGTGATCTGAAAGAAATACAGTATCAACTAGCTAAGTATTTAATAGCTCATAATTAGAGAACGCTTAGTATGTGCAAAATATAAGACTTTGCATATATTTACTTATATAATTCCCTAGATAGAAAAAGTACCATTATTAACATTTTACAGGGAAGAAAATAAAGGCACAGATGAATCAAATAACTCACCCAGACTCACACAACCAGTGTGTGACAGAGTAGGAATCAAAACTAGGAAGTCTGATTTCAGAGCAGGCCCTTTGAACCAACTGTGGTAGTGTACTGCTTCAATAGAAATAATTTAGCAAGTATATTTCAATGATTTATTAATTATATGACATGCTTCCAAGAAAGAAGAAAAGTATATGTAAAAATCAAAGTTATAAGAAAGGTTCATTAGTCTTCCTCAAATGCAGAAATACTGAGTTCTAAATGCCTTTATCAAGACATCTAATCATTCAGTTCTTTGAGGCTATGATTTGCAGGTGACACATCCAGGCATGGGTACCAGGCCAAAGTCCTCACGAAAAACAAATAGCATATAGGTATAACTGAAACCCTTTTAATGTCTTGGGAACTAATTGGTTAATAACTAACCTTAATATTTTCTTAAGGTGAAAACATCTTCCTCCATGCAGATGACGTAGATATCTAGGATCTCAGAGTTCTTAGTCAAATGGTGGCGGTGGTAGTTTAGTTGCTGACTCTCGCGACCCCATGGACTATGGCCCACCAGGCTCCTCTGTCCATGGGATTTTCCAGGCAAGAATACTGGAGTGGGTTGCCATTTTCTTCTCCACCTTAATCAAACACCTGAGCAAGTTCAAAAATATTTTTGGGGAAAAAATAATTCTATCCTCTGGCACCCTGGCAGTCCTTCCTCCAAATAGAAGTTGAATGGTCCTCTGTCAAGATCAGAGTATGAGCCAGGTTTTGAATTTTCCAATGATAATGCCAGGCATTTTGCCTGCCTGCCACACATTTAAAGCACACGGATGCCACTTTAGTTGACAGTGAAGATTATCTACACTGTGGCACTCCTGAGAGGATCCAGCCAAGGATTTACAACAGCCCAGAATTTGCAAAGAGCACATTTGACATATTAATGCAGGAGAGGCAGGAGATGCCAGCTGGATTCATGGGTCAGGAAGATCCCCTGGGGGAAGAAATGTCAACCCACTCCACTTTTGTTGCCAGGAAAATCCCATGGACAGAGGAGACTGGCGGGCTCCAGTCCATGGGGTCCCAAAGTCAGACATGATTGAACAACTGAACACACACACACAAAGGACATAATAGCTACTTACTCATGTAGATTCTTCATGTGCTACTCCTATGTTAAATTGGCTCATGAGATAGTAACTTTTGTTGCCTTTATTATCTTGAATTTGTACCCCCAAAGCATTTTAAAAGAATTTGAGTTAAAGCCTACAAAAGTTTATAAGATTATAGATTTACATGCTTAGTTTTTATAGAAGACTCTTAGAAAATATTCACTAATTCACATTTCTCCATCTCCTATTAATTTGTTGGCAAAGACATTATGTAGTACAGAATTCCTATTTATAGGTCTATAGGAAATATTACTTGCAGAAAAAAGTTAACTTTCTCTTCATTATGTCATGGTATATAAAAATTATCATAAAATTATATTAAAATATCATAGTTATTATGTCTCACTGTCTGTATTTCACAAATCCAGCTACAGTTCAGTGGAGTCCTCTGCTTCAGAGTCTCTTATGAAGCTGCAGTTAAGGTGTTGTCAGGCTAAGTTCTCATCTGAAGGCTCAACTGGAGAAGGAGTTTCAAAGTTTGCTTACATGGTAGTTTGCTAAAGTGTGGTTCCTAAGGGTTACTGGATTCATTTTATTACTGGATACTGGTTGGAATCTGCCCTAAAGTTCCTGTGATGTGGATGTCTCCAACATGATAGTTTATGTTATTGAAACCAGCAAGAGAGAAAGCCTGTCAGCCAGCAGAACAGTAGTCACACTTTTACGTAGCCTAGTCACAGACGTGACATGCCATCACCTTTGCTGTGGTCTACAAATTAGAAGCAGGTTACCATCCCAGGTCACAATCAAGCAGAGGTAATCTTAGAGTCTGCCTACCACACCTTGTGAACTTCGGTACATCTCATCATCATATTTTCCCTTGAATTTTCATAAATAATCCAATAATTCACCTACTAATGTTTTCTAATTTATTTTTATCTTACCATTTAATATTTCCTAATCTTCCTTTAAATTTCCATTTGCTTTGCTGTTTAGTTGATAAATTGGCTCTGACTCTTTTGCAACCCCAAGAACTGTAGCTCTCCAGGATCCTCTGTCCATGGCATTTCCCAGGCAAGAATACTGGAGTAGGTTGCCATTTCCTTCTCCAGGGGATCTTCTCAATCCAGGGATCAAACCTGTGTTCTGCATTAACAGGTGGATTCTTTACCAGTTTTTAATACTTCACTATTTCTAGAAAACAAATATATTTTGGAGCAAGGTGTGGTATATACTAATAAATTAACAATAGTTGGTTAACAGGTGTCTTTAGTCTGTTTGATCAGCTATAACAAGATACCACAGGCCGAGCGCCTTACAAACAACATAAATTTATTTCTCACAGTTCTGGAGGCTGGACTCTGAGTTAAGGATGCCAACATTATTGGGTGAGAGCCTTCCTCCAGGTTGCAGACTTCTCACTGTATATTCAGATGATGGAAGGGGCTAGAGAGCTCTATGGAATCTCTTCTGTAAAAGCATTAATCCCAATCATGAGGGCTCCACTCCCATGACCTAATCACCTCTCAAATGTCCCACCTTATAACAATATTACATTGGGCATTAAGTTTTGGCTGTGAATTTTGAAAAGACATAAACATTCAGAACATAGCAACTGCTATTTAGATCAAGGTTCTAATACTTAAAGGTGCTAATACCTCAACTCCACAATACATTCAAGGAAATATAAACCAGCAAGATTTTTTAAAGAATGTATCCTCATTTTGCCCCCGTCTGTGTGCTAAGTTGCTTCAGTCATGTCTGACTTTTTGCAACCCCATGGACTGTAGACCGCCAGGCTCCTCTGTCCATGGGATTCTCCAGGTAAGAATACTGGGTGGGTTGCCATGCCCTCCTCCAGGGGATCTTCACAATCCAGGGGTCAAACCTGGGTTGGATTAAACCACCCAGGGTGGTTTGGTTTCTAAGTCATCTCTGACTCTTGAATCAGAGGTGATCAAATAGTCTCTCAAGACTAGATGTGAAAAAATGATATAGTTTGAAGGCTGAATATCTTGTTAAAGAAAATTATGGTGCTGACATTTATGATAATCTATTCAAAAATATGTAATCAAAGCTATAGTACAAATCTTTCTCTAATGTGACAACACAGGTTTTGAAATCATATATGAATTTAAGATTTTGTCATTTCACTATGCCTTATTTACCTTTTAATTGTGGTTGTAAAATAACTCTGCATTTACATCTTTACACCTTGTATTCCCTGCTGAATTTTATGCATTAGTGGAAGAACTCCATTTACTAATCAAGACATCTAATTTAAAGCTTGCCTCACTTCCAATTCTGGGTAACAATAATAAACAATTTTAATAACATCAGAAATGGTCAAAATATTTGAAGGGTAATTTGTCTTGCCTAAACAATATGCAGAATTAGAAAAAAGAAGTAATTTACATTTTAGTAATTAGGCTTTTCGCATTTCTTTCATTTTTTAGTCAAACTATAAACTGATGAAATGAAAAATAGATGATGTCAGTACAGATGGTTGGATAGCATCACTGACTCAATGGACATGCATTTGAGCAAATTCTGGGAGGTGGTGAAGGACAGGGAAGCCTGGTGTGCTGCAGCCCATGGGGTCACAAAGAGTTGGGCACAACTTAGCAACTTAACAAAAATAACAACAAAGTTTCAATACAACAAATATTTTCTGGCATTTCTATGGCTTGAAAAAAGCCTTAAGTTTCCATGGATGGTAGTTATACAGCTTCTAGTTGTTCAGGCTCACAGCAATAGGAAGGGAAAAAAATCCAGTTTTGAAGTCACTGGCCTTTTAACATGAAACATAAAGGAACACCCATGAATGCGGCATTGGTGCACAACTGCTTTCCCCAGGAGCCTGATATAGCCTGAGCAACTGCTCCAATACTGAGGAACATCCATCCCAGACAATGCTACTGGCAGGTTCATGCAGGAAGGGTGAGGAGGTTCAACGGGAACTAACACTGTCATGCCTTTTATTTAAATAGCTACAGCTTTCACCTGAGAGTAACTGGGCTCTGAGCCCATCTTCTGGTTCATTCCTAGATAACTCACTGAAATACTCAATAAGTTCACCAATAGTCACTTTGGCAGAAATATAAAGGCTGGGCTGACTTGGAGTTGGTCATAAACTCAGGAAAAAATAAGTTGATTTAACCTACCCCACGAAGTAGATGAAGCCTGCAGGAACAACACAGTATGCATGGAATGAACGAGCTCTACAAGGGCAGAAGCCAAGTCTTTCTTTTTTTTTTTCCTTCTTTGTATCTCCAACATTCACCATAATGTATAGCTCCTCATCAGTGACTTTTAGGAAATTTTTTTGAAGTCAACTAAATTTGTTTGCATCTACAAATTATGTAATGAATTTCATGTATTGTCATGAGTATATTGTTTTGGATATTTATGGGGTTGGTAATTATTTATAAAATGGACAGAGGAACTCAATAAAAGGGGAGGTAAGTTGCATACTACAGAGAGCTTCAGAAAATGAGCAGAAGCAGATACATACTTTGCATGAGCCTATCGTACACTGGAAATACACTGCAGAATTCCATAGCGAAGGAATTCTGGAGGGGAGTTTGGGGGAGAATGAATATGGCTGAGTCGCTTTGCTGTACACTCAAAACTATCACAACATTGTTCATCAGCTATGGTGGCTTCGTTTGTAAGTCATCTCTGACTCTTGCGACCCCATGGACTGTAGCCTACCATGCTCCTCTGTCTGTGGGATTTTCCAGGAAGAATAGTGGAGGGGTTGCCATTTCCTTCCCCAGGGTATCTTCCCGATCCAGGGATTTATCCATGTCTTTTGCACTGCAGGCAGATTCTTCACCAACTGAGCTACCAGGGAATTCCCAATCAGCTATACCCCAAAATAAAATAAGAAGTTAAAAAAAGAAAGAATTTGGCAAACTCAACCAGTGAAGTTTACAGTCAGACCATACTAACTTTAGACTCAATGGTGAACATCTCTCTCCTGAGATGAATCATACTACATTACATGACAGTAATTTGAATGTATTTATAATCATGTTCATCTATTGTGTGTACGTGTGCAGATGTGTGTGTGATACCTTAACATAAGCTTTAAACCTGGACAGTAGCTAATTTATAGGAAAAACTCACAGATCAGATTCATCTCCTCCCATCCAAAGTAAGTAATTTTATATTTCGACCTGATGAGTGGTGCTAGAAAGACATCTCTGTGTGTAATAATCAGTTTAGAGAGGTAGGCATCCTAGAATTCCAAATGATTGAGTTATTTGGGGGTTACAAGAATTTCATCATCAGGCATGACAAACAATAATAATGAGCATCTAAGCCTGGGCTACAGCAAGTACAAAATGGCTAGCTAATTAATTTTTAAAATGGATGAACTATCTAGCGAACTGAATTAACATTATCAGAGAATTTCTCCTTATGCATAGAACCAAGCATTGAAAACTCAGTAAGCAGAGGAGGAGCCTCGACACATTCCACAACTAGAAATAGTGTAGAAATGCCAGGTTCTCAGTTTCTGAATCAATAGCATTTGATTACTCAGCATCCCAAATTAACTTTTGATTAAACAGATCTCCCTCTAAAGAGACACAAAATATTTCATGAGCAGCTGAGAAAAGAGTTGCTCAATTTCCCTTTTCCAGATCCCTTTAAAGCTAGCTAACCATTGTAGAAACCTATGTTTACTCTTATGTGACCCCAATATTTCTAAAGAAATAAATATTCCACTGTTGACAGATGAAGTAAAAAGTGTAGTAAAGGAACCAAAACAGTACCTTGGAGTTCGGATAAAAAAGAGAAGTTCAACATAGTGAAAATTCAGGAAGCTTCACAGAACATGATAATTGAGACTGACCCTGAAAAAGAATAGACTGTATTCTGACCTTAAGCAGACATAGTGAATGATTGAAATATGTATTATTTTCACTGACACTTATCATGGAAGATCACGTTCAAGCATCTGGGCAACAGTTGGCATTCTTTTAGGTGGGCTTCCAATACTTCCCACAAACCCACAGTAGACAATAATATTGGTGTCTTTTACTGACAACTCTTTGTTGATTGCTCAATGGCATTCAGAACCCACATATTGTTTAGTCATTAAGTTATGTCTCTTTTGCAACCCCATGGACTGTAGCCCACCAGGCTCCTCTGTCCATGTGATTTCCCAGGCAAAAATACTGAAATGGGTTGCTATGACCTCCTTCAGGGGATCTTTCTGACCCAGGGATTGAACCCAATATCCATTGCCTCCTGCATTGCAGGAGGATTCTTTACCACTGAGCCACTGGGAAAGACTACAAATAGCCTGTGGCGCAAAATGTATTCAGCTGGATCCTTGGAAGAAGTTGTCAGCCATGCAGTCTTCTCAATACCTAAGCAATTGTGCTTTCTCCATTTTCCCTTAATATACTTACAATCCAGGCAGGATCTGCCTTACCATCCACTATGTTCTCCAACAAACACATAAGACAGAATCCTTCCATAATGCCTCAAGGCCAAGAACTCTTCCTTGGAAGAAGATTTTCAATATGTTGAAGAAGATAATAAGAGAAAGGAAGCTCTAATTCTTAATCAGCTATTAACCAGTTAAGTGGCAACTCAACGATTTGCAACAATTAGAAAATGTCACTTTAAAAAGAAATGCATAAAAGCATTAAAAAGCATATTTAAGATTAAATCTTATAATGTGGAATAATCTTATAGAGAAAAATATGTAAAATTTGCTATTTAATGTCTTACAAGATTTTCTAAGTTATGCTGTGTGCTGCCAAAGTCGTTTCAGTCGTGTCTGACTCTGTGACCCCACAGACTATAGCCCGTCAGGCTCCTCTGTCCATGGGACTCGCCAGGCAGGAAAACTGGAGCGGGTTGCCATGTCCTCCTCCAGAGGATCTTCCCAGCTTAAGGATTGAACCCAAGTCTCCTGCATCTCCTGTGCTGGCAGGCACAATCTTTATCACTAGAACCACCTGGGAAGCCCAAACTATATGGAGAGCTTTATCAGATTCAGGGATAAATGCTAATTCTCTTAAAAGTATTATATATGCAATTTTCATAAAAATCATAATAAAATTGTGACTAACATAGCATTAAATAGCAGAGCATAAAGAAAATTCACATGGAAGAAGAATTAAAATTAACCAAAGCAATTTTTAACAACAATATAATAAAAAATAGGATAATACACTATCAATATTCAGTGATACAAACAGAATTGTGTCAACATAGGGAGAGGCCATCTAACCAATGGAATAAAACAGAGGTGCATCTATATAGAGACTTGGTTAATAAGACTGCACTATAAAAACCAAGGTAAATAACAGACCCTGTGGTAAATGAAGCTGTAAGAAAGCTATTTGTGTTTATAAAAATAGACATTCTCTCATATCATACACAAAACTAAGCTGTGAATAAAGACCTAAATACAGGAGCAAAACTATAAAACCTTTAGAATAAAGATGAGATTGCAAATCATAATGGAGAGAAATGATAGTATTGACTACACTCAAATTTAAAACCTCTGTATGACAGAGGATCCCACGGAAAAATAAAAACACAAGCCAAAGACTTTGAGAAGATAGCTAGAATGTAAACTGCACATAAATGTTAGAAGAATATAGAAAATACTTCCACAAAACAGTAAAATGAAGATAAAAGCACAATAGAAAAATGCAAAAACATAAGCACAAATAATAAACTTGACAATATATTTAAATGCATTACTGATTCAGGGAAATGCAAATTAAAGATAAAATACATTTCATAACTACAAATTGACCAAAGTAAATGATCAATTGATCAAAAGATACCAAAAATTGATGAAGATATACAGTTGGCGGGAATTCATACAACACTTTAGGAACCAATTTGGCAATACTCAGTAAAAATGAAGACATCTGCACTTGCAGTTCAACAATTCTGCTAGATTTCTGTCCGAGAGAAACTGCTGCACAAAGTGTTATGTCCTTAGATGTTACTGCAGCATGGTTAGTAATAAGAAAAAGTGAAAACAACTCATCTCTAAGAGAAATTGGAAAAATCTGGGTATGTACATGTTTGTGTGTCTGTCTTATACTATGATTAAAAACAATGAAGCTGATCTACATGTCAAAACATAGAAACAACACAGTATTGACTGGAGATGTATTAATATGCTTTTAGAGAGTGATACAATTAATATCACTAAGTTGTTAGAAAGTTGTTAGAGCTTAAAATTGATCAAGATTTCAATATACAACTTATGATTGTTGCTATCATTTACGTTTTGCTTTGTTAGTTTTTTGTTCCAACCTTGTGAGTGTTACAAACACAAGTTAATCACTGTAAAATTTTCAAAAATGATGCACTGCAAAATTTTAAGTGAAGAATTTTTCGGTGAATTTTATGCAAATACTTTCTCTGATTATCTGAGCAACATATATACCAGTGTTTCAGAAGATGATAGTTCTTCAGAATATTGTTCTGATTCAGACAATGTGAATATTAGACCGAAAAAAAAATCCTTAGAGATTGATTCTAATATGGAAAGTGAAAATAAAACTCCCAATGCTGGAGAAAACTTTACAAGTGTATCATGTATAACTACTGAATGTAATAACCCATAAACTGTTAATGAAATAACAGAATTAATTTTTGGCCAGCCACAGGCGTTAGTTTCTGCAAAAATCCCCAGATCAATAATGAGTTAAAAGGTCATCGTGCTGAACTTGCAAGGCAAGTTGCAAACAGACATTGTCAAAAATTACCAAATACCTACTGTATCCCAAATCACTGCAGATGGTGACTGCAGCCATGAAATAAAAAGACGCTCACTCCTTGGAAGAAAAGTTATGACCAAACTAGACAGCATATTAAAAAGCAGAGATATTACTTTGTAAACAAAGGTCTGTCTAGTCAAGGCTATGGTTTTTCCAGTGGCCATGTATGGATGTGAGAGTTGGACTATAAAGAAAGCTGAGCACCAAAGAATTGATGCTTTTGAACTGTGGTGTTGGAGAAGACTCTTGAGAGTCCCTTGGACTGCATGGCGATCCAACCAGTCCATCCTGAAGGAGATAAGTCCTGGGTGTTCATTGGAAGGACTGATGCTGATGCTGAACTCCAATACTTTGGCCACCTGATGAGAAGAGCTGACTCATTTGAAAAGATCCTAATGCTGGAAAAGATTGAGGGCAGGAGAAGGGGATGACAGAGGATGAGATGGATGGATGGCAACACCGACTCAATGAACATGAGTTTGAGTAAACTCCAGGAGTTGGTGATGGACAGGGAGGCCTGGCGTGCTGCAGTCCATGGGGTTGCAGAGTCAGACACAACTGAGCGACGGAACTGAACTACTACATCCCATCATTTGTCTATGACTTACACTATATGAATGAGTAAATCTCTGAATCCCTACTGAATCTTACATTTTCTAGAAGAATGGTAAGAATTAACTCTCTTAATATTAACAGACAATATTCAAAGTATACTTTCTTTTAAAGCTATATATATATATATATATATATATATATATCTTAGTTTTAATTCATTTTGTATTCAGTAAAGGCCTACTCAGTCACTGGCCCAAAGAGAGAAATGTGTGTAATATCATTATTGAGTGTGTAGCTGTAGGAATCATCTTGCAGTGGCAGAACTTACTGCAGAGAGATGAATATTAATATTTGCAATTCTAGATTTTGGATTTAGATGCTGAATATATCTCTCATTCCTAATGGAGTTCTGCTTGAAAGTGAGTCCAGTGTCATCATGTCATTTTTAGAGGATAATGACTATTTTACCCAAATTCATCATGTAATTTTCTCTCAGTATCAACATTAAACCAGTGGATATTTCTAAGATTTTTTAGCTCATATGAATCCTTATCTAACCACTTATCATTTTTCAATTGATTTAAAAATTTAAATTACTATATTTAATTATACTATCATAATTATTAAATATGATATAATATTTAGTAATTAGTAAATATTACATAATTATCAAATATTACTGTCCTATTTCCTGTGGTATACAATGTGATACAATTAATATACAATTTGAAGACACAAAAAACATGTATTGATTATGAATACCTACATTTGTTCTAAGTTCAAAGATATGCATGGAAAAGACACACATCAAATTCTGGAAAGGTTTCCTCTGGACAAGAGAGAAAAGGATAAGGTAGGCGAGACCTTAAAAGTATCCAAAATAGTTTCCTTACCTATAAAATAAGAAATATCTGAAGCAATAAAGTGTTAACACACACACACACACACACACACACACACACATATATATAAAATCTGGATTCTGGGTGCATGAGTATCTATTATCACATTTTTCCAAAATTTCCTGCTTACTTGAAATAGATATATATAATTCAAAATCAAAATAAACATATTTTAAAATGTTTTACTTGAAGAGATAAATATTATTTCTAACTTTTCACATCACAGAACATGCATCGGGAATGTTTGTAAACAGAATGGTATGACACCAAGCACATATTCTAAAAAATAATTAGGTTTAATATACTAAAGAAGGATTAACATTTCTAAGGGTGTGACTCTGTGAAAGCTACTTGATAACAACTACGTAAGATACTTGTCACGTTTCTCTATTGAATTAGATGATCTGATGGAATCTAGCATGACCTCCTGTTAGTAGACAGTTGCGTTAATCATTATTGTACTGGCCTGTCTCTCAGGGTAATAATTACAGATTTCTGATTCAATTCCCCAATATCAGTATGTCCATCCAATGATCTTTACATGACTAAAGATATGACACCTATGTGTGTATGTGTTCAGTTGCTCAGTTGTGTCCGACTTTTTGCAACCCCAAGACTGTAGCCAGCCAGGCTCCTCTGTCCATGGGATTTCCCAGGCAAGAATCCTGGAGTGATTTTCCATTTTTCTTCTCCAAGGGACCAATCCTATGTCTCATGCATCTCCTACATTGCAGGCATATTCTGAGCCACTGGGGCTTCCCTTGACACTTTTATCATAGATGATGAATAGAATAGATGGGCACAAAGATAAACAAATCATAGGAACATGACCATCATCAATGGTTCCATCTGTCATTAGCCATATCTCTGCCAAGGAATTTAATATTTTCTGAGCTTATTCAGAATCTAGTTAAATTAGTCAAAGAGCTGAGTTGATAAGGAAGACTGCAGGGATGAAGATAAAATATAGTGTTTGGTGGTAAGTAATATTTTAATACAAAGTGACCCATCCCTATCAATGTATTTCTACTTGCCTGAATACATAGATGTTTAGATGGATAGATGGCCCACCCTGAATAAATATATCCAGTGGATTTTTTGCATTTGGCTTCTTTAATTATATTAATACTTTTGAAATTCATCTACATTTTAGCATGCATCAGTCCTTCATTTCTTTTCATTGCTAAGTAGCATTCTATTGTATAGATATACCACTACTCATTTATACTTTCAGCAGCTCATAGACATCTGAATTATTTCCCCTTTTGCTCTTATGAGCAATGCTACTGTGAGCACTCATAAAGTCTTCTTTGTGAACATGTGTTTTCATTTCTCTCAGTAGACACCTAGGAGTGGAACTGCTGCATTGTGTGATAATTTAACTTTTTAAGAAACTTCTAAACTGTTTTCCAAAGTGACAGCATTATTTTACATTCCTATTCATAATATATGATTGTTTAAGTTTATCTATATCTACTCCACCACTTAACTTACTACCATTTTTTAAGCCACAACATTATTTTGGAGTAGTTAGTTACATGGTAATATATTATAAAACTGATGTTATTATTTATTTTACCCCTCATCACTAGAATCTAAATTTCACAAAAGCATGAATCTTCATTTGCATTGTTCAGTCATCTAACAGAAATTTGCAGATTAAAGCTGCCACCAATAATACCTAACTATTGAATCTTCAGAACAACCACATTAAGTAAGCAGAGCTGCCCAGCATTACTGAATAATTTCTAAGGTGACTAGTTTTCACCACCACCTTCCTAAAATCCAAAGAAGTAAACAAATTTTAGGAGAGTGTATTGCATTTAAGTTATCAAGCAAATTATAAACATATATAACAAATTTAGACAAATTTAGAATAACAGAATGTCATAAATGTATATACACATATAAATAAACATATACATATATTAAACATATATACATACACATAAATATATATGTATAGATGCAAACATATATATATATATGTGTGTGTGTATATATATATACACATTTCCAGACAATCTATTGCCTCTGAAGATCCTCAATATAAGACAAGTATAATTCACAGGAAAGGAACACACTCTGAAATGTGAAGCACCAAAGGAAATTCACAATAGCTAGTGACTGCCTGGCTCTGATCCATCTGTAGCGCCCCGTGGAAAAAAGTTAGAAAAAAGTGCCTTTGAAAAGTCTTGAGTGGCCTCAGCCAGTCAGGCCCCAGGTGAGAGCTCAGTAGGTATACTCAACCAGAGGTCCAGAGGGACATATGCTTAAAAGCCATCGTCACCTGTGGTACTGTGATACTCAGGAATCTAGCCCAGGGAGCACTTACCCCCAGGGTGGGTGGAAAGAGAAAAGGCTGGATGCCCCGAGATAGAAGAACTTATTTATGCAAAAGATTTTCCTAAGGAAATGTGTAAATTGAATTATAACCTCATATTTTTAGGAAAATGGCATCTACTCCATCTTTATTATTTTTTAATTGGCCTATTTTCAAATTAAGAGAGGCAGAGAGAGGTAATTAGAGGCAATATTAAAATAATCAAAATAGAAAGAAAAATTGAATGTCCCTACCTTGGGCTTACTGGAAAGGTCACTGCAATAAATTTAGAACAACAGAACAAGAAGAAGTCATAAAAGTTATTTTAGGTAAACTTCCTGCCTTTAAGGAGGACTTAATCTAAACTGTCCTGTAAAGAAAAATTTTTATCATGGCCTTACTACTTTCCAGAGAATATTATCAATATCCATTGGCAGCACAGTCTATAGCTGTACAACATTCTGAAAAATATCAAGTGAAGAAAAATAACTCAGATAATTCATTGTTTTAGTGAAATTATCCACAGGAGCAATCTGCAAAATTCTAGTGTAATTGGATTATTGCTGTAATACTTTTGTCAAGACAAGCTGACCTTTTTTCCTTGATGTGTCCCTTAAAATTGAAAAGTAGCAGAATACACCACCCCCAAATTTTCCAATTTGGTATAGGATTATGATTTTAAGGCAGGTCTGGCCAAAATCACTGCAGGTGGTAACTGCAATCATGAAATTAAAAGATACTTTCTCCTTGGAAGTATCTATGACCAACATAGACAGCATATTAAAAGCAGAGATGTTACTTTGCCAACAAAGGTCCATCTACTGAAAGCTATGGTTTTTCCAGTAGTCATGTATGGATGTGAGAATTGGACCATAAAGAAAGCTGAGCGTGTAAGAATTGATGCTTTTGCACTGTGGTGTTGGAGAAGATGCTTCAGAGTCTCTTGGACAGCTAGGAGATCAAACCAGTCCATCCTAAAAGAAATCAGTCCTGAATATTCATTGGACGGACTGATGCTGAAGCTGAAACTCCAGTACTTTAGCCACCTGGTGCAAAGAGCTGCTCATTAGAAAAGACCTTGATGCTGGGAAAGATTGAAGGTAGGAGGAGAAGGGAACGACAGAGGATGAGATGGTTGGATGGCATCATCGACTCAATGCACATGAGTTTGAGCAAGCTCCAGCAGTTGGTGATGGACAGGGAAGCCTGGCGTTCTGCAGTCCATGGGATCACAAAGAGCTGGACCTGACTCGGTGATCTGAACTGAACGATGAGTTGAAGGCAACTGAGAAGCAGATATAAGAAAAGCTCCTTACTTCCCCTATCTGCTTAACCAATTCTTTCAAGAAGAACAAAAGTTAATCAGTGGAGACAACTTTAGATCCTATTAGCCTGGAGATGGCACTAGAGGAATCTAAATAAGAAACTTTACTGACTTTCCTTTATCTCCATCCTTGGCACCCTAAAACTATTTTATTTTGTAATGTCAGTTTTACACAAATGTTCTTTGTTAAAGATGCTATACAATCCAGAGTTCTAAGCTACCACTTAGAGCTATTTATTTTAACTTTGATATCTCACATATATACATGGGGTATATGTGTTAATAAACTTGTGTTTGTTTTTCTCTTGTTAATCTTTTATTTCAATGTCCTCAGACAAGAACTCCAAAGGGCAGAGGGAAAGTTATTTTTCTTCCCCCAAAATACAGTAATTCAATAAACAAGACCAGAGAAACCCCCCAAATTATGTATCAGCTTAAAAAAAAAATCTTTCCATTTGTAGAAGGTCACTAAACACATTGGGCAGAAAGTGAATTCCTATCATGGAAGAGCAGTCTCTCTGTAAGAATCATATCAAAATGTGAATGCAACAAGCTACTGGGATAGTAGAATGGAACTAAAATACAGTAGTAGTAAAAATAAGCAACAATAACAACAAAGCCATTCAGGCACTCTCCAAGTTCTCATTTGATTAAAATGTGACAACTTTGAGAGATATCTCACATATTAAGGAAATCGTATAAATTCATATTCAGCTCCATCTGCCTTAAAAACCTGTATTCTTAGCCACTGGCTACCATGGAACATAGCCATTGAGTTGAAGCAATAATTTAACAACCGAAACTGACTCAGTTCTGTATTGATCATCAAGAGGAATCAGACTCCAAGAGTCATCAGCACAGGAAAATATTTGATCACTCATAGGGTTTGGTATGGAAATCACTTTTCGAGCCTAAAAAGTGTATATGATTGAAGATTTTTAGAACTTTAATCTCCAAAAGGAGAATATGTATAGAGATAGGCAGGATGAAAACATAGAGAAAAATCAATAAGACTAAATAAGAGAGTAAGAATCATTAGTATTTTTTCCCTTTATATTCTGGTAGATAACCTATACCTGCTATCTCTAATCCACATCAGGAACTTTCAAAGTAGACATCTGCTTAGGTTGGGTGCCCAGAAAAAGAAGTTGAGATGAAACTTGTATGCATTTGACTTATTAAGTAACTGCTCTCAAGAAACCAGGAAAAAGCAGGACATGGATATGAAGAAATGGACCACAGGCATGATCTCAGGCCAAGTCCCTCAGACCCACAGGAGAACTCAGAAGAATAAATTACCCTTCAGATGTATGCTCCTGAGAACAAGGGAGTTGGCCTTCCACACTCTTGTAGCCATCTGTCACAATTACAGGGATACAGAAGATCTAGGGGAAACCCTGAAAGCATCTGCTATAGTGTCTTATTGTTGTTTAGTCACTAAGTTGTGTCCAACTCTTTTGCAAGTCCTTGGACTGTAGCCCACCAGACTCCTCTGTCCACGGGATTTCCCAGGCAAGAATACTGCAATGGGTTGCCATCTCCTTCAGGGATCTTCCCGACCCAGGGATTGAACCTTCGGCTCCTGCCTTGGCAGGTGGGTTCTTGGCCAGTGAGCCGTCAGGGAAGATGTTATAGTGCCTCACCCTTCCTTCACAGAGGAGAGAGGAAAAGGAAACACGGTATGTTTAGTACCTTTGGCCAAGGCCCAGGAGCCTAACTCAGGGGTATTTGACTCCAAAGCCCAAACCTTTCCCAACACTCTATACTCTCATATAATTGTTCCTTCATCTGAGTTGTTTGCCATTTCTGTTTCCAGTTACCCATTCTCTGCCACTCTCTGTAAATGGTAGCAAAGCGTAGCAAATGTCACACTGATGGATTCTACAAAACCTTCCTGAAAATCTCCCTACCTTTGTTTTTACCAGCCTTTGCTGAGATTAGCAGTTTCTGCCACCCAGTGCTTCAGGAACAAACACAGTGTTACATTAATCAGAAGAGCCTGGAGGCTGCAGTTGGCTCCACAGACTGTTTTATAATAGAACATGCCATTACTGATAGCTCGGGCTTAAAGAGTCTCCAAAGATTATATGGAAAAGAGTGGCATGAGGAGAAAGTGCAGTCTTAGAAGTTGGGTGCATAAACTGCAAAGCTGAATTTTGGAAAATACAACACATTTGGGAATATTATGGCAAAATACCCCCAAAAACAGATTTTTTCCTGCCTTTCTGCTTAGGTTTTGGTTCCATTCAGACCAAGCCAAAATCTGAGACTTGATCAAAGCTGACTTTGTTCTTTTGCCATCAGCGCTCACTGGGATTGGGCTGGTTTCTTTGTTTCTATATTTCCTATGGTTATGTCTCCATTTATATCCTTTTTCTCTAGGCAATTTTGACACATCTCTGCTCATTTATTAATATCTTCATAAATGTAAAACCTAGTGCCCTATTTATCTAGTCATTGAAAGTCTATGAAACAGTAATGTGGAATGTAAAATATTCAGTAATTCTAAAGGGAAGAAAAGTCTATATTTGACCTTATTTCCATTGGTCCATTCATCAATGACTCAAGCATATGATCAGCTTGATCATCATACATAAATAAGGACTGAGTCTCAAATGAGGGATTAAACTAAAATTACTTTAAAAGCAAGCACATCCAAGTCAATGCTTTATAAAACCTTGACTTGGATCATAATTTTGCTTGTCATGGTTTTCATAAAAGAAGATTTACACATCCTGTGATAGCACTAACCTTTTCAAAGAATGGCAAGTACACTTCATATATTTAAGTAATTATCAATTGTGAACCCCTAAATTATGATATCTAAAAAAATGAGAGAACATGTGGAAAGAATAGGAGAACTCAAACGATAGCAGTAAGTGACTTTATTCTACTTTCAAGCCTTCTGTGTTTAACTCAGTCATACCACCACGTCTGGAACTTTTGGTTAAGTTATTCTAATTTCCTTCTATTAACACTCTGCAGATCAAAAGCAGGCATATAAACAAATTAGTTAATTCAAAGTTATTCAGTGAGTACCTACTATTTGCCAAACATGTAGTGCTTTGAATGCATTAATGTTTTGGAGACCAGGAGGGAAAGTGCACTGTGTTACATGATGTTGGGTTGGCCAAAAAGTTCATTCAGGTTTTTCTGTATATTCTTATGGAAAAATCTGAACAAACTTTTTGGCCAGTTCAATAATTCCCATTCAGCCAATCACTCAACAAACATCTATCAAGTAGCATCTCTGATCCTGGGACACAGGGGGGAATAAGAATCACTGCCTTTCCTCTGGGAGCACAGGAGAGAGGAAAGGAGGTGAACTCCCATAAATGTAATACAATTCAGGAGGCGTTATGATGGAAACAGTAGTCCTGGCAAGGAGGAAGGATGAATGCTACTCTGTGATCCAACAGTTAGTCTTGAAAAACAGGATGTGGCAGTGTGAAGGGCAGACATAGAACACAGTCACTTATACATTCAAGACAAAGGAAAAAGCATGTGCAAATCTCTGGAAGCACAAAAATGTAACTGCAAGTGGTTTAGCTGGAGCTTGGTGTTGAACAAGGGGTCCAAAAGGGCATAGTCTGTCATGCTATAGAGTTTAGTCAATTCAGTTTAGTCTCTCAGTTGTCCGACTCTTTGTGACCCTATGGACTGCAGCACACCAGGCTTCCTGGTCCATCACCAACTCCTAGAGCTTACTCAAACTCATGTCCATGGAGTCGGTGATGCCATCCAACCACCTCATCCTCTGTTGAGTTTAGACTCCACCCTAAAAGGAACTGGGAACCATTATAGGATTTTAAGCAGCAGATTTCTTACATAGCTTGATCTGCAATTTTAAAAGATCATTCTGGAAGTTTAATGGAGGATTGGAGAGATGAAGAAGAGATTGTGAGTCAGAGAGATGATTTAAGAGCCAAAATATAATGAAAACCCTAACTAACAATAAAAATAATAAAGACAGCAAGTATTGTCTGCGCATTCCCTGTATGCCAAACTCCACATGTAGCATTTGAACAAATTATCTCACTGTTGTTTTTTTTTTTTTTTCCATCAACCATACTTCTCTTCCCATATAGTTTACATCTTCAACATGTGCATTTTATAGATGAGGAAATGCAATCTAAGGAGGTTAAGAAAACTGAACAAAGTATCAGAGCTTGTAACTGGTAGAGCCAAAAGTGAAGCCCAGGGAAACACTGAAAAGATTTTTATGAGGCATAATTGAAGCAGATGAATACCTGATTAGATGAAAGATATGATGAGAAACCACAGGGAACAGTCCACAACTGGTCACTTTGCTTTTCCTCACTGTATTAAGAATATTGGGGCTTATAGGGGAGGGCAGCTATTACAGTAAATTCACTACAGACGAACATGTTCCATTCAGAGAGCACGTTTGTAAGTACAATCTGTTAGATCCAACAAAGTTAGCCTAGGTACCCAACTAACAACTGGCTATATAATACTAGACTATAATAGGTTTATAATACTTTTCACACCTGCTGCTGCTACTGCTGCTAAGTCGCTTCAGTCGTGTCTGACTCTGTGCGACCCCATAGACGGCAGCCCACCAGGCTCCCCCGTCCCTGGGATTCTCCAGGCAAGAACACTGGAGTGGGCTGCCATTTCCTTCTCCAATGAAGGAAAGTAAAAAGTGAAAGTGAAGTCGCTCAGTCGTGTCCGTCTCTTCGCGACCCCATGGACTGCAGCCCACCAGGCTCCTCCCTCCATGGGATTTTCCAGGCAAGAGTGCTGGAGTGGGGTGCCATTGCCTTCTCCGACTTTTCACACCAATACTACATTAAAAAAAAAAAACCACAAAGAGAAAACATTTTTAATCTTGTAGTATGTTACCTTTAGAAGCACAGTGGTACCAGTGACATCACCACTGCTTTTACACTTCCTTCCAAACTTCCTGCACTGTGCTGAGTCACTCAGTCGTGTCCGACTCTCTGTGACCCCATGGACTAGCCCACCAGGCTCCTCTGTCCCTGGGGATTCTCCAGGGAAGAACACTGGAGTGGGCTGCATGCCCTCCTCCAGGTCCGAACTTCCAAAAGTACACAGCACAATCACCGGTAGGGGACGCACACACGTGACAATGTACACCAGACACGTGAATTAACTTGGGTAACTGGACACGTGAACATGTGTTCACATCTTTGAAAGTTCACAACTTGAAGGTTTGTATGCAGGGGACTTACTGTGTTATACATACAAAGGTAACCCACAACCTGACTTCGCTCAGATACCCTATCTGACCAGGAAGGAATAATGGCTACTCCCAGGCTGTAAATTCCTGAGAGACACAGAACCTCTGGGAAGTCTGTACCTATCTCGGTGATGATAACTCCTGCTTTCCTCACAGAAGTATCCTCATTCTGGAAGAAACAGCAAGAGACCACATAAAAATTCTTCCACAAATGCACTGAATCTGTAGGCTCAACAAGAGAGCCCCACCATTATTTGAAAAACTGACAGGTGAAAATTATTCTAGCAAATTGAGGCCACCACATACCCATGACTGGAATAACTTATATTTCACATCCTTCATACAATTTATATCTCCACACTCTACAGAATTAAAAGCTAAATAAAGAAGAAACATGTGGTATAAATTAAGGAAAAGCAGTGGTGTCATCACAGTGAATAAATTTAAACCCTCTAGCAGGACCATGTACATTCCATATGCTTTATGTCCATATATACTATGTTATCTATGTTATTGTGGGGGCTTTTGTATCTACATATTTCTTAGGAAATAATTTTTGTAAGAGTCGAGGTTGTAAAATCAATTGGCAAATTCTATCAAGGTCAATTTAATTCACAGACTGAAGGAAAATTAAAAACACAAGTGGATAGTTAGAATACTTTCCTCTCTAAACCCATGTCATCTATGGAAAAACTGTTAAAATTTCACTCATAAGCCTAGCCTTAATTCATAAACATGTTCCTCTACTGGTCCAGTAAGAAATTATTCTTTCATACAAAATAAATTTTTAAAAGTTATACTCTCCATAAACCATCAACATGTTCCTTCAGGGAAATTACTTACAGAGTCACAAAATATTAGAATTAAAATGAACCATAGGAAACTTCCTGCATACCATTTTCAAATTAAGCTACATGAAAGTGCTCAGCAGGATTTTTTTTTTTTTTTCTATGAATAAGGGATGCTCTTGTTAAATGTTTGAGAGATTGGGTTATACCAAGATAAACATATTTCTTTACCAAAACCATGTTAAACTATGTTTTAATATGCTAAATAGCAAGGTAATTTCCAAAAAGATTCTTATACAGCAAGCTTTTGTTTTTTTCTCTAGATTTGCTTTGTCATGGAACTTTTAATTCTGGGAATAATTATCAGTATCAATATTCTCCAGCACATAGTTCAGATAACTAATTTCATTTCATTTCCTCACTGCAGGAGATGCTGAAGGACAGGGAAGCCTAGCGTGCTGCAGTCCATGGGGTCGCAAAGAATCAGACATGACTGAGCAACTGAACCACACCACAGAAAGGATAAATGAGGATTCTCAGGGTGATAAAATTCAACAGTGACAGAGCCAGAAACCTGTTTTCTAAATACTTCATCCAACTCTGGTTCTCTTTGCTTTGCTTTCACCTTTCCTATGTTCAACATCTGCATTATTTTCCTGGAGTACATTACGCAGGATTAAAATGATGAGAGTTGAATTAGAAATCAGTACAATAAGAAAACACTAACAATGGCTACTATAACTGAGTCCCCAGCACTTGCCAGATAAAATCCAAAGGACTCTACCTTCCTGACTTTCTTCCTCACAATAACACTGCAAACTATTGATGTACATATTATTCTCACCATTTTATAGCTGAGGAAAGTACTTTAAAGACATCTGTAATGTGTCACATAGTTTAAAGGTCTGGCTGACTCAAATCCCCTGATTTTTGCACCTGACCACTCCACACTTCATGTCAGAAAAAGTAATGCTCCTCAAAGCACTCTCATGAAGCTCTCTCTGACTAAATTCTGCAGAGGTAAAAAGTGGGTTTGCTTCTAAAATAGCCCTTTTCTCTTTCACTTACGAATACTTGGAATGTATCTCATATTGACTTTTCCACACTATGAAAAACTCTCTACATTGGACCACGTTTGTCCTCTATTAGATTTCTGGTTTTGAAACCTAATGGCCCAAAACATTTTGCAATTGAAAATGTTAAAAATGATCATTGAAGCATATTCTAGTCATTACATTCTATGTAAAAACCAAGATATTTGAGGTAAAATTTCAGCTAAAGCTGCTGAAAGTGACTTTAACTAAAGTAACTAAAGTAACTGAAATACAGCTCACTCAACACAACAAAAGTATGTTAGAGTTTTAACGGAGAGCACCAAGTTGATTTAGTTCTACCTTAAATAAAGAATCCACTGATCCAAAATTTCTAATGGAGTCAAATTAATTCACCATGGTTCCTCCAAATAGCATATAACTTATAAGAACCACAGCATTAGAATTAAATACTTATAATCCAGGTCAAAATAAAACTCTCACTTATCTACCTACGTTATAACAAAGTATAACATATTCAGATCACACTCTACAAAATAATATTAGTACCAGTGACTCAAAAAAATAGCTTTAGGCACCAAAACATATAAAACATTTATCCATTGGTCAGTGTTGAAATCAGACAAAAATAAATGGAGAGAGAGACGTGGCTAGTCTCTCACTTTCTTCAGGGATGAACATTAGAGAGAGGAATGCTAAGGTCTTGAAACATCCATTAGACATTAAATAAAACTAATTTGCTGACTTTTGACATTTTATTTCCAAATTGTAACTTTATTAATAATAAGCCTGATCCTTATGGCAAGGGCATGGATGTGAATGACACCAACAGTAATAAATATATTACCCATTGAGGTTTGTCAACTCTTCTTGCTTGTGGCAGTTTGAGGAGATCCCCTGACAGTGATTCATGGCTTGAAACTCAGAACCAGCTGCTCTCCTGAAGAGTTCCTCAGCCAAGGTGAAGAGGGGGTTTTCACAGCTGTATCCCTTTTCCTTCTAAAGTCTACGGAAAAGTGTCCAACAAGCCGCAAAAACCTGGCACTAATTTGAATGTAGCAGACATTATCCTCCATATGTTCTTGTTTCAATGGACTCGTTTTTACAGTAACTATCTCATTTGATGCCGTTTCTTCCCTCTCTTCACATTGTGAACTGTCAATTTTTCTCACTCTATAAACTTCCTAGTATCCTTTGCATTCTGGAGAATTCGGCTTTTTGTCCATATCTATTTTAATGCAAGGTTTTCTTCTTATTAATACAATTTCAGGGTTTAACTGAATCTCCAGTTAAATAACTTATTTTATATTTAAGGAAACCAAGGCAAGATGTTTCATTGATCGCCCTAAAGTCATATAGCTTTCACAATGAAAGAATTAGGACTTAACCACTTATCACTAAAACTCTGCTCAGAATTTACTATTTTACCAAGAGAAACTTCAGTGTCTCTGATATTCTGACTGACACTGCTTAAGGGGGAAGAGTTTTTGGCTAATTTATTATCTAACAAATCCCAGGTAATATATCAGATGAACCAAATAATTTGAGTTCTCACTGAACCAATATGAAAAGAAATATATATAATTAAAAAGGTCATTTTTCCTTACATAGAAAAGGAAACTTTAAAAGTTAAAGTCAAAAATTAATTCCATATATCTTTACCTCATATTCAAAATGTGATTCCAAATAAGCTCTAAGAAAATGTAGCACATGTAAATTAGATAGTTATATCACAGAGACAGGTCTATTGCTACCTACAGATACCAAGTAAACTATTTCAGGATTCAAATCCCTGTGACCAGACAGTGGGTAAACCTCAGTCTTTCAGTATAAGTAGGTATAGTAAGTGGTAGAGGGTACTCTACTTTAGGGAGGGTGGGAATGGAGCTACTGCCAGCATATATAGAAAAGATTAAACAAGTTGAAAAATCACTCTCATAAGCCATATGCAAGAAGCTGTATCTATCAAGGGTATGCCTTCCTCATGATGAAGGTAAGAAGCTCAAAAAGTCTGGTGGAAACTTGCCTTGGTTCATAACTGACGCACTCTCTTCTTCCATATTCCCTTGAATAAAGTAACCCCCATAGCCAAGATCAATATTAGTGAGGTGAGTTGAACCATGAAAATGGGTGAGAATATTTCAAAGAGAAGCATGCATTTCATTGTTCACAGCATCACTATTTGCAATAGCCAGGACACAGAAACAACCTAAATGTCCATCAACAGAGGAACAGATCAAGAAGATGTGGTACATATAGACCTTGGACTATTACTCAGCCATAAAAAGCAATGGACTGCCATATGCAGAGACATGAAGGGACCTGGAGACTTTCACACAGAGAGAAGTCAGAAAGAGAAAAACAAATATTGCATAATATCACTTGTATGTGGAATCTAGAAAAAGGATACAGTTGAACTTATTTGCAAAACAGAAATAGAAGAAGAGACAGAGAGAAAAAAGTAAATGGACACCAAGGGGGAAGCAGGAGTGGGTTGAACTGAGAGGCTGGGATTGACATATATACACTACTGATACTAAGTATAAAATACTAATGAGAACCTGTTGTGTAGTTTAGGGAACTCTCAATGCTCTGTGGTGACCTAAATGGGAAGGAAATCGGAATGAGGGGATATATGTATATGTATAACTGACTTAAACGAGTCCGTCCTAAAGGACATCAACCCTGAATATTCATTAGAAGCACTGATGCTGAAGTTGAAGCTCCAATATTTTGGCAACCTGATGCAAAGAGTCGATTCATTGGAAAAGACCCTGATGCCGGGAAAGATTGAGGGCAGGAGAAGTAGGGGGATACAGAGGATGAGGTCATTAGATAACATCACTGACACAGTGGACATGAATCTGAGCAAACTCTGGGAGATAGTGAAGGGCAGGGAAAACTGGCATGCTGCAGTCCATGGGGTTGCAAAGAGTTGGATATGATTTAGTGACTGAATAGCAACAAATCACTGGTTCACTTTGCTGTATAATAGAAACTGACACAATATTGTAAAGCAACTATTTCTAAAAAGAATTAATATTTTAAAAATGGCACACTTGAAGAAAAGAAGAAAAGGAATGGAGAAAGGGCTACCTTGCTAAACTGATCAAAAGAAAATCTGAGTAGCTATATTAATTTCAAAGTAGACTTCAGACAAGAAAATTTTTCAGGGTTAAAGAGAGGTGGTGTTGTTGTTTAGTCACTAAGTCGTGTCTGACTATCTGCAAGACCATGAACTGTAGCCCATCAGGCTCCTCTGTCCATGGGATTTCCCAGGCAAAAATACTGAAGTGGGTTGCCATTTCCTTCTCCAGGGGGTCTTCCTGACCCAGGAATTGAACCTGTGTCTCCTGCGTTAGCAGATGGATTCTTTACCACTGAGCCGTCAGGAAAGCAAAGAGGTACATTATATAACAACAAAGCTGTCAGCTCTTCCAGAAGACTTAACAATCTTTAATGTGTATGCACATAACAAAAGGACATCAAAATGCATGACGCAAAAACTGACAACTTCAAGGAGAAAGAGACAAATCCACTATTGTAGTTGGAATTTGACAACTCTTTTTAAAAAAAAGTAATTAATAGATGCAGCAAGCAGAAAATCAGTTAGGACATAGTTGAATGAACAACACCATCAATCAATTTGATCTAATTGACATTTATAAAATACTTCATGTTTTATAATACAAACAATTTTGTAATTTTGAATTACAGCAGAAGGAAGGAGGGGTAAGAGGGAGGAACATAGAAATCATTTCAAGGTTCATAACCATTTCTGGCATTTTTCAATTAACATTTAAAGTGTTAAATATTCCAGAGTTATCCCAAAGATCCACAAAGGGGAAGAGAGAAAACACTTACATTAGAGAGGACTGATTTTTCCAGTCTTCTCGTTTCCAGGGGAAGCTTACACTCCTATAAGGACAATATTCCTATAACACTTCCAGATTTCCCCTCCACACCTTATTCTCCTGGTCAAAGAGGAGTGACTCACTGATTCCTAAGCTTGGGAAGAACTTGATCCAAGACCACCCTGAGTCTCAGCAGTCTCCTCATTTCCCATGTGGCCAGTGCTTGCTCCTTGGATGTAAAGCTCTCGCTCCATGCCTGGTTTGTAAATCTAATTATTTAAAAAAAATGTTAGGAAACTCATTTGACCACAGTTCGATACCATGAGGCCTGATTCAGTTCTGCTGACAATATGTTAAGGTCCTTCAATATATGTTAACTGCATAGGGATCAATAGGCGGCGGGCCTCCCCGGTGGCACAGTGATAAAGAACCTGCCTGCCAATGCAGGCGATGCAAGACACACGGATCCGATTCCTAGGTTGGGAAGATGCCTTGGAGGAGGCAACCCACTCCAGTACTCTTGCCTGGGAAATCCCATGGAAAGAGGAGCCTGGCGGGCTACAGTCCATGGGGTCACAAAGAGTCAGACATGATTAAGCACACACGCGTGATCGATCGACTCAGAATTTTTGGGTAAGAATGGTATGATTTATCGGACCGTTAAACCTCCAACAGCTACCCAATAGGGTTGTAAGGAGAGTGAAGTCATGATATTTATTTAAAAAAAAAACAAAAACAAAAAAAAACACCAGGCAAGAATCTGAACAGCAAATTGAGTGAATGCTGTGTGTTGTGGTGATTTCTGTAACTAATAAACAAGCCTACTGCCTGACACTGACATCTCAATTGCTAGTATTTTCAGCTATCTGGAGTCATCTCTTCAGAATGCTGAGCATGTACCCTATTAACAAAGTTTAGGTCATAGACAGAGAGCACTTGACCTGAAGTAAATACCCTCCCTCCAAAAAAAAAAAAAAGGTTTTATTTTGTTTTATTTACTGGCTTAAGGGAGGACTAAAAAAAAAACAATTTATTGCCCCTGACATCTTCTAAACCAAGCAAAGATCTCTATGCTACTTGTTTGATTATTTACCTTTGTGTAAAAAGAGATAACTTATAGAAATAACCTCTACTATGCTTATTACCCTCATAGTGAAAGGTACATTTGAGGATTAAGATGGTACCTGAGGAAATTGTCCACAGTGCTACATGAAAGGTATCTGTGAAATTTCAACAGTTCATGTTGGTGGGACTCCTCAAAAGACCACCACAAAACCTGTTCACGAAGAAAATTTCATTAGCATTACTATAAAAGAAAAACACTAGACAGACTCTTAGAAGTTTTTCAAAAAGAAGAAATTAGTAAATGACATTTATATGGTTTCAGGTCATGGCCAGATGACTATAGGTGAGTTGTTCAAGGAGGAGAAATGTTGGGTTTGGGTCGAGCTGATGACTGATGAGCACATCCAGGTGAAGTTCCTGAGTGAGTCTTGTGAAATAAATTATTCTACTGCATTCAGGTTCTTATCTTCCGGGTACAAACTCTTCCTACAGGAAGCAGCTAAGTTTGTTTGCTTGTTTGTTTTTTCCTGCCTGGTCCCAGTATTGTTTCACATGAGGTAGGCAAAGTATGTCTGGGCTCACTGTGGTTTAGCTCCTGAGCTCTTCAGGTAGGATACGTAGATAGAAGCAGTGAAAAGAAACCAAAGTTTACAATTTCAAGGCAAACTAGGACTTCTCTGGTGGTCCAGTGGCCAAGACTGCACTCCTAATGCAGAGGGTCCAGGTTTGACCCATGGTCATGGAACTAGATCCCACATGCTTCAACTAAAGATCCCACATAATTTTATATATATATACATACATATAATTTAATATTTAAGGCAAACTGGGGGCTTCCTGATAGATAGCTCAGATGGTAAAGAGTCCACCTACAATGCAGGAGACCCGGGTTTGATCCCTGGGTTGGGAAGATTCCCTGGAGAAGGGAATGGCCACCTACTCCATTGCCTGGAGAATCCCATGGACAGAGGATCCTGGCTAGAGTGCATGTCGTTGAAAAGAGTTGGAGATGACTGAGTGACTAACATAACACACACGAGGCAAACTAGACTTCCCAAATGAGATTTCTACTCACCCCAAAGGGGGCATATCATGCTGTCTGTTCATCTTCTGAAAGGCCCATGGCAGACTGAATATTGATTCCCAAATACATCTAGGCCCTAACCCTTAGAACCTTCAAATATTACCTTACACATGAAAAGAGTGTGTATTTGCAAATGTGATTAAGTTGGGAATCTTGGGATGGGGAGATAGTCCTGGGTTATCTGGGTGGGTTCTAAATGTAATCCTGTATGACCTTTTAAGAATGAGGCAGAGGAAGACTGAGCAGCAAGACAGAAGGCATGTGAAATGAAGCAAGGTGTTAAGTGGATGGCTTTGAAGGTAGAGGAAAGGAACCTGCAGTTCTAGAAGGTGGAAAAGATAAGGAAATTAATTCTTCCCTGGAGCCTCTGAAGGGAGCACAGTCCTGTTGACACCTTGACTGTGACCCAGTGAAACTGATCTTGAACTTCTGACCTCCAGATTAAGAGAATAAATGTTTGTTATTTAATGCTACCAGGTTTGTGGTAATTTCTTACAGCACCATTGGAAAGGAGTACAGTGCCCACTGCTGAAAACAGGTGAACAACAAATACATCCATTAAGCCTCAGAGTTTCTTAATGGTAACCGACAGGGCCAATGCCAGAGACTTTCTGGCTTGTCACCTCCAGAAAGGTAAGATATCAGCTAACTAGTCCTATAAATTCCATTCCCTGGGGCTAGTTTTCAACTCGAGTACCCAAATAGCACATCTGCTTATATAATAAACATCACAGACAAATTCATTTTTAGGGACAAATATAAATTTTTTTTTCAGAATGTATCCCCTATCGTGTCCTACTCTTGGCTGCTATTTCATTGTTTTTGGAAATAAACCCTTTTCTCTCAGAGATCTATTTAAAAAAAAAAAAAACTTGACAAATTACAAACATCATTTACGTATATTCCATACATTAAAAAGTTGAGATTTTCCTCTAACAATCACCTACTCTTGAAAACTGATCCACTTAAAATATAATAAAGTATTTCTTCTCACATTTATGATGCCAACAACCTAATCTGAGGATGTTTTGGTAGGCCAGCTAGCAGGAAAAATGGAGGAAGAGGAGGAGCTCTGATTTATAGTAATTTCCAGTTTTAATGCTGATGTAAACACTACTCCCATGGCCAAGTTCAACTTATTAATAGTTTAACACCAGGCTCATGTAATTTCTGAATATTTATCAGCCAGCCCTTGTGGGCCAGTCAGTTCTAGCATACCACTGCAAAATGTTAAACTATGTAATTATTAAAGGTACTAAGATTGGTCTCTGTCAGTTGCTTTTTGCATATCAGAAGACAATATTAGTGAACTACTAAATGAATATTTATTTTATTTTTGGCATTTTCCTATACAAACAGGAAAGGAGAGAGCGGAGATGAGATACCAGATTAAGTCCCTGAATAAAACTTGAGAATGAAAGAATGTTAATTATCCTAATTAGACTAATCTCCAAGAAACCAATGCATCACCTATCCTAACAAGAAATTAAAGAACTGGAAGAGAGAATGAAATATAAATAATTGAGAGGAGCTGATGAAGTTGGGTCATAATTCATCACACAGAGGGGGGTAAAAAAGTCCTTTAGGGGTGTATTGAGAAGGAACTCAGATGGTCCAAACTGCTGTTAAAACTTTCATTTTTAGTACTAAGAGTTTCTAATTCACCTTGGGAAAAAAAAACAAAAAACAAAAAACCTATAGCTACCTTGCTGCTGCTGCTCCTAAGTCACAACAGAATCAAATCCTTATCCTCCAAGGATGGCAATTAAAAGAATATCTTCAGATGGCAAGTCCCTACTCTTGCCTAGGGACAAGATGATTATCTCTGGTATTCATCTTCCCCAGCATTAACTGATCATTTCCCTCAATCTCAATGTCATAGTTGGCTGAGTTTTTGCATTTAAACCAGACTTTAGTAATGATTTAGGCTAATGGAGAAAATTCCAGAAAGGCAAATATACCTAACTGACCTGACAATAAGATGGTGCTTCTCCCAGGAGCCCACTTGGCCCAACCCACTCTTGTGAGGTCCAGTTCACAGTAAATTCTATATGGCAGAGACCCCTCTTTCCCTGCCAACCAGAGCTCATTCTCGAATGTCATAAATCCTTAGAATACACATCCAAGAAAAGTTTGCTCTCAAAGAACTCCTTCTCTCTCCTGTTCGAGACTTCCCTTCCAAATCTCTATATTTTGTCTTAGGATCAGCCTCTTCCCAAAATGACTAACATCAGAAATATGTCCTTCTCTCTGGCAAGACGTCCCCCTATCCACAGGGGTGTGGCCCAGATCTGATTTCTACCAGAACAACCACATCACAAACTGTAAGATGTCATTGTAATTTGCATGTGCATCTCAGTGAGTGCATCAGTGATGTTGAGATCCTCTTTGTTCTTTGTGGCTACTTCCTTTTGGAGATTCCTGCCCTAGTTTTAGATTATCTCCAAATGCTTTAAAACAAACTAACTTAATGTGTTCTCTAAGAAACCTTTCTTGCCCAGCTGACTATTTGGGAAATACAAGGTAATTCCTTGGTCATATTACTGTGAAAGATGAGTGAACTTCTATTAGTAGTACTGAAAGCCAAAAATAGAGATGGGTATGTGGGGGGGGGCGCAGTAAAGTTTCATAGAAAGCACTGTCTTCTCAATTTATATTTCAGAGAAAATGACTTGGAAATTGCTTTAGGGTGGGGGAAGAAGATTATAGATTCTTATAGATAGACAGATAAATAGATTGATATAGATTCTTTAGGGATGTTCTCCTAATGCTATACTGAGTGAGTTTGATCCTATTTTTCTCTGATTCCTTATAAACAGTAACACATCATTTCTGACTTCAACTAAAGGAACAATGTTAGAATCATACCATGAAATATATAGAAGGACAGAAGAAGCATAAAGGATCATAATAATTAAGTCTTTTCAAAGCTAAGGAGGAAAAAAAGTAATGCCAGGGCCAAGGAAGAGAAATAACATATAAACTCAGGAACCCCAAGGGCAAATTAAGATGTAAAATATAACTATTCCAATACAGGCATCATTTCTTATATTTGCCTTGTAGAACAGAGTGGAGAAACAGCTTACCTCATCGATATGAAACTGCTCAGAATCTCAGAAGCCACAGCCAAAATGAATATTTTTATGGAATGCAAAAATCCTCACTGCCTACACGACAAGGCTACAACTGCACTTGGCATTGCCAACTGTCAATTTGCATGGAAATCTACTCCTCTGCTTTTGAAAAAGAAGCCCTGTTTATTTTCCATCTGTATCTGGGCTATCTCCTTGCAGTCAATCAAATTAAAATTAGTATTTTGGCCACAATCCAGAAACATACAACTTTTAAATGTTTTTGCAATATGGTGACATGCAATACTTGGTAAGCTCTTATTGAGAGCACTTCCAAGGAACTCGGTTAGATCTGGATGATCTCACTATTTAAAACCAACCTCCACTGTTATACCTGAATCTTGGCTTTTTATACTTAAAACCTCCTTCAGGCATTAAAAGCACTGATCTATAGATACCTCTCTCTATATATATACCTCTATATAATACCTCAGTATTATACTGACCTCCTAATGTGTTGACCAAATACCAGCACCTCTTATGTGGACTTTAGGAGTAGATACTGGGGTGTCTTGGGATAAATGATGTGCTAAGACTGAAATCACAAACTTTTCCAAGAAAGCTCATTTTACTCCAAGTTTCTTATGAGGGAAGTTACAAGGGAAAACAGTTCGGCAGAACTAAGCAGTGATATACTTGCATTTTCTAATAGCAGTTCTAGAACATTAGGTACATAGTCTCATCCTCATAATGAGTACAACCTCATAATCTTTCATCTGCCTGAGAAAATCGCACAGGGTGATGGCAGAATAATGGAATGCTAAATCCTTTTGGCCAGTGAAACTCATTCTCATGGCTCTGAAATATTCATTTTACACTCTACAGTTAAAAACCAAAGTTCAAGTTTGATATGAATATTAACAGAAAGCTTTGTGAATGCATGTGCATGTGTTTTGGATGGGTATCTAGAGACAGATATATGATACATACATATGGATATACATACATAGGCAGGTGATTATTTATCAGAGCAACCTTACAAGGTTATCTGGCCTAGCACCAGGCCTTTGAATTGGTTAGATATTATTGCCACCTGTTTTGATAGTGGAAACACCCACAGTTTATAGATTTTAACCATTTGCTCAAAGTAATAATGCTAGTAAGAGAGCTGAAGAAGAACAGTAGAATGCAGATCTCCTGCTTCTTGATACAATTTACTGTAAATTGTTTTCACTATTAATGTATTTTATTTTCTGCATTTTAAACATTTAATTTTTTTACAATTTTGTATATACAGAAAAGTTGCAAAACCAGTACAGAGAGTTCCTATATACTCTTCACCCAGCCTCTCCTAATGCTAACATTTTGCATAACCATCACACAATTATAAAAACTAAAGAAATTATCAATGGATCAATGCTGTGAAACAAACTACAGATATCAACTTTCCATTAATGTCTTTTTCTGCTCTAGGATCTAACAAAGTTTCCGTAGCATATTTGGTTTTCACATTGCCTAGGACTTTTTTTTTTTGGTATTAGATTGATAACTTATTTGATATATAAACATATTTAATATAAGTTTTTAAATTTACAATACTATATTAGTTTCAGGTGTACTGCATAGTGATTCAATATTTGTATAGATTATATTACATTTTAAGTTATTATGAAATATTGCCTATATTACCTCTCCTGGGTCTTTTCCATCTATGTGATGCCAGAACTACTTAATATTAGTTAGTTCAGTCACTCAGTCATGTCCGACTCTTTGCGACCCCATGAATCGCAGCACGCCAGGCCTCCCTGTCCATCACAAACTCCCGGAGATTACTCAAACTCATGCCCATCGAGTCGGTGATGCCATCCAACCATCTCATCCTCTGTCGTCCCCTTCTCCTCCTGCCCCCAATCCCTCCCAGTATCAGGGTCTTTTCCAATGAGTTAACTCTTCGCAGGAGTTGGCCAAAGTACTGGAGTTTCAGCTTCAGCATCAGTCCCTCCAATGAACACCCAGGACCTATCTCCTTCAGGACGGACTGGTTGGATCTCCTTGCAGTCCAAGGGACTCTCAAGAGTCTTCTCCATCACCACAGTTCAAAAGCATCAATTTTTTCGGCGCTCAGCTTTCTTCACAGTCCAACTCTCATATCCATACATGACCACTGGAAAAACCATAGCCTTGACTAGATGGACCTTTGTTGGCAAAGTAATGTCTCTGCTTTTTAATATGCTATCTAGGTTGGTCATAACTTTCCTTCCAAGGAGTAAGCATCTTTTAATTTCATGGCCTCAGTCCCCATCTGCAGTGATTTTGGAGCCCAGAAAAATAAAGTCTGACACTGATTCCACTATCTCCCCATCTATTTCCCTTGAGGTGATGGGACCAGCTGCCATGATCTTAGTTTTCTGAATGTTAAGCTTTAAGCCAACTTTTTCACTCTCCTCTTTCACTTTCATCAAGAGGCTCTTCAGTTCTTTACATTCTGCCATAAGGATGGTGTCATCTGCATATCTGAGGTTATTGATATTTCTCCCGGCAATCTTGATTCCAGCTTGTGTTTCTTCCAGACCAGTGTTTCTCATGATGTACTCTGCATGTAAGTTAAATAAGCTGGGTGACAATATACAGCATTGACGTACTCCTTTTCCTATCTGGAACCAGACTGTTGGTCCATGTCCAGTTCTAACTGTTGCTTCCTGACCTGCATACAGGTTTCTCAAGAGGCAGGTCAGGTGGTCTGGTATTCCCATCTCCTTCAGAATTTTCCACAGTTTATTGTGATCCACACAGTCAAAGGATTTGACGTAGTCAATAAAGCATAAATAGATGTTTTTCTGGAACTCTCTTGCTTTTTCAATGATCCAGCAGATATGGCAATTTGATCTCTGGTTCCTCTGCCTTTTCTAAAACCAGCTTGAACATCTGGAAGTTCTTGGTTCACGTATTGCTGAAGGCTGGCTTGGAGAATTTTGAGCATTGCTTTATTAGCTTGTGAGATGAGTGCAATTGTGCGGTAGTTTGAGCATTCTTTGTGATTGCCTTTCTTAGGAATTGAAATGAAAACGGACCTTTTCCAGTCCTGTGGCCACTGCTGAGTTTTCCAAATTTGCTGGCATATTGAGTGCAGCACTTTCACAGCATCATCTTTCAGGATTTGAAATAGCTCAGTTGGAATTCCATCACATCCACTAGCTTTGTTCGTAGTGATGCTTTCTAAGGCCCACTTGACTTAATATTAAGGCAATTTTATATCTTACAACCCCAAAATGAACTAAATATAAATTAGTGATAATATCTTGGTGCCTTCATACTCATTCACATTTTATACCTCATAATGGGCACTATATCTTTTTTTTTCTTTATTCTAAACTGAAACTATCTGAAATGTATACATCCCTTTTCCTCCATAATTTGCCACCTTTAAGATTTGGAAGCTCCATCTCTATGTCTAAAGAAAGATTTGGAAGTTCTGTCTCTATGTCAAAAGAAATATTAGGATGGACAATATAGTAAAGAAGAGAAACTTGAGCATTTACCATATATGTGCTGCTGCTGCTAAGTCACTTCAGTCGTGTCTGACTCTGTGCGACCCCATAGACGGCAGCCCACCAGGCTCACCTGTCCCTGGGATTCTCCAGGCAAGAACACTGGAGTGGGCAGCCATTTATATGTAACCACACAGAAATCACATATGCACTCTGGACTTCTATGTATTCATGTATAAAAGTGAAGGCAGTGATGCCTACTTCTCAGGGTCATTGTAAGGACTGAACGTAAAGCTCCAAGCCCAGTGTTTGGAATATAATTACGCTCCCTTTCCAATTCAGGGGGCATTTGAGAGTGTCTGGGGACAATTTTCACTGCCACAACTTTGAAGATGTGCTATTGGCATCTGGTTGGATGCAGACCAGGGATTACACTAAACATCCTATAAGGCACAGGTCAGTTCCCCAGATCGAATGACCTTCTGGCTCAGAATTTCTGTAGTGCCAAGGTGAGAAACTGTGTTCTAAATGATGAGATCCATTTTGTCACCCTGACCCTGGGACACAGGTAAATTGAAATTCTTAGTGGAGCAAAATAGATTTCATAAAGTCCAATCTATTCAAACATCAATGAACCAGAGTTTTATCTTTACATTTTAAAAGTGAAATGAATGGAAGCCAAAAGCTAAAAACAGCATCTCTGGAAACCGAGGTCTCAACAGTCAATATTGCTCTATCATATATGTCTTCCTCTCCTGATCTCAGACCACAATCCAAAGAGAGAATGAATGAAAACCATGCACACTAACCTTTCTTTAAGTTAACGGCAAGAAATCTTTGCTTTCAATCTCACTTAACTGCATCAGGGAGATGAAGGTAGAGGTTGGCCAACACTCCTATTTCCATCATACTTTCCATTTAAGAAACCCTTAACACTATTATTACCTTTTCCAGCTCCCTTTCTTCAGGAATATTTGTTCAGAGCTCAGTTGAATTTTCTCCTTGTTAAAAAGCTACATTCTTTCAACTCTGGAAGAGAAATAACAAACAGGAGACTTGGTAATCAGAATAGAAAAGACAGTTTTCTCAGATTTAACAAAAGTGAAAGAGGAAATATTTTCTATGATTATTTGTGAGTATAAAAGAACATCATGAGGAATGGGATAATATAAAAAGCTATTTACCTTATTTTCACTGTGGAATCATGTGACAGCTCAAACACTGCAGTTAATATTAAACCTGACAAATTGGGTTTAACCAGGATGCCAGCTACCTTCAAACAGCTTAAATATATAGATATTTGTCTCTGAATAAGCTTGTGATTGTACAAATTCCAAAACCAGATAATCTTGCTTCATCATGGGAGTTGGTAAGAGAGGAAACTGAATATAAGCCAAGACTTCTGAAATAATATTAATAACAATAATAAAAAGCAACTAATAAAAATACTAACAGTACTATGAATTTTTGAGAATTAATTTTGTACCAGGCATTATGCTTAGGCTTTGCAGCCCATTTCATTTGAATAGTAACGATCTCAAATACTTAGAAGCTATTATTTAACAACAGGGAAACTGAGACATAGTGTCTAGAACTAATGAATGGTAGATCCAGAACTCAAAACCACAGCTATTAGTCAGTACTCCACACTGAACGAATTGGAAGAACAGCACTGACATGGTAGCATTGACATATATACGCTACAGTGTGTAACATAGATACCTAGTGGGAAGCACCTATGTAGCTTAGGGAACTCAGCTCAATGCTCTGTGATGACCTACAGAAGTGGGAGGGATGTTCAAGAAGGAAGAGATATATGCATATGTACAGCTGATATACATTGTACAGCAGAAATATTGTAAAGCAATTATACCACAATAATAAAAATGTTTTAAATAATAAAATTTAATTTAATTAAAAATCCCCATGTGTCATGAAATCATATTTATCTTTATTAATTTGAATAAAACAAGAAAAATGTTGGGGGTTAAGATTTTTCATACTTAACAAACTATTGGGTTGGCCAAAAGTTCATTTGAGTTTTTCTATAACATCTTATGGAAAAACCTGAATGAACTTTTTGGCCAATCCAATAGTTTCTCATAAGCAGTGCAAGGTAATTTACTTTCTTTCAACAAATATTTTCAAGTGCTTAGGATGTGCAAGGTACTGTCTTGGGAATAGAGATACAAAGATCAGTCAAATAACAGATTATGGTCTCAAAGACCTTATAGTATAGCATGAGACATTAAAAAGAGATGTTTCAAGAACTTGAAGAGAGAGCTGTTCCTTCCTTCAGAGGAGTATCCATACTGTCTAGAACCGTGTGCAGTTCATAATAAGCAATGAATGAATGAACAGGTACATGTGTAAATGAATGACTGATCAAAGGCAGCATTCAAAATGGTCCTCAAATGACTTCCCTGGCAGTCCAGTGGTTAAGACATCACCTTCCATTTCAGGAGGTATGGGTTTGATCCCCAGTTGAGGAGCTAAAATCCCACATGCCTCCTGGCCAAAAACTCAGACAAAAGCAATATTGTAACAAATTCAATAAAGACTTTAAAATGGTCCACACTTAAAAAAAAAAAAAAATCTTTAAAAAAAAGGTCCTCAACACACAGCTAGGATGCACATGCAAAAGTGGATCAATGAAAACTTTCAGACGAAGCTAATAAAAGAAATTCATAGTACAAACACCACTAATCAACTGTGTATAAATGAAGGAAAACAATATTTCTCCACACCAAAATATAGTTTTTTTGTAGAATTCTCAAACAACAGAGTAGGATATGCTGCTGCTGCTGCTAAGTCACTTCAGTCGTGTCCGACTCTGTGCGACCCCATAGACGGCAGCCCACCAGCCTCCCCTGTCCCTGGGATTCTCCAGGCAAGAACACTGGAGTGGGTTGCCATTTCCTTCTCCAATGTAGGAAAGTGAAGAGTGAAAGTGAAGTCGCTCAGTCATGTCCGACTCTTAGCGACCCCATGGACTGCAGCCCACCAGGCTCTGCCGTTCATGGGATTTTGAGGCAAGAGTGCTGGAGTGGGTTGCCATTGCCTTCTCCAAGCAGTATATGAGGAAACTGAAAAAGTCACAGGGGCCCATCTGTGAGTAATAAGTGTAGCAGTAAGTTTGTGTTAATAAATTTTCCTCAACCAATATCTATTTGGGGCTTGCCTGGTGGCTCAGACAGTAAAGAGCCCACCTGTCAATGCAAGAGACATGGGCTTGTTCCCCGGGTCAGGAAAGATACCCTGGAGAAGTGAATGGCTACCCATTTGAGTATTCTTGCCTGGAGAATTTCAAGCCAAGTGCTCATTTATTAAAAATTAGGCACAGTTCTCTTGCTCTGTTGTCACTATGTTTTTTCAGGGAGGCACACATGTTTATTTTATAGATGAGAACAAATATTCTTGTTGGATCTCAGACCATACAATAAGCTACCGAAACAAAACCAAAAAATGAAACAGCAAATGTTTGGGAACAAAAACTAGGTTTCTGGCTATGATTAACCTGCATCATACCATTTATATTTTATTTAATAATTTTTTAAAGATTTTTTTTTTTGATGTGGACCATTTTTAGAATCTTTATAGGATTTGTTACAGTATAACTCCTGTGTTTTGTTTTTTCCTTTTTTTACTTTTTATTTTGTACTGGGGGGTATAGCTGATTAATAAACAATGCTGTGACAGTTTCAGGGGAACAGCAAAGGGATCCAGCCATACATACACGTGTCCGTTCTCCCTGAAACCCCCCTCCGATCCAGGCCATCCTGTGATACTGAGCGAGTTCCATGTGCTATACAGTAGGTCCTTGTTGGCTGCCCATTTTTAACAGAGCAGTGAAAGAACACTGTATTTTTAAACAATAAAAGCCTGAGTATCCAAAGAAATTGCCAACTTAAAGCAAGAACCTCTGGTTTTTGCCCTCAGACATGTTTCCAGGAGTCTTGGAGATGCTACAAAGGAAACTTTTAAGAAGCACTGCATGGCAGAGTGTGAGTTCTGAAGCCAGACAGATACAAGTGTAACTACATCTGCCCCATTTCTGATGGCAAGACCTCGAACAAGTCACTACTCCCGTTTATCTGTCAGTTGTTTCTGTTTTCTGTTTTTTGCTGGTTTTCTTTCTTTTTTTTTTTTTGGCTAAGATTTTTGTGGGATCTTAGCTCTCCAACCAGGGATCAAACCCACACTGCCTGCATTGGAAAGCAAAATCTTAACTTCTGGACTGCCAGGGAAGTCCCACCATTTTCCTTTCAAACAAATACTAATCAGAAAATAGAATTTTACCTCTCCTTCAGATAGAAGTAGAAATATTGAAAATAATAAGTCATGTCTTAACTCTTAATATGTTACCTGTCCCCATATATATATATATATATATATATATATATACATATATGTTTTTCTTCCTTCTCATTCACACTGTTTCAACTTCAACAAGATGTGATACAGACTCAAGGATTTAGTACTTTAATAATTGGATTATGCTTTTTTAGTTACCCTTACACTCAAAATTAAATTCTCAAATCTAAATTTTTAAATTAAAAAGTTTAGCATAAAATATGTTCAAACAAAACTGACAGGGTGATGATTCCGGCAGAGATTACAGTTATGGCTGTCCAAAGCACCAGCTGGTTGACCCATTTGTAAGTGGCAAACTTAATATCTTGACCACAACTGTCAAATTGTTTGGAGGAATTTGTTCCAGGATAAACATCCACTCTACATCTATAAGGTCTGCTTAGTGCTGTTTCTTCAAAATTGTACAGAAAAGCAATATCTCCTTGTTCTTTCTCCTGCATACAGACATGCTTAGTCACTCAACCATCTCTCTTCGAGACCCCACGGACTGTAGCCTGCCAGGCTCCTCCATCCATGGGATTTTCCAGGCTAGAATACTGGAGTGTGTTGCCATTTCCTTCTCCGGGGGATCTTCCCCAACCAGGAAGTGAACACATGTCTCCTATGTCTCTTGCTTTGGCAAGCAGATTTTTTTTTTTTACCACTGAGCTACCTGGGACATTGAGGCCTTCTGGGGGTGTTCAGAAGGACTGACCGTCACCTTCAGTGTTTACAATGCCATCACATTCAAGAAACCAGTGTGACACATGAAGTTTAAATAAGACTCATCGTATTTCCATTAAACCCAAACTGCCCACAATTGTCCCATTCCATTTGATGAAACCTACTGCCAATAAGATGCCAGAGCAACGTTTGTACCTTTACCAAGTGTGTGTACCTTTACTACCAATACACCTACACCCATATCCAATCAGAACATCCACTTAGAGCATCACTTGAGCACCACATCCTCTCACTACCCCTATTTTCCTCATGCCCTGAAGACCTATGAACAGATGCTGAAGTTATATATAAACCAATTGGTTTATAACCAATTGGTACTATAAATTGTATTAAAATAAATAGAATTCATGGCTAAAATTAAACAGCCTATGGCAATGCTCTTGTGTAAATAAAACCATTGTCCCTTTGTATATTAAGATTGCATTTATCAAATACACAAGAAAGGATGAACACAAATTGCATGAAAAAGGCAGCTTATTTAGGACAAAATGATGGTGTGTAATAAAAAGATTTATTGTGTGACTAAAATGAAAATTAAATTCCTGTTAAAATATTTATGTAGATGTGGCTGAAACATTCTGCCGAGAGATAAATCAGAGCGGCCTTTGGCATTTCACAGACATAATTCCTCTATTCTTCTGCTGCAAATTTAGAGCTTACAAGATGCTAATGGCATTGTGATTTCCAGGACAGTCTCTGCAGACTACTTTTGCTCAGCAGGTGGTAAGAATTTGCATCCATATTTCAAATATACTTCTATCTCATTACTGGCTTCTTATTTCTTTGTGATTTATATCTCTATAAAATCCCAGCTAGTGGAATGGGGAATGGGAATTCAAAAAGGCAAATTCGGCATAATACTGACATTTATCACTTTCTTCCGTCTTTTTTTTTTTCCCTGCATCTCCTGAGAGAAGGGGAATATGACATGTAGCACTTAAAGTGGGGGGGGGGGTGTACTTTTCTTAAAATAATGCCATTTGAAAGCTTTCAAAATTAGGAATATTGTTCTCAATGACACTCTCTATGAAGTGGCCATATTATTTGTATCATTGCCTACATTTAGCTGAATTGTGATCTTTCAATAATATATGTACCTTTGGAAAGTAAACTCACTTGGTAGCTATTAATGTGTAAGAGTCTTAATCATTTAAAATTCAGAAAGTGCTTTTTGTAATAAGTCGGAACATAACGAATCTATTTGGGATTCATGCAGGTGTCACGAGCAATTTCAGAGCTGTTACACTGCAGTCCTGTGCTACTTAATAGATATTAGGGTGGTAGTAGTTGTGTCGCTGTAGATAAGACTCTTTACAGTTCCTATGTCAAATTCACCTCTTACTGGTGTTTAGAATTTCGCTGAAGTAAAATTACACGCCTGTGAAATCTGACAGTTTCAGGGATTTACAGACATTTTCCGGGGGCAGAAGGAGCAAGTGGTGGTGAAATAAAAGGCAGCAGGGAGGTATGTAGGCAAGGGAGTCAGATATTACTAGGATGAAAACCTAGATATGCAAAATTTTAATTTGTATGGCAAATTAAAGAATATAAATCTATGTATTTCCTTTCAGGTCTTCTCTTTTTTAGTAGTCCATTCCTGAAGAGAAATTAAAACTGTTAGTGAAATTTTACAGGCCATATGCTATCATATTTTTAAAATTCATTGATATTTAAAATAATTTTATCAGTTAAACTCAAAATATTTTGCTATATGACTAAAAATATAATTGTTGCCCTTAATGAACAGCTATGATGGTATCTAGAGATTCAGAATTTTTTAAACTAGAAATAACAAAAAACTGAAATTAAGGACAGCTACACACTATAGTGGGGCTTCCGAGCTGGCGAGAGTGGTAAAGAGCCTACCTGCCAATGCAGGAGACATAATAGATGTGAGTTCAATCCCTGGGTCAGGAAGCTGCCCTGGAGGAGGGCATGGCAACTGACTCCTGTGTTCTTGCCTGGAGAATCCTATGGACAGAGGAGCCTGGCGGGCTACAGGCCATAGGGTCACAAAGAGACGGACACGACTGAGGCAACTTAGCCGGCGCACACGCAAGTACACGGGCACACACACACCATAGGACAGGATCACGTAGGCAAAAGTGATACAAACATTTAAAAAATATATTTGGTTAAAAAGCCAATCAGAAGCTAATGTTTAGAGCAAAACATTTCCACTTAAATTTAATTGCATGAAAATCTAATGAAAAACTGAACTAGTATGTAAATTCACATAACACATTCAAAGAAGATATTTGGGCTCATAACTCAATACCATCTCCAAAGACTGAACTATATTCTTTCTCTTGTTCTGTTTCTCAGAACATTGGCTTCCTTACCTGATGGTGGCCAGCAGTGACTACACTTCCTCACTCTTTTCCAGCAGAAGTAAACGGTATCTCTTTGGGGAGTTCACGCAGAAGAGTAAGAAATTATTTTTGAAGCCCACAGGAAATATCCCTTGAGTCTCGTTGCCCAAAACTGAGGTAAGTGTCATCTTCTATATTTATCTAGAAAAATGAGAGGCTCTGAGCAGTTTAAACTATCCAGGGCCAAATTCTGACCCTGAAAATTGGCATCAAATCTATGAAGACAGTATGACTGGGCAATCCATGAAGGCCTTGTTAGGAATGGAAATGCATGCCAGTGAGGCTGTGAACTGTCTCTGGGCACGAGGCATTTAAATCCATAATTTCCTTTATTTATCCGTCAGAGCAATCCTACGTGCTAAACATTGAAGACTCCAAATTTCAAAAGACTAAAGAAAATGAGAAACATTTCAAAACTCACTCTGATATTAAGAATAGAAGAAGGCTCAAAACAGGTTGTTTAATAACCAGAGACTATGATTTACCCATCTTGTTAATTGTGAGGTTTCATGGTCTGCTCATACTCATATCTAGCAGAAACTTTATAAATGAAATTAAAAATAACACAGAAGACATATGGATCATTTCTTTACCCATTTATACTCTAACTAAGTTCAGAGGTGAGCCAGAAAGAGGTTTTGCTTTTTAGTTTTGTTTTGTCTTTTCTCTTTTCTCTCTCTCTCTCTTTTTTTTTCCTATGAAAAAGAGACTTTTCACATAGAAGAGAAAATAAGCTTCAGTCATGTGCTCTATCCTCCTCAGATGCAGGGGGAATAACGTGAATGAAATTTGACTACAATACAAGCTGCACAGAGGCAGGCATTTTTGTCTGTATTTTTACGCTTGTCCGTGTACTCCCAGTTCTAAGGATAATGTCCGAGACAAAGTAGGCACTTGATTAATATGTGTTAAATGAATCAAATGAAAGAAAGAATGAATAATTCAAAAGAGAGCATTTAAAGGCATGATCTCTCATGATTCTAGGTAAAGTTTGATGATCATTAAGAGTGAAGAAAGGAGGCTGTGGGACTAAATTTTTAAATAGCCTGCAAGGTCTTTGACCAACTGGAAGAACAAAATTTCAGTGGGTCTCGGCAGGTGCAACCAAAGAAGCACAGACCAGCTGTTTGTCCTGGAGCCTTGAGCCGTTCAGGAAAGCAGGCCATCTGTCCCCCCACCGTAAGTCAGCAAGGGCACAGCCCTGACTCTGATCAGCTAGAACCACATTTAGAACCTGGACTTCCTGGGGACAGTAAGGACAGCTACACACTGGGGCAGGGTCACCTAAGCCTAAGAGACAGACACATCTTAAAGTATGTTTAGTTATTAATAAGAGCCATTCTGAAGCCAATGTTTTGAGCAAAACATTTCCATTTAAATTTGATTGTGTGAACCAGCTTTATATTTTAAGGCTCAAGTCTTTATTTCTTTAAGAGACTATTCAGGACTAAAGAAAAAAATCAGTTTCCAGATGGTTTATGCTTGGGGTGCTCTTGATCCATTGATTTTCCTAAGGATGTACACCAAATAGATGAGTCTCAGAAAATCTCTTCAGTTCAGTTGCTCAGTGATGTACAACTCTTTGCGACCCCATGAACCGCAGCATGCCAGGCCTCCCTGTCTATCACCAACTCCCAGAGTTTACCCAAACTCATATACATTGAGTCGGTGATGCCATCCAACCATCTCATCCTCTGTCATCCCCTTCTCCTCCTGCCCTCAATCTTGCCCAGCATCAGGGTCTTTTCCAATGAGTCAGCTCTTCGCATCAGGTGGCCAAAGTATTGAAGTTTCAGCTTCAATATCAGTCCTTCCAATGAACACCCAGGACTGATCTCCTTTCGGATGGACTGGTTGGTTGGATCTCCTTGCAGTCCAAGGGACTCTCAAGGGTCTTCTCCAACACCACAGTTCAGAAGCATCAATTCTTCGGTGCTCAGCTTTCTTTATAGTCCAACTCTCACATCCATACATGACTACTAGAAAAAAACCAAAGCTTTGACTAAATAGAGCTTTGATGGCAAAATAATGTCTCTGCTATTTAATATGCTATGTTGGTCATAAATTTTCTTCCAAGGAGCAAGCATCTTTTAATTTCATGGCCGCAGTCACCATCTGCAGTGATTTTGGAGTCCCCCAAAATAAAGTCTGTAACTGTTCCCACTGTTTCCCTATCTTTTTGCCAATCCTTCCTTAGACAGTTGCATTTTTTTAATTTTATTTTTATTTTTATTGGTTGGAGGCTAATTACTTTACAATATTGTAGTGGTTTTTGTCATACATTGACATGAATCAGCCATGGATTTACATGTATTTCCCATCCCGATCCCCCCTCCCACTTCCCTCTCTGCCCGATCCTTCTGGGTTTTCCCAGTGCACCAGTCCCGAGCACTTGTCTCATGCATCCAACCTGGGTTGGTGATCTGTTTCACCCTAGATATTATACAGGTTTCAATGCTGTTCTCTTGAAACATCCCACTTCGCCTTCTCCCACAGAGTCCAAAAGTCTGTTCTGTATATCTGTGTCTCTTTTTCTGTTTTGCATATAGGGTTATCATTACCATCTTTCTAAATTCCATATATATGTGTTAGTATACTGTAATGGTCTTTATCTTTCTGGCTTACTTCACTCTGTATAATGGGCTCCAGTTTCATCCATCTCATTAGAACTGATTCAAATGAATTCTTTTTAATGGCAGAGTAATATTCCATGGTGTATATGTACCACAGCTTCCTTATCCATTCATCTGCTGATGGGCATCTAGGTTGCTTCCATGTCCTGGCTATTATAAACAGTGCTGCGATGAACATTGGGGTGCACGTGTCCCTCTCAGATCTGGTTTTCTCGGTGTGTATGCCCAGAAGTGGGATTGCTGGGTCATATGGCAGTTCTATTTCCAGTTTTTTAAGAAATCTCCACACTGTTTTCCATAGCGGCTGTACTAGTTTGCATTCCCACCAACAGTGTAAGAGGGTTCCCTTTTCTCCACACCCTCTCCAGCATTTATTGCTTGTAGACTTTTGGATAGCAGCCATCCTGACTGGCGTGTAATGGTACCTCATTGTGGTTTTGATTTGCATTTCTCTGATAATGAGTGATGTTGAGCATCTTTTCATGTGTTTGTTAGCCATCTGTATGTCTTCTTTGGAGAAATGTCTGTTTAGTTCTTTTTTGTCCCATTTTTTGATTGGGTCATTTATTTTTCTGGAATTGAGCTGCAGGAGTTGCTTGTATATTTTTGAGATTAATCCTTTGTCTGTTTCTTCATTTGCTATTATTTTCTCCCAATCTGAGGGCTGTCTTTTCACCTTGCTTATAGTTTCCTTTGTGGTGCAAAAGTTTTTAAGTTTCATTAGGTCCCATTTGTTTAGTTTTGCTTTTATTTCCAATATTCTGGGAGGTGGGTCATAGAGGATCCTGCTGTGATTCATGTCGGAGAGTGTTTTGCCTATGTTCTCCTCTAGGAGTTTTATAGTTTCTGGTCTTACATTTAGATCTTTAATCCATTTTGAGTTTATTTTTGTGTATGGTGTTAGAAAGTGTTCTAGTTTCCTTCTTTTACAAGTGGTTGATCAGTTTTCCCAGCACCACTTGTTAAAGAGGTTGTCTTTTTTTCCATTGTATATCCTTGCCTCCTTTGTCAAAGATAAGGTGTCCATAGGTTCATGGATTTATCTCTGGGCTTTCTATTCTGTTCCATTGATCTATATTTCTGTCTTTGTGCCAGTACCATACTGTCTTGATGACTGTGGCTTTGTAGTAGAGTCTGAAGTCAGGCAGGTTGATTCCTCCAGTTCCATTCTTCTTTCTCAAGATTACTTTGGCTATTCGAGGTTTTTTGTATTTCCATACAAATTGAGATATTCTTTGGTCTAGTTCTGTGAAAAATACCTTTGGTAGCTTGATAGGGATTGCATTGAATCTATAGATTGCTTTGGGTAGAATAGCCATTTTGACAATATTGATTCTTCCAATCCATGAACATGGTATGTTTCTCCATCTGTTTGTGTCCTCTTTGATTTCTTTCATCAGTGTTTTATAGTTTTCTATGTATAGGTCTTTTGTTTCTTTAGGTAGATATACTCCTAAGTATTTTATTATTTTTGTTGCAATGGTGAATGGTATTGTTTCCTTAATTTCTCTTTCTGTTTTCTCATTGTTAGTGTATAGGAATGCAAGGGATTTCTGTGTGTTAATTTTGTGTGTGTGTGTGTGTGTGTGTGTGTTAATTTTATATGCTGCAACTTTACTATATTCGTTGATTAGCTCTAGTAGTTTTCTGGTAGAGTCTTTAGGGTTTTCTATGTAGAGGATCATGTCATCTGCAAACAGCGAGAGTTTCACTTCTTCTTTTCCTATCTGGATTCCTTTTACTTCTTTTTCTGCTCTGATTGCTGTGGCCAACACTTCCAAAACTATGTTGAATGGTAGTGGTGAGAGTGGGCACCCTTGTCTTGTTCCTGATTTCAGGGGAAATGCTTTCAATTTTTCACCATTGAGGGTGATGCTTGCTGTGGGTTTGTCATATATAGCTTTTATTACATTGAGGTATGTTCCTTCTATTCCTGCTCTCTGGAGAGTTTTAATCATAAATGGGTGTTGAATTTTGTCAAAGGCTTTCTCTGTATCTATTGAGATAATCATATGGTTTTTATCTTTCAATTTGTTAATGTGGTGTATTACATTGATTGATTTGCGGATATTAAAGAATCCTTGCATTCCTGGGATAAAGCCCACTTGGTCATGGTGTATGAGTTTTTTAATATGTTGTTGGATTCTGTTTGCTAGAATTTTGTTAAGGATTTTTGCATCTATGTTCATCAGTGATATTGGCCTGTAGTTTTCTTTTTTTGTGGCATCTTTGTCTGGTTTTGGAATTAGGGCGATGGTGGCCTCATAGAATGAGTTTGGAAGTTTACCTTCTTCTGCAGTTTTCTGGAAGAGTTTGAGTAAGATAGGTGTTAGCTCTTCTCTAAATTTTTGGTAGAATTCAGCTGTGAAGCCATCTGGTCCTGGGCTTTTGTTTGCTGGAAGATTTTTTATTACAGTTTCGATTTCCTTGCTTGTGATGGGTCTGTTAAGATCTTTTATTTCTTTCTGATTCAGTTTTGGAAAGTTGTACTTTTCTAAGAACTTGTCCATTTATTCCAAGTTGTCCATTTTATTGGCATAGAGCTGCTGGTAGTAGTCTCTTATGATCCTTTGTATTTCACTGTTGTCTGTTGTGATCTCTCCATTTTCATTTCTAATTTTGTTAATTTGGTTCTTCTCTCTTTGTTTCTTAATGAGTCTTGCTAATGGTTTGTCAATTTTGTTTACTTTTTCAAAAAACCAGCTTTTAGCTTTGTTGATTTTTGCTATGGTCTCTTTAGTTTCTTTTGCATTTATTTCTGCCCTGATTTTTAAGATTTCTTTCCTTCTACTAACCCTGGGGTTCTTCATTTCTTCCTTCTCTAGTTGCTTTAGGTGTAGAGTTAGGTAATTTATTTGACTTTTTTCTTGTTTCTTGAGGTAAGCCTGTAATGCTATGAACCTTCCCCTTAGCACTGCTTTTACAGTGTCCCATAGGTGTTGGGTTGTTGTGTTTTCATTTTCATTCATTTCTATGCACATTTTGATTTCTTTTTTGATTTCTTCTATGATTTGTTGGTTATTCAGAAGCGTGTTATTTAGCCTCCTTGTGTTTGAATTTTTAATAATTTTTTTCCTGTAATTGAGATCTAATCTTAGTGCACTGTGGTCAGAAAAGATGACTGGAATGATTTCAGTTTTTTTGAATTTACCAAGACTAGATTTATGGCCCAGGATGTGATCTATTCTGGAGAAGGTTCCGTGTGCACTTGAGAAAAAGGTGAAGTTGATTGTTTTGGGGTGAAATGTCCTATAGATATCAATTAGGTCTAGCTGGTCCATTGTGTCATTTAAAGTTTGTGTTTCCTTGTTAATTTTCTGTTTAGTTGATCTATCCATGGTTGTGAGTGGGGTATTAAAGTCTCCCACTATTATTGTGTTACTATTAATTTCCTCTTTCATACTCATTAGAGTTTGCCTTTCATATTGCGGTGCTCCTATGTTGGGTGCATATATATTTATAATTGTTATATCTCCTTCTTGGATTGATCCTTTGATCATTATGTACTGTCCTTCTTTGTCTCTTTTCACAGCCTTTATTTGAAAGTCTATTTTATCTGATATGAGTATTGCGACTCCTGCTTTCTTTTGGTCTCCATTTGCGTGAAATATTTTTTTCCAGCCCTTCACTTTTAGTCTGTATGTGTCCCTTGTTTTGAGGTGGGTCTCTTGTAGACAGCATATATAGGGGTCTTGTTTTTGTATCCATTCAGCCAGTCTTTGTCTTTTGGTTGGGAGACAGTTGCATTTTAAAAGTATAATTATGCAATCAAAAGTAGTCGAAAGCACCTCAGTATAGAAATGGAAACATTCACTTTCCAGAAGCTCCCCGTGTATACTTAATGAATTAAAACTTCTCTCCTCTAGGGGCTTCCCTGGTGGTCCAATGGTTAAGAATCTGCCTTGTAATGCAAGGGACATCTGTTCCATCCCTGGTTCAGATGATCCCATGTACTGTACCTACAGAGCAGCTAAGCCCTTGTACCACAACTACGGAGCCAGCATTCTAGAGCCCATGAGCCACAGCTACCCAGCCCAGGCACTGCAACTACTGAAGCCCACATGCCTAGAGCCCATGCTCCAAAACAAGAGAAGCCACCGCAATGAGAAGCCTACACAGCAAGGAAGAGTAGCCCGGCATCACTGCAACTAGAGAAAGCCCAAGTCCAACAATGAAGATCCACCACAGCCAAAAATAAATATATTTAAAAAGTGAAACAGGGCTTCTTGGTGGCTCAGTGGTAAAGAATTCACCTGGAATGCAGGTGACATTGTTATGATTCCTGATCCGGGAAGATCCCACACACCACAGAGCAACCATGCTCGTAGACCACAACTACCGATTCTGTGCTCTAGAGCCTGGAAGCCACAACTGTTGAGCCCATGTGCCACAACTACTGAAGCCCGTGTGCGCTAGAGCCCATGCTCTGCAACAAGGGAGGCCATCACAATGGGAGGCCTGCACATGGCAACTAGAGAGTAGCCTCCACTTGCAGCAACTAGACAAAAGTCCTTGCAGCGACAAAGACCTAGCATGGCCAAAAATAAATAAATAAAATTATTTAAATACATGAATAAATCTTTTAAAAAATAAAACTTCTCTCCTCTAAAAGTAACCACTATCCTGAAATTCACACTAATTACTTTCCTTTATAGTTTTAAACCTATGTATACATATCTAAAAGAGCAGTTTATTTTATGCCTATGGTGAATCCTGCACATGTGCACACATACATATGTGTCTTACTAAATACATTTTTCAGTGTTTTTTCCTTTTTTCTTTTCATATAGATATAGATGTGTAGACATACAGATTTATATATGATTCATCCATGGTATGGCATGTAAAACTGTAGGTCACTCATTTTCATTTTTATTATTTGTGCATGCATTTAACTGTCTGATGTTATCATGATTTATTCATACATTCTACTACTGATGGATATTTAGATTTATTTAGATTTTTCCAGTATGGGGCTCTTACCAACCACACTGCTATGAACATTCTCATATGTGATCTTGATCCAAATATATGCAAGCTTCTTTAAGGAATATACTTAGAATTGCTGGAACATAAATATACTTCTCTTCAACTTGTGAAGAGAAGTGTAGTTGCATGTTGCACACTGGTTTCTCCATGAAAAAAAAAAAAAAAAAACTCTGCAGAGATTTATTTGCAGGAATTTGACTGGGGAGGGCTTGCAAACTTGGAATCCACATAGCAAGTCTTCCCTTTTGGCTCAGTGGTAAAGAATCCACCTGCCAATGCAGGACTTGCATTGGCAAGATCCCACTTGCCTCGGGGTCACTAAGTCCATCCATGAGCACAACTACTGAGCCTGTGCTCCAGGGTCCGGGATCTGCAATGACTGTGCCCACATGCCACAACTGTGACTCCCAAGCACCCTAGAGCCTGCGTTCTGTAGCAAGAGAAGCCACTGCAGTGTGACCACAACTAGGGAGCAGCCCCCTGCTTGCCGCAACTAGAGAAATGCCTGTGCAGCAACAAAGACCCAGCGCAGCCAAAAATGAATGAATACATTAAAAACAAAAACAAAAACAAAAAAAAACCCATGTGAGACCTGAAGGAAACAAGATTGGGCAAAACAAGGCTACAGTCAACTCCCTGGAGATCCCTGGAGTTTGACAATGCTCAGGGTCATTGACCCTTGAGAAATGGGACTTAGTCACTGTATACCTCCATTAACAAGCCAATAGATTAGAGTTTTCCCCAGGAAGGAGGACATTGTGTGAAAAGTCTCCCATCATCTGATGGCAGCTCCTAGAACGTACCGAGGGCTGGGGCGAAACCAAACCCCGTCCCTTCCAGCAACTGGGAAAATAAGTCTCTCAGTCCAGAATAAGGATCTGGGCCATTAGCAGTGTGGCTGAACAGCAACCAGAATAGCAACCAGCTTTCCAAAGTGGCCATTGATTCCAATTTTACTACATCTCTTGAAAAATAACAAATGGAAGGAAACAGCTTTTTATGGCAAACATCCTAAATTTCCTCTTCAACTTCCACTGTCACCACCCATATAAAGAATGGAGACTACTTCATCCAAATTGTCTCTTCCACTTATCAAACCAAATAAGGTCTTTTGTGAAAGAACAAGAGGAACATAGTGTTTAAGAGGAGTGATAGAGGGGACTTCCATGGTGGTCCAGTGGCTAGAACTCTGTGCTCCCGATGCAGAGGGCCTGGGTTCGATCCCTGGTCGGGGAACTAGATCCCATATGCTGCAGCTAAGAGTACCAGGTGGCACTAACGGTAAAGAAACTACTTGCCAGTGCAGGAGACCTGAGAGACGTGGGTTTGATCCCTGGGTTGGGAATATCCCCTGGAGAGGGCATGGCAACCCACTCCGTTACTTTTGCCTGGAGAATCCCATGAACAGAGGAGCTTGGTGGGTTACATTCCATAGGGTAGCAAAGAGTCGGACACAACTAAAGTTACTTCACATGCACACACACAAGAGTTCACATGCTACAACAAAGGATGCCACATGCTGCAACAATAACCTGACGCAGCCAAATAAATAAGTAAAAATGAATATTAGATAATAGGAGTAATAGAGCCCTTCTGATACATGGAGAGATGTGAAGTTTTCTATACTAACAGAAAGGTTTGGTGAGTAGTAAAGAAATATACCAGGAGTTAGACCCAAGAGAAGACCCACCAACAAAAAAAGCCTAGTGACCAATCACTGTGAACAATGTTATTTTAGAACCTGTTATATCTTTCTGTGCTCAGTCATTGCTTACCAGCCCCTCCCTCAACCTTTACTCAAGGGCAAACTTCTGGCCACATAAGTGTAGAGCCTGTTACAGTTATCTCTCCATCAGTTTTCAGCATCTCACTTGTTGATAACCCAGCCGGAGTGAGATATGTTTGTACCAGATTTTGTTCTGACTTCCCCTTCATACCTGTCATCCCAAGAAAATGATTTGGCACCTATACACTTTATAGAGTAATGGCAGGAAAGCCCTGGCATTTGAGAAGAGGAAACTGATCTTAAGTTTAAAAAATTCTTTGAACTGTGAAAGTAATGAATGACACTCCCCTTTACATCATTATTTTACACTTTGGTGCCTTTTAAATTTTGGTTTCATGTCCTAACCTAACCTTTGATGTCAAAAGTAAACCCTTTGCAAGGACAAAGAGAATTATGCAAGTGCATGGTCATTGACATGCTGTAAAAGCAGATAGCTCTGATTTTCAAGTTTGATGTTTTTAAATGCAGGTATCAAAGTGTCTCTTCCAAAGCAATCTGTTAATTAAGGGATTACTGTACCTCTGACACTCCCATCAGTTATCCCCAAGGCATGAAGGAAAATGATATTTATTTCTTCATTTTCTTTCCCAATTAAGAAAGAGCAAGTGAGTTCAGATGACTTGTCTAGGGTCACAGAGCAAGTCAGTGGTGAAAATCTGAATCTATTAATTCCATTCGAGTAGGATGTATTGGGCATTGCTAGGAAGCGCTGCTCATTCCATGACCACAGAGAAGACAGAAGTCAGATATTTGCTACTGAAATGTTCTCAGGGTGAGACCCATTGACCTGCAGAGGATTGATGGAGCCCTCAATGTTGCCAAGCCTACTGCAGGAAGTTCACCAGTAAATTAAGCCTTAGCTTATGATTCAGTCCTCAGTAACAACTTAAGATTGTTGTTAAGATGAAGAAAACAGCACATTTTCAAATACAGTAAGTGACTAGCACAAATATTTCTTTAGTCCATAGTTTGTTCAATTTCCACAAACAAGGCATAAATTGAGAGTTATGTCCATAATGTCTTTTATAAATTGTGAAAATGCCTGCAATCTAATTTCACATAATTCTGAAGGCAGAGTTGCAGATCCTGTTTGAAAAGGATTTACCCAAGAACTCCAGTAAATGGGGGTGTCCTTTTATGGATTGCAAAGAAATGGATAAACACAAGTGTGTGGTAAACAAATCTATCAAAATGTAAGGATACAAAATAAAATAATGAAGCCTCATCCTCCCCTCTCCATAATTATACACTCTATAGGAAACCACTTCAGTGAAGGTGGCATATATCATTTTTCTATGAACTTTCATAGCATGTGTGGATATACATGTACACTCTTTAAAACAAGACTATACTACACTACTCAGCAACTTCTTCCTTAAGGCATCCTTATTTTCCTACAAGGAAACTCTATCATTTCTGTGCTTAGATCAAAATAACATTTTTAAGTTATCCTTGACTCTTCTCACACCTGCATTGGTCTATCATCAAATCATATTGATTCTACCTTCAATACATGTCAAGAAGTCATCTCCATGCCAGCACCCTGATATACGCTACCAGAGTATCTTATCTGAATTATTGTAATAACCTCTGAAAGGCTGTTCAGATACCTCCCTTACTGCCTTCAGACAGTTTTCAGCACAGCAAAATAAGAGACTCTATTATGATATAGAGTAGAGCTTGCCACTTTTTTTGGCTCAAAATTCTCAAGTGGCTTCATATCTCACTTAAGATAAAAGCCAGAGTCCTAACCAGGAGCTGCAGACTCTACATGACACTCACTCTTCCCTTACATCTACGCCCTCATCTTCTGGCTCTTCCCTCAGTCCCTCCAACACATGTGGCACAAGCACATCTGACAGCCTTTGTCCTTGCTGCCTCCTCCAGGGATATCTGTCTATTCACTAGTCACCAGCGACAGGATGCCTTCTCTGGCTGCCATATCCCAAATCTCAAAGACTCCTGTGTGTCACAGCCCATGCCACACTTCATTTCTCCTTAGCATACTTCATGATCTAATATGTAACGGTCTTGTTTTCATTTATTTCACTATGCTTCCTTCAGGAAGGCATAAGCTATGAGAACAAGTTTTTGTTTGTCTTGTTTTTTTTTTTCCCCACTACTGTAGCTGTGGTGCCTAGTGGCTGCATTCAATATTTGAATGAATAAACAATGACATTAATATTATTTTTTGGAAAATTCTACCAAACAGTCCAAGAAGAATTAAAACAAATCTTTCTCAAATGCTTCCAAAAGCAAAAAAGGAGGGAACATTTCCAAACTCACTTCATAAGGCATTACCCTGATACCAAAATCAGAAAAGGAAAACATAAGAAAATTATAGGTAAATATCTCTGATGAACATAGATGCAAAAATCATCAAAATATTAACAACCTAAATTTGGCAATACATTTAAAGGATCATGTACCATGATCAAATGAGATTTAATCCAGGGATGCAAGAATGGTTCAACATCCATAAATCAATCAACTTGAATATCATATTAATAAAATGAAGGGTAAAAACCATACAATCATCTAAGCAGATGCAGAAAAAGCAACATCCTTTCATAATGAAAACTCTCAACAGTCTGAGATAGTGGGAACACACTTTAACATTACAAATGGTATATATGGCAAGCCCATGGCTAACATAACATTCACTGGATAGAGGCTGAAAACTTTTCCTCTAAGATTAGGAACAAGAGAGAAAACCCACTCTTGCCGCTTTTATTCAACACAATAGTGAAAGTTGTAGCAAGGGAAAAAGGCAGAAAAAGGGGTGGGGGGGCATCCAAATTGAAAAAGAAGAGGAAAAACAATCTCTATTGCAGATGGCATTATATAGAGAAAGCCCTAAAGACACTACCAAGGGAAAAAAAAAAAAAAAAAAGCTATTAGAACTAATAGATGAATAGAGCAAGATGGCTGTTTACAAGAACAATATATAAATTTCAAGTTCTGTTTCTATACAGTAACAACAAACTGCCAGAAACAGAAATTAAGAAAATAATCCAATGTAAAACTGTATCAAAAAATAAAATATTTAGGAGTAAATTTAACAAAAGAACTCAAAGACTTGCACACTGAAAACTATAAGACACTGATAAAAGAAACTGAAGAAGATAAAAATAAATAGATATTGTGTGCTCATGGAATGGAAGAGTTAATATCGCCCATACTCTGCAAAGAATCTATAGATTGAGTGCAATCTTTATCAAAATTCCAATGGTATTTTTCACATAAATAGTACAAAAATTCTAAATTTCACATGAAACCACAAAACATCTTAAATAAGGAAAGCATTATTGAGAAAGAAGAACACAGCTGGAGGCATTCTGATTTCCAAACTATATTACAAACCTATAGTAACCAGACAGTATTAGAATAAAAGTGACATATAGATCAATGAACAGAAATAAATCCAAGCATGAAAGTGGAAGCATTAGTCTCTCGGTCATGTCCTACTCTTTGCAACCCCATAGACTGTAGCCCACCAGGCTCTTCTGTCCATGGGGTTTCCTGGGCAAGAATACTAGGTGGTTGCCATGTCCTTCCCCAAGGGATCTTCCCAACCCAGGGATCCAACCCGCATCTCATGCATTGCAGGCAATTTCTTCACTGTCTAAGCCACCAAGGAAGCCCAAACTCTGTCTACATTTCCCAGCCCCCTTTATTGAAGAGACTATCCTTTTCCTATTCTATATTCTGAGCTACTGTGATATAAACTGATTGGCCAAACCCATGAATGTATGACCAGTTAATTTATATAACAGTAGCTAAGAATATAGAGTGGGGACAGGATATTCTCCAATAAAGGGTGTTGGGAAATGTTGACAGGAATATGCAAAAGAATTGAACTGGCCTACTATCTCATACCATACACAAAAATCAGCTAAAAATGGATTAACAATTTGATTATAACCCTGAAGCCATAAAACTCCTAGATGAAAATATAGGAGTTAAGGTCCTGGATGGTAGGGTTGGCAATGATTCTTTTAGATATGATACTAAAGGTAAATGCAATAAAAGCAAGAATAAACAGTGGGACTACATCTAACTAAAAATTTATGTATGGCAAAAAAAAAAAAAAAAATCATCAAGAAAGTGAAAAGTCAACCCATGGAATTGAAGAAAATATCTTAGAACCATATATCTGGTAGACAGTTGGTATCCAAAATATAAAAAGAACTTGCATAACTCAATAGGGGGAAAAACAGACAATTCAATTAAAAAATAGATTAGCTGAATAGACATTTTCCCAAAGATATGAAAATGGCCAAGAGCTACATGAAAAGGTCCTCAACATCAAAAATCATCAGTGAAATACACATCAAAACCACAATCAGATAGCGCTCACATCTATCAGAATGGCTATTATATCAAGCAGACAAGAAACAAGTGTTGGTAAGCGTGTAGAGAAAAGAGAAATTTTCATACTGTTAGTGACTATGTAAATTGGTACTTCCATTATGAAAAACAGAATGAAGCTTCCTCAAAAACCTGAAAATAAAACTACCATTATGATCCAGCAACTCTACTTCTGGGTATACAACCAAAGGAAATGAAATCAGTATCTTGAAGAGCTGTATGAGCCCCCAAGTTCATTGCATTATTTAAAAAAGTCAGGATATAGAAATAACTTGTGTTGTTCTATGAATGAATGACTAAAGAAAATGTGATTGAGATGTAGGTATCTATATCTAAATAAAATGTATAGATATCTATATACAGAGGAATGTTATTCAGTCTTAAAAAAGAAAATCTTATCATCTGTAAATTTGTAACAACATGGATGAATATGGAGGACATAACGGTAAGAGAAACAAGCCAGTCAAAGAAAGACAAATAGTTCATGATGCCACTTACAAGTAGAATCTTTAAAAAGTAGATTCATAAAAGCTTAGAATAGAATATTGGATGCTGTGGGGTTGGAGTGGGGAATAAGGAGATATTGGTCAAAGCAGTGTTTTTATTTTTTTTTTTTTAATATATTTTTTTATTAGTTGGAGGCTAATTACTTCACAACTTTCAGTGGGTTTTGTCATACATTGATATGAATCAGCCATGGATTTACATGGATTCCCCATCCCGATCCCCCCTCCCACCTCCCTCTCCACCCGATTCCTCTGGGACTTCCCAGTGCACCAGATCCAAGCACTTGTCTCATGCATCCCACCTGGGCTGGTGATCTGTTTCACCATAGATAGTATACATGCTGTTCTTTTGAAATATCCCACCCTCACTTTCTCCCACAAAGTTCAAAAGTCTGTTCTGTATTTCTGTGTCTCTTTTTCTGTTTTGCATATAGGGTTATCATTACCATCTTTCTAAATTCCATATATATGTGTTAGTATGCTATAATGTTCTTTATCTTTCTGGCTTACTTCACTCTGTATAAGGGGCTCCAGCTTCATCCATCTCATTAGGACTGGTTCAAATGAATTCTTTTTAATGGCAGAGTAATATTCCATGGTGTATATGTACCACAGCTTCCTTATCCATTCATCTGCTAATGGGCATCTAGGTTGCTTCCATGTCCTGGCAATTATAAACAGTGCTGCGATGAACATTGGGGTGCACGTGTCTCTTTCAGATCTGGTCTCCTCAGTGTGTATGCCCAGAAGTGGGATTGCTGGGTCATATGGCAGTTCTATTTCCAGTTTTTTAAGAAATCTCCACACTGTTTTCCATAGCGGCTGTACTAGTTTGCATTCCCACCAACAGTGTAAGAGGGTTCCCTTTTCTCCACACCCTCTCCAGCATTTATTGCTTGTAGACTTTTGGATAGCAGCCATCCTGACTGGCGTGTAATGGTACCTCATTGTGGTTTTGATTTGCATTTCTCTGATAATGAGTGATGTTGAGCATCTTTTCATGTGTTTGTTAGCCATCTGTATGTCTTCTTTGGAGAAATGTCTGTTTAGTTCTTTTTTGTCCCATTTTTTGATTGGGTCATTTATTTTTCTGGAATTGAGCTGCAGGAGTTGCTTGTATATTTTTGAGATTAATCCTTTGTCTGTTTCTTCATTTGCTATTATTTTCTCCCAATCTGAGGGCTGTCTTTTCACCTTGCTTATAGTTTCCTTTGTGGTGCAAAAGTTTTTAAGTTTCATTAGGTCCCATTTGTTTAGTTTTGCTTTTATTTCCAATATTCTGGGAGGTGGGTCATAGAGGATCTTGCTTTGATTTATGTCGGAGAGTGTTTTGCCTATGTTCTCCTCTAGGAGTTTTATAGTTTCTGGTATTACATTTAGATCTTTAATCCATTTTGAGTTTATTTTTGTGTATGGTGTTAGAAAGTGTTCTAGTTTCCTTCTTTTACAAGTGGTTGATCAGTTTTCCCAGCACCACTTGTTAAAGAGGTTGTCTTTTTTTTCCATTGTATATCCTTGCCTCCTTTGTCAAAGATAAGGTGTCCATAGGTTCGTGGATTTATCTCTGGGCTTTCTATTCTGTTCCATTGATCTATATTTCTGTCTTTGTGCCAGTACCATACTGTCTTGATGACTGTGGCTTTGTAGTAGAGTCTGAAGTCAGGCAGGTTGATTCCTCCAGTTCCATTCTTCTTTCTCAAGATTACTTTGGCTATTCGAGGTTTTTTGTATTTCCATACAAATTGAGATATTCTTTGGTCTAGTTCTGTGAAAAATACCTTTGGTAGCTTGATAGGGATTGCATTGAATCTATAGATTGCTTTGGGTAGAATAGCCATTTTGACAATATTGATTCTTCCAATCCATGAACATGGTATGTTTCTCCATCTGTTTGTGTCCTCTTTGATTTCTTTCATCAGTGTTTTATAGTTTTCTATGTATAGGTCTTTTGTTTCTTTAGGTAGATATACTCCTAAGTATTTTATTATTTTTGTTGCAATGGTGAATGGTATTGTTTCCTTAATTTCTCTTTCTGTTTTCTCATTGTTAGTGTATAGGAATGCAAGGGATTTCTGTGTGTTAATTTTATATGCTGCAACTTTACTATATTCATTGATTAGCTCTAGTAATTTTCTGGTAGAGTCTTTAGGGTTTTCTATGTAGAGGATCATGTCATCTGCAAACAGCGAGAGTTTCACTTCTTCTTTTCCTATTTGGATTCCTTTTACTTCTTTTTCTGCTCTGATTGCTGTGGCCAAAACTTCCAACACTATGTTGAATGGTAGTGGTGAGAGTGGGCACCCTTGTCTTGTTCCTGATTTCAGGGGAAATGCTTTCAATTTTTCACCATTGAGGGTGATGCTTGCTGTGGGTTTGTCATATATAGCTTTTATTACATTGAGGTATGTTCCTTCTATTCCTGCTTTTTGGAGAGTTTTAATCATAAATGAGTGTTGAATTTTGTCAAAGGCTTTCTCTGCATCTATTGAGATAATCATATGGTTTTTACAGTGCAGTAAGATTAGATCTCAATTACAGGAAAAAAATTGTTAAAAATTCAAACATATGGAGGCTAAATAACACGCTTCTGAATAACCAACAAATCATAGAAGAAATCAAAAAAGAAATCAAAATATGCATAGAAATGAATGAAAATGAAAACACAACAACCCAAAACCTATGGGACACTGTAAAAGCAGTGCTAAGGGGAAGGTTCATAGCATTACAGGCTTACATCAAGAAACAAGAAAAAAGTCAAATAAATCACCTAACTCTACACCTAAAGCTATTAGAGAAGGAAGAAATGAAGAACCCCAGGGTTAGTAGAAGGAAAGAAATCTTAAAAATCAGGGCAGAAATAAATGCAAAAGAAACTAAAGAGACCATAGCAAAAATCAACAAAGCTAAAAGCTGGTTTTTTGAAAAAGTAAACAAAATTGACAAACCATTAGCAAGACTCATTAAGAAACAAAGAGAGAAGAACCAAATTAACAAAATTAGAAATGAAAATGGAGAGATCACAACAGACAACAGTGAAATACAAAGGATCATAAGAGACTACTACCAGCAGCTCTATGCCAATAAAATGGACAACTTGGATGAAATGGACAAATTCTTAGAAAAGTATAACTTTCCGAAACTGAACCAGGAAGAAATAGAAGATCTTAACAGACCCATCACAAGCAAGGAAATCGAAACTGTAATAAAAAATCTTCCAGCAAACAAAAGCCCAGGACCAGATGGCTTCACAGCTGAATTCTACCAAAAATTTAGAGAAGAACTAACACCTATCTTACTCAAACTCTTCCAGAAAATTGCAGATGAAGGTAAGCTTCCAAACTCATTCTATGAGGCCACCATCACCCTAATTCCAAAACCAGACAAAGATGCCACAAAAAAAGAAAACTACAGGCCAATATCACTGATGAACATAGATGCAAAAATCCTTAACAAAATTCTAGCAAACAGAATCCAACAACATATTAAAAAACTCATACACCATGACCAAGTGGGCTTTATCCCAGGAATGCAAGGATTCTTTAATATCCGCAAATCAATCAATGTAATACACCACATTAACAAATTGAAAACAGTGTTTTTAAAAACTACAGTTTTAGTTATGCAGGATGAATATTCTGGAGATATAATGGTCAATGTAGTGTCTATAGTTAGTAATACTGTTACTATAACTTGAAATTTGCTGAGAGAGTAGATCTTAAGTATTCATCTACACACAAACACAAATGGTAGCTATGTGAGGTGACAGATATGCTAATTAGCTTGATGTAATCATTTTGCAATGTATATGTGTATCAGAACAACTTGTTGTATACCTCAAATATATATATATATATATATACACACACATATGTATATATATATATATATACACACATATGTGTATATATATATATATATCTTTCATTTGGCAATTATACTTCAATAAAGCTAAGGAAAATTTAAATTGAATTCAGCTAAGATGACTTACAAACAAAAATTCAGCCCCTCAGTTGCCCTGGATACATGTTAAGTGCTCAATAGCCATATGTAACTAGCGACTAACACATTGGAAAGCACAGGCAGAATATTTCCATCTTCACAGAAAGTTATTCTGGATAGTGCTGTTCTCAAATGCTCATGAGCCATGATGGGAAATGAGAAGTAGAATCAAGAAATCCTCAGAGAAAAATAAACATTGGCTTGTGAGAATAGATCTATATTTTCCAGGATTTGCTAACTACAATGAAATCTCTGGTATAAATAGGTATGTGCCTATTACAGCACCTGATACATGGTATTGCTTAATCAATATGCATTGCATTAATTAATTGCTACTGTGTCAGCATTTCCTGAGCTGTGATAATTAATAAACTTTCAATCTTGGCTGTTTCTGACCCTTTTGTTATTTACCTCCCCTGGGTCACTGGGAAGAAATTAAGGAAACAGCTAACACTTCTTAGGTTTCTGTTACAGGAGAAAACCTGAAATGAGATTATAAACATGAGTGCTTTGAAAAGCATAATGCTGCAAAGCAGCACAAGCTTATAATGTGTTCCGCAGATGCTGGAAGGTGTTAATTTATTTTTAATAGGTTGAGGATACTGGTACTAAGTGAAGGAAACAAAATCAATGTTAAGCAAATGTAGGAGGACAATATTTTGGATATGAACCGGTATCTTTTTCTCCAGACACTTGGCTTTCTTCTGCCCACTCCTGCATTGCTCCAATTAAAGCCGCTGTTGCTTTCTGTGTGCAGTGCCTTAGGGAGGAAAGCAGAGAAAATAGCTGCCATCCTGCTGCTGGTTTCCAAAAGTATAAGACCTTAGAGGAAAGGCAGGACTAGAGGCAGAGACAAATGATTTGGGAAAATTAACAGTAATAGAAACTGTGCTTGCAGTCTCCACCCACTCAGAAAACATGGTTTTTCTGGACTATGGGAAAGGCAGGGGGGAGAAAAATAAACTAGTGAGAGTACAGACATTGGATTTTTCTGGTTTCTAAGGCTCACCCAGGAAAGCGAAATCCCTGTAGACAAAATGTGTAGTTTGCATAGTAAGTTTGTCTCTGCAGAGAGGTACTTAAACAGCCTAGGAAAGTTCTCTGTCTCAGAGCAATGAAATGGTATCAACCACACTCAGCCCAGAGAGGGAGAAGGGAACATGGGAACCAGAAGGGCCACGCAGACAGGAGGAAACTCTGGTCTGCCTTGGCTGGCATGTGCAGGGCTAGGCAGGACGAAGGTCATGTCAGAGGACATTCTGCATGAACAGATTTCTAATAGAGCAGCTAGCCCCACCCTTGAGGCAAAAGGACTCTCAAGCAAAGCAGACTCCTTGCTGGGTGTCACTGTACAATGGAAAGCTGGGGAAGACATCACTTGCTGCACACTGGAACTAACAGGTATTTGGAAGCTGCAGGAAGCAAGTGATTTCCCCATTTTTTTCCAGCTTGGCATGGGGAATTGTGATTAGGCAAGGACAGCTGGACATATCATGGATCATGATCCTGAAAAGGGAACCCAAGACTGTGGCACTTTCCATAGAACCTTCACATGGGCAGCCTTGCAGTTTGGGTGCTAGCTGCTTAGGGAAGAATCCTGAGAGTGCTGTTTCCTTGGAGCATCTTGGAACACACTCAGAAAAACACTTGTTCCATCAAAGGGCTTTTCTCTATCAACTAGTGTAAAGTGAGCTGGAGGCAAAAAGGAGAGAAGAGTGCCGTATGGGCCACACAGGTCAGGGCATCAGTGCAGTAGAGTGGGAGCAGCGCTTGTTGCTTCTTAGATCCCCTGCATATGGGAGTAAGTTAGCCCAAAGTGGGTGGGATGGAAGAGAAGGATAGGACTTCCCTGGTGTTCCAGTGGTTATGAAGCTGCCTTCCAATGCAGAAGATGCAGGGTTGATCCTTGGTCAGGAACTGGGATCCCACATGCCTTGGGCCAACTAAGCCCACGTGCCACAACTACTGAGCTTGCACACCACAACTGCAGATAAGCCTGCATGCTGCAACTCAAGATCCCACATGCCACAACTAAGACTTAGCACAGTCAAAAATAAACAAATATTTTTTTTCATTTATTTTTATTAGTTGGAGGCTAATTACTTTACAATATTGTAGTGGTTTTTGTCATACACTGACATGAATCAGCCATGGATTTACAAGTATTCCCCATCCCGATCCCCCCTCCCACCTCCCTCTCCACCCGATCCCTCTGGGTCTTCCCAGTGCACCAGGCCCCAGCACTTGTCTCATGCATCCAGCCTGGGCTGGTGAATAGAACAAAAAAGAAGGAAATGACTCAAGGGAATGAGGTTCTAAAGCAATTTAGAACCATAAAGATATTGACATATACCTGTGCTCTGACCCACAAGCTGGAAAATGGAGCTAAATTTTATTTTTTAATAATTACATACCTAATATAAATAAGAGAAACAATTCATGCCTAAAGAAGTCATTATATAAAGAATGTTATTAAAATTAAAGCCATCATTTAAAATGATGCTTAAGAAAAATTATAACAATATGGAAATTGTTATATTAAAGCAATAGAGTAGATATGTTATACACACAGTTTGATTACATTTATATAATATTACTATGTGTATACATATTTACAAAGAATAATATAGAATATATTAGAAATTAATGTGCCATCTCTAAATAGGGTTAATATTTTAATCTTTCTACTCTTCTAAAAGTTCCTAATTTTCTATAATAGATATATTATATAATAAAAAATGAACTTTACTTAAAATACTATCTGTACCTTCAATGGTTTTAAAATTAGGATATTAATTAAGTAGAACTTAACTAGGTCTGACATGATTAAAGATTATTTTTGAATAATGATTCAAAATTATTATCCAGGTTATATAATATTAATGACAATCAATTCATTCATTTTTTCATCAAGCCATCCATTTTTCAGTTATTCTTTCATCCAACTACTTATTTTTAACAATGCTTCATGACAGAGGTCAGCAAACCATAGCCCAAGGACCAAACCCAGCACACTATCTGGTTTTGCATGGCTTGTTAGCTGAAAATAGTTTTTAAAGTTCGATAGTCAAAAAGAAAATCAAAAGAAACACAACGTTTTGTGATATATGAAAATTACATGAAAATTGCCTCTCTAGGACACAGTTTCCTCATCTCTAAAAGGTAGTAGTTAGTTAAAAATATCTTTGTTCATCTCTCTCTCTTGATCACAGTCTAAGAGAACCTGAAGGCACAAATGCAGACAGCGTTAAGGGAGTTCTAGGATTAACTCACCTCATAGAATGGTAACTACTTCCATGGCCATCCCAAGGGAAATAAAACACCACATCTTTAATTTTAAACTCCACCCCTGAAATCATCTACCTAGTGATGTGATACGACTCCACCCCCAAATTGATACAACCGAACTGATACAATTGATAAAACTCCACCTCTGAAATCATCTACCTAATTATCCCATATAATCAAAACATCCCTGGTTTATTAGACCCAATCAAGGGTATAATTGAAGGTACATTTATAATTTTCAGATGTGGTGCCCCCAGATCTTAATGGACCTGATTTTGTTGTTTCTCAGTCACTGTCATGTCCAACTCTTTGCAACCCCATGGACTGCAGCACGGCAGGCTACCAGGTCCTCTCTGTCTCCCTGAGTTTGCTCAGATCGAGGTCCATTGAGTCAGTGATGCTATCTAACCATCTAATCCTAAAGGTACATTTATTTCAGAACTTTAAATGTCTAGAAACAGATCAGGTTAATGGTTCTTCATGCAAATCCCTATTCTGAGCTACTTGGAACTCCAGCTGCCTAAAGTATTAAGAAGATGTTTTTTTTTATGTATTTTAATGACTAAAATGAAACTTGAAACACAAGGTTTTATGAAGTTTCTATAGTTTCTTTCTAATTGTATTATCTGTAATAGTTCTTTGAGACAATGACAAAGGGAAATTTTAGATGACAAAATTGAACGCTAAAAGGAATTTGATAGGTTGATGGTAGATGCTAGCTAACACAATTGCATTTATAAGAGATATGAATGGAAATATGCATTTAGTTCTATATAATCAGTCATACAGGTCAGGTAGAAGGCATATATTTTAACAGTGGTCATTGGTGAAAGAAAGACATACATTTCAGGAAGATCAAGTATGTGTCAACTTTCAGATTCCTTGCATTATAATAGACGGGGGGTTATAAAGTGGTCCCTACCAGGGACAACTTCTAGAAGATGAGATCAGGACAGTCACACAGGCCTAGCCTTTGGAACCTCAGTGAGGCTCTGTACTGGATTTAATGTCCTATTCCACCCTCCTGAAATTTTGAACAGTTGTTGCTCAAGGGGCCTTGAGTTTTAATTTTGCACTGGGTCTTGCTAATTATGTAACTGGTCCTGAAGCTTAAGCCCTAAGACTGTATTAACAGGAGCTTTATATCTAGAATATTGGAGTTTATAAATCCATGTGCTGACGATTCTCTATTTGCTCCACTCCCCCCTAAGCCCATTCTTACCCACACTGACCTGTGCCCTAAAAGGCATATAATTGGGGGGTGGGAGTAGGAAATATATGTATCTGCTGCTGCTGCTGCTAAATCACTTCAGTCGTGTCCGATTCTGTGCGACCCCATAGACGTCAGCCTACCAGGCTCCCCTGTCCCTGGGATTCTCCAGGCAAGAACACAGGAGTGGGTTGCCATTTCCCTCTCCAATGCAGGAAAGTGAAAAGTGAAAGTGAAGTCGTGTCCGACTGGTAGTGACCTCATGGACTGCAGCCTACCAGGTTCCTCCGTCCATGGGATTTTCCAGGCAAGAGTACTGGAGTGGATTGCCATTGCGTTCTCTGATATCTGAGAGAACACTGAATATATAGTTTTGTATTTCTTTTTCAGAATCATATCAGGAACATTTCTATACATATTTACCTGCTATTTAGAACATGATTCTTTAATGAGTAAACAAAGTTTTTACTGATGGAAGCAGTATTATTTATTTAAACATATCCCTGTAGTTGGACACTCAAGATGTTTTCAATACTTTTCAACTATAAATATGAATGCACTTATTTATAAGCTTTTCCTCTGATTTAATTTAAAATTTCTAGCATTGAAAGTATAGGGTCAAATAGTATGAAATCTTAAGAAAGCTAATGCACATTGCAAAATCCAGAAAATCTATAGCCATCTGACTCCCACTTAGAGGTCAATTTCACCACCATTGTTTATCTAAAATCATCAATTGATTAATTAAAATGGCATTCTTTTGTTATAAATTTATTTGAATGATACTAACATTCGGTTGAGTTCAGTTGCTCAGTCATGTGCAACTCTTTGCAACTCCATGGACTGCAGCATGCCAGGCCTCCCTGTCCATCACCAACTCTTGGATATTGCTCAAACTCAGGTCCATCAAGTCAGTGATGCCATCCAACCATCTCATCCTCTGTCATCCCCTTCTCCTCCCACCTTCAATCTTTCCCAGCATCAGGGTCTTTTCAAATGAGTCAGTTCTTTGCATCAGGTGCCAAAGTATTGAAGTTTCAGTTTCACGGTCAGTCCTTTCAATGAATATTCAGGACTGATTTCCTTTAGGATTGACTGGTTGGATTTCCTTGCTGTCCAAGGGACTCTCAAGAGTCTTCTCCAACACCACAGTTCAGAAGCATCAGTTCTTCAGTGCTCAACTTTCTTTATAGTTCAATTCTCACATCCATACATGACTAATGAAAAAACCATAGCTTTGACTAGATGGACCTTTGTTGGCAAGGTAATGTCTCTGCTTTTAAACATCCTGTGTAGGTTGGTCATAGCTTCTCTTCCAAGAAGTAAGCGTCTTTTAATTTCATGGTTGCAGTCACCATCTACAGTGATTTTAGAGCCTCCCCCCCGCACCTCAAAAATAAAGTCTCTCTCACTTTCCATTGTTTCCCCACCTATTTGCTATGAAGTGATGGAACCGCCTGCCATGATCTTAGTTGTCCGAATGTTGAGCTTTAAGCCAACTTTTTCACTCTCCTCTTTCACTTTCATCAAGAGACTCATTCTTCTTCACTTTCTGCCATAAGGGTGGTGTCATCTGCATATCTGAGGTTATTGATATTTCTCCTGGCAATTTTGATTCAAGTTTGTGCTTCATCCAAAATTTCACATGATGTACTCTGCATATAAGTTAAATAAGCAGGGTGACAATATATAGCCTTGATGTACTCCTTTCCCCATTTTAGACCAATCTGTTGTTCCATGTCCAGTTCTAACTGTTGCTTTTTGATCTGCAAACAGATTTCTCAGGAGGCAGGTCAGGTGGTCTGCTACTCCCAACTCTTTAAAAAATTTTCCACAGTCTGTTGTGATCCACACAGTCAAAGGCTTTGGTGTAGTCAATAAAGCAAAAGTAGGTGTTTTTTTTTCTGGAACTCTCTTGCTTTTTCAATGATCCAACAGATGTTGGCAATTTGATCTCTGGTTCCTCTGCCTTTTCTAAATCCAGCTTGAACATCTGGAAGTTCATAGTTCACGTACTGTTGAAGCCTGGCTTGAAGAATTTTTAGCATTACTTTGCTAGCATATGAGATGAATGCAATTGTGAGGCAGTCTGAACATTCTTTGGCATTGCCTTTCTTTGGGATTGGAATGAATACTGACCTTTTCTAGTCCTGTGACCACTGCTGAGTTTTCCAAATTTGTTAGCATTTTGGGTGCAGCACTTTCACAGCATCATGTTTTAAGGTTTGAAACAGCTCAAATGGAATTCTATCACCTCCACTAGCTTTGTTCACAGTGATGCTTCCTAAGGCCCAGTTGACTTTGCATTCCAGGATGTCTGACTCTAGGTGAGTGATCACACCATCATGATTATCTGGATCATGAAGATATTCTTTGTACAGTTCTTCTGTGTATTCTTGCCACCTCTTCTTAAACATTAAACATTTCTATATGTATATTGATCCTATGGATTTCATTATCTTTGAACTGTCTACTCATGTAATTTATTTTTCTATGGGGACATTAGCACTTTGTTTTGTATGAGCTTTTTACAGATGGGAAACTATTTGTTTATCATATTTGTTTCAGGTAGTCACTTTGTGTAATATGATGTGGCATGTAGTCCAAAAGATAGTAATTTATCTATAGTAGCAACATTATTCTTTGAATAAATCAAACAGGATAGAACTGTTATCAAAGCACTCCTTTTTAAGCCTCCTCCCTTGCTAAGTCCCTTATAGACATTCAGGAAAAGCAGCACAAGGAAAACATTACATATCACAAACAGGGCCAGGTAGGCAAGAAGTACTCATTTAAATAGAAAGTGCTTGAAGGAAGTATAGGCAGAGTTCTCCTTCTATTCATAAAAGAGCAATTTTGGACTTCCCTAGTAGTACAGTGGATAAGAATCCACCTGCCAGTGCAGGAGACATGGGTTTGATCCCTGGTCCGGGAAGTTTCCACATGCCACAGGCAGTCAAAGCCCATGCTCCATGGCTACTGAGCCCACAGGCTCTAGGGCTCAAGAGTCCCAGCAAATAAGCCCCCAGGCCCCAGTTACTGAAGCCTGCACACCCTAGGTCCCGCACACCACAACTATTGAGCCCACGTGCTGCAGCCACTGAAGCCCGTGTGCTTAGAGCCTGTGCTCCGCAACAAGAGAAGCCATTGCAGTGAGAAGCACGCACACTGCAACAGAGAGGAGCCCCCACTCACCGCAGCTAGAGAAGGCCCACACGCAGTAACAAAGACCCAGCACAGCCAAAAAGAAATAAATACATACCGTTCACATGGAACAACTTCACTGTGGCACATCCATTGTTCACGGCAGACTATACTGAGAGTTGGTACCACCTCTGTACCTACTTGCTCTTTACCTTACATCTTTGCCTCTCAGAAATGTTCAGAAACTATTACACAAATTCCAAATGCTTAACTGACTAAAAATTTAAAAATTAGGTCACAGAAACTGCACTTCCTAAAGTGACAGCTTCCCCATATGGGGCAATCAGAGGGGCAGGGTCCTAAGTCAACGAAGGAAAGAATCGCCGGGTACCCATCTGACCATCATCCAACATCTTATTTTATGTATATATCCACAAGGGCTATCTGGAAGATACTACAAAAGTAAAAAAGAAAAATAATGATTAGTCCCATAGGATAGTTCACCTAATTAATGAAATGGGCTATTGACCCACTTTGAAAAACAGGAAGATTAAAAAAAAAAAAAAAGAAAGAAAAACAGGAAGATTGTATGAGCATATAAAAAAGCATCCTGGAAAAAAAAGACTTTCTTTTTTTTTTTTTTTTGATCACTTAAAGAAAACAATTTAAGGCAGCACAGTTGACTACAAAAAAACTGAAATAAAATCTTGCTGACATGGCCTCTAACCACAAATAAAACTGTTTTTAGATAAAGAGAAATATTGTATGACATCCCTTATAGGCAGAATCTTTTAAAAGTGAAACAAATAAACTTATTTACAAAACAAAAACAGACTCACAGACTTAGGGAAGGAATTTATGATTACCAGAGGCAAATACTAGGGGGAAGATGAGGGCAGGGGTAGTTAGGGAGTTTGGGATGGATATGTGCACACTGTTATATTTAAAATGAATAACCAACAAGGACCTACTGTGTAGCACAGGGATCTCTGCTCAATGTTATGTGGCAGCCTGGATGGGAGAGGTATTTGAGGGAGAATGGATATATGTATATATATGGCTAAATTGTTATTTTAAAAAGTATTTTTATTAGGGGTGGGAGTCACAAGAGAAGGAGGGCCTGGACCAAAATGGCAGGGTTTTACTTTTCCTGAATACTAGTCTCTTGGTTTGACAAATAGAATCAGTCCAATTTTGACAGAAAATAGCACATTCTAAATCATTTCAAATATATGCCATTCTCATCCATCTTTTCAGGGAAAATTTATATGTGTAAGCAATTACCCATTACACTGTAAGAGCAAAAGAGAAGATTATCCTATTAATAAACCTCTTAATTCTGAGAATTAAGGTTTTCTAAACTGAATACATAAACTGGTATTCTTTCTTAACTGAAATTTTCATGCTTTTTTTTTCAGTATACGGTGGAATATGCAAGAGTTCATAGGCAATAATGCCTTTCTTCTAATTAATACTGATGGGTAGTTAATTATGAGTCACCATATAAGATATAGTCTCAGTGCTACACAAACAGGGTAACACATGATGAGATGGCTGGAAGGCATCACTGATTCAATGGACTTGAACTAAGGCAAACTCCAGGAGATGGTGGGGGACAAGGAGGCTTGGTGTGCTGCAATCCAAGGGGTCACAAAGAATCAGACACAACTTAGTAACTGAACAACAACTATGCAAAGAGGTCACAAAATGCTAATAATCTTCTAATACCCGATAACTCAGACACCCCTGTAGTCTGATACAACATGGGGAATATAGGATAGTGGTATTTAGCATCCAAGTGTGTAGTCGTCCAGTGCGAGTATCACAGGAACAAATGAGAAAAAGCTATGACCCTAATATGTTAAGTGGCTAGGTCATAGCCATGCAGCTAATTAGCAGTAAAGACTGAAATCAAATTTGGGTCTCCCCATAATACACCCAGTCTCCTCTTCATTGTACCTGCTGGCAAACATCCAGAGGTGAGAATAAGTCAAAAATTATCCATATATTCAAGATCTATTTTGATGGAATAAGAAAGTCACTCTAATGTTAAGTGGAAAAAGAAGTATGAATACTTCTAGAGATGAGTAGTAATCATCTCTAGGTGGGACAATTAGATTTTTTTCTTACTATCTTCCTTATAATTTTCTGTATTTCCTATCATTTATAATTAAAATATTAATTATACACATAAATAATATATATTAGAAGAGGATTATGCATTACAAAGAGTGAATATTATACAACATGCTAGTGTATGAGATGTATGATATTAAATGTATATTATATACATATAATATACTTCTGTTCTTATGTTTTAGGAAACGTATCAGTCTTTCCCAAAATAGTATTAGTTTAACACATGTTCATCAGGATGTCACTCATAAAAAGACCTCGGTGGAGAAATCAGCTTTGGAAATACTGCATACTCGCTGTCTGACTTAACTGATTCACAGTTCACACTAGCATACCAATAGTTTCAAGACATGCTGCGGGAAAGAAAGTAACTTAAGTGTGTGTAAGCCATCACTTCTCTACTTACATGACCACAGCACTTTTAAGAAGTACTGTACATGGTACACTTACTGAATTAGGTTTCATAGGAGAAACCTCACATCTCTTTAAAATTCCAAATCACCCACTCATACAAAGGTCAATAATTTAAGGTTCTTAACTGAGCATTGCTTACAAATATCTGTATGGTACACATACAAAATGAACTACAGGTTTAAAATGTATTAACATCTGGACCTGTCTTTAAAAGTTTCCTTTTTTAACCTGTGACTATGCGGTGAATTAGGGCAACAAGAAGGTGATTTCTATGAGTTATTGCTGCAAATTTTCACATGTTTTTGCTCATTGATTTTAGTGTTCAAGATGATTCATTTTAATTTTGCTTCTGCCTCAAGGTTTTCTTACAAAAGATCAATAATATTATAATTAAGAACATCAACTGAAGTCGGCTAGAGCCATGCCCCTTTATCTATCTTGGTCTGAACCCTCATACTTAAAAAGGGATTATTTCAATGACTTTTTTCATTCATACCCAGGGTCTCAATCCAGCATGCCAGCTTCAGAAATCCATACAAAAAACATGAAACATAACTGGAATATGTCCATCTCCTTCATACTCTCCTTCATTCATCCTGTACTTAAACTAAACTGTTTCCCCTCGAGTGTTTCCATTGACCTCAACTCTACACATGTCTTAGTCTCTTTGTGGCTCAGTTTCTTTTTCATTTTTTCATCTATAAAATAGAAGAATGGCTCCCACCATCAGATTTACGTACAAACTACATAAAGCATATAAAACATATGCCTTGAGCCATACCTGACACATAGTACATTTTCATAGTGAGTGCTAGGTATTAATCTGAAATGGGATGTAATTTTTTCTCTTCCTTAGTTTCCATTATTGGAAATACTGTCTTCTCTCAATTATGCAACACAAGACATCACAGTGTCATCTTCCTCTTTTATCTTCTCAACTCTACAGCCACATGCACACATTATACAAAATTTATTTTCATCATTCCCACGCTATACACATGCACACACACACCACAAAACATGCATACTATGCAACCTATTTTTATTTTTAGTTAATTGTTATTGCAGTATAGTTGCTTTACAGTATTGCGTTAGCTTCTGCTGGGCAGCAAAGTGAATCAATCATACATATACCTATACTCCCCCCTTTTTTAGATTCCTTTCCCATTTTGGTTACCACAGAGCACTGAGTCTGCTGTGATATACAGTCAGTTCTCATCAGTTATCCATTTTATACATAGTAGAGTGTTATGTTGGGCTTCCCTGGTGGCTCAGATGGTAAAGAATCTGCCTGCAACACAGGAGACCTAGATTTGATCCCTGGGTTGGGAAGATCCCCAGGGGAGGGCACGGCAACCCACTCCAGTACTCTTGCCTGGAGAATCCCATGGACAGAGGAGCCTGGTGGGCTACATGGGGTCACGACTGAGCACACCGCAGCACAGATTATTATGTCAATCCCAATCATCCCCCTCCTTTTCCCTCCTTGGTATCTGTAAGTACGCAATCCATTTTAAAGTCTTTTCAGTTTTTCCTTTGAATTCACTGTTAAATATACCCTTTTAATTCCATCTTGTATTCTTATTAGGATATCAGGTTTCATTCCCTTATCATTTGTGAAAGTGTTCATTGTTCAGCTGTGTTGAACTCTTTGTGATCCCATGGACTATATAGCCTGCTAGGCTCCTCTGTCCATGGCATTCTCCAGGCAAGTACACTGGAGTGAATAGCCATCCCCTTCTACAGGGGATCTTCCAACTCAGGGATGGATTACAGGCAGATTCTTTACCGTCTGAGCCACCAGGGAAGCATAAGGCTATGTAAGTTTGAACCAAACTTTATCTAATTGATTCAGCTGTTTGTTGGGATTCTAGCTTCTGACAGTGTGAAGCTCGTAATGGTTGTGGCTCTGGGGTTAGGACAGAGAAGGGTCTTCTGTACTTTGAGATTACAGAAAAGACTCAAACAGCTGTCTCCAGAATTATGTCTGAACTAATATAACAACAGAGTATCTGGTTTCTATACTTGAAAAATGATTTCTTTCCCAATATATCTGTAAGCAATATGCTCTAAAGTTTTATTTTAATCCTATAGTTATCAGTTTATAAACTATCACTAACTTCTTATTTCTTACAGGATAAAATCTAAATTCCAAAGACCATTGCAGGCATTCTACAGATTGGCCATGAGTTCTACTCCACACTCCCCAAATGAAATCTCCACTCCAATATTCATTTATGCTATATCACTGGTATGAAATAATCGGATTTCTTTTCTTTGCCTTTCCGAATGGGACTAACTGATCTTAAAGATTCAGTTCAAAGCACGGTTTCTTCATAATCCTCCCTGAATCCTTTCATTCTGATATAAATATTTTGCCATCTTCTGAATCTGATAGTTCCTTCAAATGACCTATTCAATATATATTTCATGCTTTGAAAAAGAGGTCTATTCTATTTTGATGCTTCTGGCTAGCCAAAAAGTTCATTTGGGTTTTTCATAACATCTTGATGTATAGTGAAAATTTTCGTGGATCACATATTGTACTTCACCCCTTCAGCCCTTCTGAAGCTTGTATGTATGTGCTCAATCACATCCAACTCTTTGCGACCCCATGGACTGTAGCCTGTCAAGACTCCTCCATGGAGTTTTCTAGGCAAGAATACTAGAGTGGGTTGACATTTCCTTCTCCATGGGATCTTCCTGATCTGAGAATCGAACCTGCATCTCTTGCATCTCTTACACTGGCAGGCAGGTTCTTTACCAGCTAAGCCACCATAGAAGCTGAAGCTTGAGTCTACTTATAGATGTAGAAGCAGAGAAACATGACAAGTATAGAATTTGAAGAGAATCAGCAGTGCTTTGTAAGGTACCTACTTAAGGAGGGGACTTTGGTAGGTTTTTCAGTCAAAGTAGAACTAATCTCTTCAGGCAGATGTGGAAAAACTAGTCAACTCCATTAATCTCTTTAGTTTGACTGAAAAGTTCTACACCATCAAATACATGGCTACTCAGAATTTCACCTCACACAGATATTTGGCTAGGGTATCCAATAATAAAGTTCTTTCTCTCTCTGTTCCCACATTTGCATGCTACTAATATTCTCCTCACCACAGGAAATAGAATCATGTGTCCTTAGATCTAATCAGATTACAGAACCAATTTTAGAAAGTCCAGAACCAATTCAGAAAACATGAACAGTTGGAAAACTCACCTTTAAGACTGTCCTTCTGAAATAATTTCTAGTGCCGAGATCAGTTTCAGTTATGGTTCAACCAAGGAAGCAGAACCAGTAGGAGGTATACTTTGAGATTTCTTGTAAGGAATTGGCTCCAAGGATTATGGGGGCTAACTCAGCAAGTCTGAAGTCCCTAGGACAGACCACCAGGAAGGTCAGGCTGGAACTGTCAGGCAGGGAGCACTATCCACAGATGGAATTTCTTTATCAAGGAAGCCTTACTTCTACTTTTAAGGTCATCCAACTGATTGGATCAGGCCCACTCACATTTTTATCTTCTTTAAAGATTTTCTTTTTAACATGGACCATATTTTAAAGTCTTTATTGTTTCTATGTTTTGGGGATTGTTTTGTTTTTTCTTTTTGCCTGCCAGGCACCTGGGCTCTTAGCTACCAGATCAGGGATCGTTGAACCCACACTCCCTACACTGGAAAGTGAAGTCTTAACTACTGGACCACCAGGGAAGTCCCCTTCCTTACATAAATTTAATTGATTATTGACTTTAATGGTATCTACAAAATACTTTCAAAACAACACTATAGTGGAAAACTATTTATAGTTGATTGAACAAAGTGGGGGAGGGGTGTAGCAAAATTGAGGGAAGAACAGAACAGAAAAAAAGGTTCAGAGATTGGTTTCTAGACATATTAAATTTGAGATGTCTATTAGAAACCCAAGTGAATATATCAAGTAGGCAGTTGGATATACATGTCTTGATTTCAAGGAACTGAGGCTATACATTTGAGAGCCATCAGCTATCTAAAACCATGAGACTAGATGAGATCACTGAAGGAGGGAGCCCTGGGGCAATCTATTGCTCACAGGTTTGAGACATGAATGATGAACCTACAGAGAAGACTAAGGAAGAAAATACACTTGAAGCAAGTAAAGCAAAGTATAGCATCCTGAAGTCTAGGTGAAGAAAGTACTCTAAGAAGGAATAAATGCTTAGCTGCATCAAAAACTGCAGACTGTTCAGATGAAACAAGGAATGATGTTTGGAATTTGAATTTAAAAATATAAATGCTAGGTTCATCCATGTTGCTGCAAATGGACCTAGAGAGTGTCATGCTGAGTGAAGTGAGTCAGAGAGAGAAAAAGAAATTTTCTATGGTATAACGTACATGCAGAATCTTTTAAAAAAATTAATACAAATGAATTTATTTTCAAAACAGAAACATGTGTTCTCATGGCTGATTCATGTCAATGTATAGCAAAAAATACTACAATATTATAAAGTAATTAGCCTCCAATTAAAACAGACAAACGAAAAAACAGACTCACAGACTTAGGGAAGGAACTTCTGGTTACCAGGGGCAGAGAGTTGGGGGAAGGGATGGTTAGGGAATTTGGGATGGACATGTACACTCTGCTACATCTAAAGTGAATAAACAACAAGGACTTACTGTATGGAACAGGAAATGCTGCTCAAAATTATGGTACCACCTAGATGGGAAAAGAATGTGAAAAGGAGCAGATGCATGTACAGGTATAAATGAATCACTCTGCTGCACCCCTGAAATTAAAGCATTGTTAACCAACTATATTACAATATAAAGTAAAAGGTTTAAAAAATGCAAATGCTATTTGATGATCTTGTAAGAGCTAATGTTAAAGATGTGATGGAATTAGTTTTAACAGACTCATGATAGGGGGTCTCATCAAGGCTCTGTGCGTTAGGGCATTGGTAGTAGGTTGGAAAGGGGGAGGCTTAGATCTGAGATGCCCCTTCTGCTAAAGGTCAAATAGACGGTGGGGCGATCTTATCACAACTATGTGGAACTTGGGGGTGGGGGGTCTCCTTTTGGACTCTAATTGAAGCCTAGAAGCCAGGAAAAGGCAAGGGAATTTATACTTGATATCCTCTAAATGCTAAATGGCCTATCTGTATTTCTAATACAGAAATAACACTCGAAGTTATTTGTTTTGAAAACTATTCAACAGAACTATTGCTTTTAATAGTGCCATTACCCATCTTTTAAAAATTACAGAAATTCATGGGTACTACTACATCAAACATCAATTATCAAGTATGTTGTAGAATGCCTCTAAAATATATTAATTCACAAGTTCTGTGAACTTTGTTATCACCTAGCTTAAAACAATGTTTCTAGATAACAAACCCATCCAAGGCCTGCAGCACAGAACTGAATAGGCATAGAACATAAAAGCAAATTGTGTGTGTGTGTGTGTGTGTGTGTGTGTGTGTGTGTGTTCACACTGTCTATGTACTTGCTTTTTCTTCTTTAAAATTAGGTATTAATTCAAGCACAGATAATTTAAAGTATGAAAGACCTTGAAATAATTTGGAGAACAGGTAAAATGTCCTGGATTTTCTCTAAGGCTTTAGACTTTAATGTCTTATAAGAATTGTATGCTATTTTTTATTTGAAATTAAACTTCTTGCAAAATGAAACCGCCTATTCAACATGATTAAGAAAAGTAAACAAACCTTAGATGGCCCGAGAAAAATTTTATCAAGCTGAAAGGGTTATTTATATTCTACTTTGATCAGTATACCATTATGAACTGAGCAGGCTCAGCCATAACTATCCATGGTTCCTAAGGGAGCCTGGGTCTGCTGTCTCCCTGTCTGAATTGACAACAGACGGACAGAAGCACCAGCAAGGCCATCACAGTCTCCAAAGACTAGAGCTTGGATGATGACAAGACTGGCTTAAAGGTTAGTAAAATTAGTAACCACAGAGTAAGAAATTTGTCACTTTCTCTCCTGCTTATCCTCACAAAGGACATTTGCTAACACACCCTTACATGCACGCACAGACACATACACACATACGCTCATGGGAGGCATGAATGGACCTGTTGCCCTTCCCCACCAGGCTGTGAGGCAGTGTGAACTGCCAAGTTGATGTCCTCTTGCTCCTAGTCCAGTTTTAATCTAAGTCATCATTGTTTTCGGCCCTTTGCAAGTACCATCACCTTCTTTGCCCTTCCCATTTCAACACGAATTCTTGGCAAAGAAACAACCTTGGTTTATCCCTGCCTACTCCTTAACCACACCTGTGCAGCTGGGCAAGGCTGCGGAAATGAGACTAGTGAAACACTCCACCACACACCGGGTTCTTTAACTTAATGACCATGAACTTCAGCTGGGCACTTGAAGATGCCAGGTAACTGCAGCTGGTCCTTAATACCTGTGGGTTTGCTCCCAATTGCAGACCAAACTATCTATATCTAGTATTAATTCCAGAGAGTTCCATGTTAATAATTGCTTAATTTTATTGAAGTATAGTTGATTTACAATGCTGTGTTACTTTCTGTTGTATAGCAGTGACTGAGCTGTACATGTATATATATATATATGGGGGGGTGTGTATATATAAAATGTATGTATTACATATATATATATACACACACCCCTATATATATATATATATATATATATATATATATATATATATATATATTCTTTTTCATTCTGGTTTATCTCAGGAGAGTGAATATAGTTCCCTGTGCTACACTGTGCTCAAGTGTGCAGTCACTCAGTTGTGTCTGACTCTTTGCGACCCAAGAACTGTAGTCCACCAGGCTCCTCTGTCCTTGGGATTATCCAGGCAAGAATACTGGAGTGGGTAGCCATTTCCTCCTCCAGGGCATCTTTCCAACCCAGGGATCAAACTGGGATCTCCTGCATTGCAGGCAGATTCTTTATCAGCTGAGCTACCAGGGAAGCCCAGAAGGTATGGTAGTATATAGCAAAGATTAATATTTCTCCTCATGAGCAATGTCTAGAGATGATTTAAAGTGTACAGAAGGATATGTATATATTATGCACAAGTACATAAGGGACTTGAGCTTGGGCATCTGTGGGTTTTGTCCATGGGAGTCCTGAAACCAACCCCTGGCAGATACCCAGAAACAATTGTAAAAACAGACAACTATTTTTCCCTAATACAATCACTTTCACTCTCCTATTTAATACAGTTTCCTTTCTTCAAACTCTCAACACCTCCTTCTCTCAGCTTCATTCTCAGTTGGTAACTTTGCTTCCCACTAGACTAGAAAAAAGGAATCCATCAGAAGAACACTTTCACATACCACCACTCCATCTAAGTATCTGCCAGCATCTGGACTCCCACAGTCTATTCCCTTTACCCAGTCCCACAGATGAACCATCCACACTCCTATTTAAATCTGATGTCTCCACTGTCTACGAGCTACCACTCACTCACTCACTCAAAGACATAGCTCCAGCAATGCTCCTGATCTCTCCTTTATCATCAGATTTTCACAATCTACTTGATTATTCCCATCCATCTAAAAATGTGCTGTAATTTCTCCTGCTTTAAGTTTCTCTGTACCTCACAAACAACTGCACCATTTCTTAGCAACACTTCAACAAGCACTGAAGGAAATATCTCTGATACTTTATAGGAAACGTCTATACTTGCTCTTCCAATGATGTCTCTCCTATTCACGCTTCAGCCTTGTTTATTTCAGCTTTCACTCCATCACCGCACTGAAGCTGCTCAGTCAAATCCCCAGTGGCCCGCACGTGGATCAGTAGCACTTGACACATCCCTTGTCCCCTTCTTTACTAGCTGTACATTCTTCAGAAATGAGACTTGGCACATACCAAGTGCTCAAAATGTGTTGCTCAATTAAATTAACAAGACTATAAGGAAGCAGTTTTCCTAATGTCTCCCTCTTTACCAGGAGAACACTCCTTCCTCTGGACCGTCTCTGTCCAAAGATGATACTGCACATGTTTTATTAACACATTTCACTTAGAGTGCTTATTATTTCTTTAACTGTCTGCCTTCTCCTCAGACTGTGGGTCCCTCCAGGATAGGCCTGTATCCCATCCATCCATGGACCTCAGCACAGGGCTTCACCGACACCACTGTGATTTCAATTAGTATTTGTCAAACCATAATTTTTTAAGATGCATTTTTTTTTCTTTTAGATATCCTGTAGTTGGCAAGTGTATCAAGAATAGAGGAAATGATGAAAAACCCATATTGGTATCACTTTACTTTTTTTCACAATAGAAATTTGGCAAAATTCAAGAACAGAGGAAAAGGGTGAAAAATCCATATTGGTATTATCAAAAAGTTCAGAATTTTGGTGTCTACCTTTCCAACTGTTCTTCCAACATTTGTGAGTGTTGGTCTACAAAAGACTTTTTATTTAGTAAAATCATACATATACACACTTCTGTACTCTGATTTTTGGACTTATTATACTGAACACGAATGTGAAAGTTTAATATTTTTAAATGACATGCTGTATTTCATCAACTGAATAAAAGAGAATGCTCATCCATGGTGCTATGGTTGAATGTTTGGGTTATTTCTATTTTTAGGAAAGAATTTTTAAAGGGCTCCGCTCAAGCTATTCAACAGAGATTGGCAAACTTCTTGACTATTATGGACTAAATTAGTGAGTTGCCAAATTTTCCAGTTAATTTAATAGATGGCACTCTCCCAGTTTCACGGAGTGAGAATAGGGATTTAATTGACAAAAGAACTGAGAGGGAAGACGTCCCCTTCTCCCCCCAACAACAAGAACATAAAACTGTAAAGGCTGTTTTCAATAAAAATTTTCACATTTCTTTTAGTGAATTTCCATCTGCCATCCAAAAATACCTGGTAATTGCAAAGGTAGGTATAAGCTGCTTTACACATTAAGAAAATACATTTCTCTGAACCTCATTTCCCCTCTGCCTGGTCTTTCTATGCCAGGAGGAGTAAGTGACTTGTGACATTAACTTTTTGACCCAGGGGTCATATTCATAACAAATTCAGACACTTGGGGGTAGCTGTTAACTGAAGTTTCTGCAGAAATACTGCTGACATACCCAGTGCCCGAGGCTGTTGCATCTGTGGGTCTGGGCAGGAAGGAGCAAGCTCAGTGGCTTTTCTTCTTCTTTGTGACCCTTGGGTTCTAGCCTATTAATTCTGCAACTGGAAGTTCAATTTGAAGTGCAAATTCAATATTGTATGGCAGTATTTTAGCTTAATTTAACTTTCCTATGGACACATGTAGTAAAAACTGAACATACAATTAAATTTCTCTTAACATTGCCAAAAAATCATTGACCAAATTAGCTAATACAATAAAAATGTGAATTACTGGATTGAAAACAAACAGATCAGTTTTGTGGTAAATTGCTGGGTGGTATCCATGAGTTAAACATGGGAAAAGTTGTTCTCATCTCCTGGAAATGAGACCTGCATCCTCTTTTATTCACACTTCCAGGGTAATTGGTAAGAGCTGATGATCTAATTTATGCCTGAAGTTGAAAGAAACATAACCTAAGTTTAAAAGACTTTTGATACAAAATTCAAAACAGCTGCATACCACAAGTGTTTTGGCAATGAAGGTTTTTGTTCCCTTTCCAAATGACATTAGTTTTCTTTGTTATGTGATTATTTAATAGGAATAGCTACCACTTAAACTTTCTATGTGCCTAGCACCATGATGAGCACCTTAAAAATATTAGTATTAGATAATTTTCCTAATAACATCATGAGAGAGGCATTATTTTACCCATTTTACAGATCAAAAAATTAAGAATTTAACCTGCCCCAAACCACTTTATAAAAATGCTAGAATTATTATTCAATATAGTGTGAAGTAAAATTCATATTTTATGGCAAGATAAAAAAATTTAACATAAAAATTCTCTGCCCTGAGGCTTCCTCTCTCCCTCAACGTGCATTGTGTATCGGCATTATACATTGACCAGACCTCCCCCATTGGCAGGAATACCTGTTCAATCATAAACAGCAACATTCCCCCAGCATCAATAAGACGACTCCATAAAAGACAACATTCTTTCTTGATCTTCTAAGGGATCACATTACTCACTACAGTGATGTGTAGATCTGGATTGTGTAACCTGTCAATAATATGTCATTTGATATACAGCCCTCTGTCTCAAAAAAAACTTATATTAACTGTGTCTTGACTTCTGACAGGCAGAAGAGCTCTCAAAGCTTTCTGAGATGATCTTCCCAGGTTATAATCTTCAAAGTCGGCTCAAATGAAAGCTTCCATTTCTTTCTTAGATGGGCTGATTTTTAATTTTTCAGTGACAATAAGCACCCAGGTAACTAGTTGCAGGGCTCTCCTCCTTGCTTCTATCTCTGTGTCACTGTCTCTTGTTCTATTCGTATGTGCTTTTTTCCTGAATGTGTATCTCTTCATAACATCTTGTAACTTTTCCTTCCCTTTTATACATCCCTCCTTATTCCTTGGCCTGATTATAAAATAGAACAAAAATCTAAATTGTAATTTTTATTTATGTGATTGAGTTTGATGTTTTATATTCTAAGTTTAAGCATGTGATTGCCATGTTTTGGAATACTTTTAAAATGTGAAACAACACAACTTCGCTGGAATACTCTCAGATGAGACAAGGAGGCTAGAGAAGGAATAGCACTCCTACCCTAACTGCCATAATACTCTGGTCAAGTGTCTCCAGGGAGTACTAGGTCTTTGTTATGGAAAAAGCTCTGGGATTATTTCAAAATGATTCATTTCCCCCTTCCCCTGCCAGAGTGACTAAGAGATCTTTCTCAGATTCACAATGAGATCCTGGTGGGGTTCCTTGAGGGAAAATCCATGAAAATGTGCCCCCTTCCAATAGTGAGGCCCCAGGAGTTCCTTCCTGTCATGTGAGTCCACACCCAACCTCCAGCAATTCCTCCAAAATTATCACTTATATTTCTCTACCAGTTTCTGACTTGGCAGCTTCTGCTCCAGGAAATCAGATCTCAGCTATGACTCTCTGGATTCATGAGTTTCTTTAGGATTTGAGTGGTGGCATGCTCTGCAACCTCAGTCCTCTAATGGATCCACAAAAGTGGTTAATTTTCAGTTTGGCTAGCTTTGGTAGGAAGGACAAGAGCAATGACATCTAGTTCTTGGTATGTTGGAACTAAAACTAAAGACCTTCACTTAAATTTTTCTAAATAGCTTTTTATTTTATTCAACTGAATTTTTTTTGAATTGAGATAGTGATTAATGGAAGAAAATTTGTTTTTTATTCTTGCTCCATTTAGCTATTCTCTGAAAAACTGATAACACTCAGAAATCCATCACAAATAAATGAAGCTTCCAAGGACAGCAGCAGCTAAATCATCTGAAATCCATAGAGCTATTAAATAATTTTCAGTTGTCTATGAAGAAAATACATGTAAACCATTCATTGCATTAAATTTCTCATATTCTCATGGCTTTATGTTCTTTGGCTTATAGAGGCATTTAGATTCATTTTATTGGAAACCATAATACTAGTTTGTCTTAAATTATCTTCAAAGTTATAAATATGCCCCTCCATCAACAATCCATTTTAGGGATATTAAAAATTATCTTTGTTGCTAATGAAAGATTTGAGTATCTGCTAATTTTCTGATTTTCCTTATAGACAATATCTATTCAAGAAAATAGTTACTAGGGAAACTGATCAACAATGATGACTTAACTGGAAAACAGAGGTCATGGAAATTTTATAGGAAAATTGTAAGCTTAGGGGCTTCCCAGGTGATGGTAGTGGTAAAGAACACACCTGCCAACACGGGAGACATAATGGGGTTTGATCGTTGGGTTGGGAAGATCCCCCAAAGAAGGACATAGCAACCCACTCCAGTATTCTTGCCTGGAGAACCCCCTGGGCAGAGGAGCTTGGAGGGCGAGAGTCTGTGGATTTGCAAAGAGTTGGACACGACTGAAGCAACGTAGCATCACGTCGCACCATGTTTTCAGTCCGGATGGAAAAGTCATTACAGATATACGAATGATATGGAGTTAGAGAAAAATAAATTGTGAACGGTCTAGAGAAGGAGTAAGCTAGGTCACATGGCATGGTATTCAGGAGGGGGTTGATGACTTTACCTTTTTATAAAGTTCATGGGGCTCTCTTGGCAAGAATACTGAAGTGATGACTTTACAAAATTTAAATGCTCTCAGAAGGCAAATAACAAGTTTAGAAATGGCCCCCAGAATGGTGAAAAGACTTGACTTCATTTTATGAAAACTTTTAAGGAACAGAGATAGTTTAGTCTAGAGAAGAGAAACTCAAGCAACAGAAGAGCTGTCTTCAAGTAGTAAAGGACTGAAAGACTGAGATGTAAAAGGTGGCTTTGGCACATTTGGTATGACCGCATGCAGTAGCAACAGTATCCATACTTCAAAGTTACAGGGAGAAATGAAGAACACCTTAATAATCACAAAAGTTCAAAGATGAAATGGGTTATCTCCAGATTTAATGAGTGCTTTATCATAATTAAAGTCAGAACAAATAATTATATGCTTGATTGAGCTTTAAGATATTTGAAATCCTTCCTGAAAAAGTCAGGCAAAGTACTAATAAGTAAATACAATTTTGCCTAATGATGAGTACATTGCATAGAACATGGTGGGTTCTAAAATTTTATTTGTTGGAGCAATTCAATTAACAGACAAATGATCACTTGGGGAAGGGAAGCAGAGTTGCCAAGTGGATTCAAGCATTGGAAGGATGGTTGGACTGATGAACTTCCAAGCCTTCTTGACTAAAAGATTCCATGACAGTGTGTATTTAGGCAAGTAGTCTTTAGTAATAAAGTACAGCGGCTACTCTGCATTTTTGTATAATATTTTTAAAGTTAACCAAGCTCTTTTACATTATCTATCCTACTTTTATCCCCATATTAGCTCTCTAAGTCAGAGAACATGAGGCAACTGAGATCAGAGGATTGAGTGTTTTCTCAATGTTACATCTGGTAAACAGCAGAGGCAGGATTGCAACCTGTGTTTCAAAAGAGATTCAGCTTTCTCTTAATTGGGTATAACAATTCCAGTTTCATCAGCCCTTCCTCCAGGGTCCTGGTTTTAAATCTTCCCCACAGCCACCTTAAAGAGCACAATGACCCCACTATGTGGAGTAGAAAGGATAATACTTTTAAGATTTTTCATTTCAGTTGCACTGAGTATTGATTTTATCATGTGGTTATATACTTTCCATGGGCATGGCATTCTGAATAATTTAAAAAGTTGCTAAAACTTTTTGAAAATGTGTGTCTGATGTGGTTACATGCTTTACCTGGGTTTGTTCTCACGTGGTCATATGAGAAAGGTACCATTATTATCCTAATTTTACCCTACTGAAGCCAATAAAATATTGGATAATTTGCACAAAATTACACAATCTGAATTCAGAGCAGGAATTTCAACTCAGGTAGTCTTACCCTAGAAACCATGCAGAAACTTTCTTTGGGATTTATTGAGATATAACTGACATGTTACATTGTGTAAGCTTAAAGCATGCAACATGTTGATTTGATGAGCTTATATGTTGCAAAATGATTACCACCATAGCTTTAACCAACACCTGCATCATACTATATAGTTACCATTTTGTGTGTGTGTGTGTGGTGAGAATATTTAAGATCTACTTTCTTAGAAACTTTCATGTGTATAACATTGTATTATTAACTCTGGGATTTCCGAGGTGGTAAAATATCCACCTGCCGATGTAGGAAACTCAAAAGACACAGGTTCCATCCCTGGGTCGGGCTGATCCCTGGGAGTAGAAATGGCAAACCCACTCCAGTATACATGCCTGGAAAATTCCATGGACAGGAGAGCCTGGCAGGCTACAGGCTCCCCTCTTAGACCCCTACAGTCCATGGGGTCACAAAGAGTCGGACATGATTGAGCACTCACACATGCAAATTATTAATCCTAATCCCTACGCTGTACCTTGGCTCTCCAGATTTTATTCATCTTAAGTCTGTCCTCTTTTACCAACATCTAGAAACTGTGCTCTTAAATCCTACCTTGTTGTAAGCTGCTGTCACAATCTCTCCCAAATTTCCGATCAAATAAGTCCCTGCTTAACTGAAACACTGTCTCTCGATCTTAAGTGTGGGTCTAGTGTAATCACTACACACGTGCTGGACAGGATATGGACCATAGTATCACTGTCTGGTTCCATTATTCCGTTTCAACTTTGACTTCTCTTCCCTGGCTTTTCAAAACATAGAACAGACAGCAAACATTGCAAGAGTAACTTGCAAATTCAATCTGCTTAGTTCATTTAGGCATTAAATATTGTCCTATGAGACTTGTTGGGTCATGGAAACAATCTGAGTTAATAGAGGTTGTGTTATTGGCATATTATCACATCTTATATGTAAGAATGGCAACTCAAGTAACATGGGAAAAATAGCAGATGTCTGAAAACATCTTGGAAAACACAGCTTTCTGATTTTCCTTTGCACCTAAACTAAAGAAATTCTTCTAAAGTTAAAATCCTAGAAGGAGAATATTGTCAGCATTTATCCTCTAATGAAAACAACGCTGATACTACTCAGGCTTGACTTAAGGAGCATCTTCCCTCCCAATATACATTTCCAGGTAATGGCCTTGCCAGAGGTCTTTGAAGAAATCATATGAGCTTATAAAAGCAAAGGTAAAGTTATGCACTAAAATTTTAGCTGCTGTTATTTCTGGCTTGTGAAATTGTGTTTTTTATTTTCTTCTTAATGCTCCTCTGTACGTTTTAAGTTTGTCAGTGATTCTATGTTACTCTTACAGTTGCACACATAAATGTTATTAAAACAGAACAAGAAAATGTTTACACTAACCATACATTGAATTGTGCAAACCTATACAAGAATATTATTTGAGACTAAAATGGTAGAACAAAATACACAATGAGAGCATAGCATGGATTTAGCAACACAAGGATCTAAAGATTAAAAAAATGAAGACATGGTCTCTACTTTGAAAAAAGCAAGTCTAATAATTCTCATTCAGTTTTCCTATCATTTCTTCTGTTGCTATTAATACTGCACTATTCACTAATTTACTAGTCTCTAAGCAGCAATCATTTCTGATATTTTTTTCAATGCTTTCCACACATGCAATCAGGGATCACATCATATTTATTCTATCATTTAGGGTCCTATGGTTTAAAACAATCATCAGAAACACCTTTCTCCTGATTATTCTGAGTTTGGTGAAATAAATGCTTAACAAACACTTGGAGGGAAAAATGAAGAAATCTAAAGAGAAAAAGAGGTACTCAGAGTAAGTAGGAATGGCTTGTTAACACCGACTCACTCAATAATACCTGGCTCACACATACTCCAAAATGTAACAAGCAACACACAGGCCTTTATTATCCCCAGTTGTAATTGACAGTTCTTCAGATTCTCCAGCTTCCATCCATCCACATAAATCCAAATTTGGCTCCTACTGCTGCTCCTTGTCCAAGAATTTAAAGCATCACCGATTATAATTTAGGGTTACGGGAACTACTACACTGCTCTTCAGGAAAAAAGTCCATGAGTTATAGATATTAGCTATAATCAACACCTTTCAGAGATGGAAATAGACCTGTGAGGCCACACTTAAAGCAATACATACACTAATTTTACAGGATAGCTTCTCCCCTTGAAATAAGCAAGTGTGAGAACTATCAATATTTTTTATTTCAGAGAAACTACACAGAGAAAATTTTATGTAAGAGTGACCTAAGTATTACAAAAGGCCCCTTCCATCTTAGTTTCCATCCCTGCAAACAACTCCACTGTTGGAAGTTTCTATGGGTAGTTGGAAGTGGGGACCTAGAAAAACAGACTCCAAAGGATCTTAGTGAGCAAACTCTGATTGTGTCCTAAAAGTCAGGCTCAGTAGCAAGACATGAAAATCTAGCTTTGTAGCAAGATAACACTGAAGGTGACAAAGAGTTTAAAGTTTGTGGCATAATTTAACATGGTAATGAGAAATGTGAGAATTAAAAGAAAAAGAGCCAATTATACATTGGGGGGAAGAAAACCCTTTAAATATAGAAGGGTGCCTATTAGGTACTCCTTTTGGTTAACTCCATAGTACAGATCTGTCTAAAGAACATATAGTCATGGCTTTGGGGACATTATATTCTATTTCATAGGATTTGATTAATAAATGCTACTAAAGGCAGACTCATATATGAGAAGTACTCCATCTGTTGAACAAAAGGCCTTCAAAGCTTTAAATTCACTAGTGGGGATTTTGTACAGACTCACCCAAAGCACTGCTTTAATCTTGATTTTTTCTTTTTTTTTTTTTTTTTGCTAATAAAATAAAAATCCTTCCTATGATCAGAGGCACATATCAAATTCCAAGGATTAAGATTTAAGTGAGTGAGTAATCAAAACAGGCATTCTGATACAGGTTTAACATGGAAAAGGACTGGACCCATTAGCACTGAAACAGACTAAATATAAGCTTTTAGAAATGTTAATACTTGATTTTCTTCCAAAATAATAATGGTTCTGAGCTTATAAAGCTATAAAATCTCTGTGAGAATGAAGTGATCACTGGTACAGCTGAGCCCCCTATTTGAATTTCACAGAGTGAACATAATGCAATGCCACTCTTGGTTTAATTTCATACATTTTATTACAAGCACGGTTTTCAGGATACCGTAAAACTGCTATAAACTGACATGTATGAGTGCACTGGTACTATTGACTGAATTCCATGGCTAATATAGGACTCGTTGACTGAGTTGTCAGAGTTGTTTTTTTTTTTTTAATTAAACACTACAAATTTTTAAAAATGATCTTTTCCAACCTTTAGAATATAAAACTACTAACGATGAGGAGGATAAGGCTAATTATTCTTCAGTAGAAACATATCATACCCTCTTTACTTTTTGTGATCCAGATGTATAATTTTTGATATATTAACCATAGGATACTGGCCTTTTTCTGTTTTATAAAATGTATTCTTGTAGCTATCTTTCATAAACAAGCTTCTTTTATCAGTTTGTTTTCTTGTTATTTTCCAAAGTAGAACTTAGTAATTAAAAGTTCTGGTTAGCTGGCTTTCAATTAGTTTAAGGTTTACGATATGATTCCCTGTGATTGATAAAGCTAACAATACAGTAAGTGGCATAAACAAAGAAATTAGGGACTTTATCAGAGTGTTTTATTTCAAATGACCTAAAGCTAACTTTGAAGTCAATCTTGCTGCTGCTATCAGGGATGAATTTAGATTAGGTACAAGGTAGATCCAGAAAGTTTCATTCCATTGTTGCTAGGTTTTAAAAAGTAAGGAGGAAATATGGAATAAAGATCAAATACCTGATAGCTTCTATGAGAAGCACTGTGCATAAAAGTAAAACAAAATCCAGTAAAGAGGGGGTGGTTATGTTTATAGTATTACAGTCCTAGACTATGTAAGACAACACAGATCTAAAAGTGTTAGTCGTTCAGTCATGTGTGACTCTTTGTGACCCCATGGACTGTAGCCCACCAGGCCCCTCTGTCCAAGGAATTCTCCAGGCAAGAATACTGGAGTGAATTGCCATTTCCTTCTCCAGGGGACCTTCCCAACCCAGGGAATGAACCCGGGTTCCCTGCATTGCAGGCATTCTTTACCTTCTGAGCCACAGGGAAGCCCTAAGAAAATGAAAGTGTTAGTCACTCAGTCACATCCGGTTCTTTGTGACCCCATGGACTGTAGCCTGCCAGGCTTCTCTGTCCATGGAGATTCTCCAGGGAGGAATACTGGAGTAGGTTGCCTTTTCCTTCTCCAGAGGATCTTCCTGGGATCGAACTCAGATGTCCCACACTGCAGGCAGATTCTTTGCCATTTGAGCCACCAGGGAAGTTTTGCCATAGATCTAAAATATAATGCTAAATTGCCAGTGATGTTAAATTGAAGCCAGGATAGATAAGAAGGCAGAAGATGAATGTTCTCTGTGGTTTCCTGACAGAGGCAACAGGGCAGCCTTAATACAAGAGTGTGTCAGAATCGGGAGATAAGGATCTGAAACCACAGCATCTGAAGTGGACCTCTTCATACCTGCCTACTTACCTTTGTTTAGGAACAGCTTTCCGGGTTTGCTTTGGGAAGCCACATCTCTCCGCTTTTCAACCCACGTGGTGCTAACTTCACCCTGAGGCTCCAGGGATGAAGATACAGCTAGACTGTGCCAATGACAGCCTCACAGTTTGTGCTGAAGTAATGAGTGACTGTAAGAAAGGTAACCATGTATAACATGAGCCTGTGATTACTGAAGGAGCTGCTCTCCCATCAGCTTTTGCAGACTTGGTACTTCATGCTGTATCATGCTGGGGCTGCTGCTAAGTCTCTTCAGTCGTGTCCGACTCTGTGCGATCCCATAGACAGCAGCCCACTAGGCTGTATCATAGAGATATCTACTTATCTGATCTCTATGGTCTTCCTTAGCATTACTGCTGGAGAAGAAATCTTGAAGTCAGGAATGCTGAGCTGGGGAAGAAGATGCTCTCTCTTGAAGTTCTAAGTAGAAGCTCAGAGAAATCCAGGAGGTCTGGTGTTTATGTGCCACTGCTTTTACCCTGGGCAATGGGATCCATCAAGATGGAATAGGACAACATGTAGTCAGCAAGAAAAGCAAAGGTATCTAGCAAGGAATGAGCAACATCGTGAGAAGTCTTCACTTTCGTGTCAGGAACCGTAAAGAGACGTCTACCTTGCTAGTATTATAGTTAACGCATTGACAAACACGGCACCACAAGAAAAAATGAAGAAAAAATATATTTGGAAGGGAAGAAATGAAACTGACATTTACCCCAGGCTACAATTGTCTACATAGAAAATCTAAATACATGAATCATTAAATTCTTAAAAGAAGTCACTAAAACTGCTGAATATAAATTCAGTGCAAAAAAGCCAATAGCATCCCCTATACATCAACAATTAGAAATGTGTAACTTTAAAATGTCATTCATTGTGACATTAAAAACCGTAAAATATCTAGGATCTAACAAAAGATATGCTCAGACCTTTGCAGAAATACATGTATAAGCTCTATTTAAAAGACATAAAATAAGACAATAAGACCTAAATAACTTGAGAGATATGTCACAGAGAGTAAAAAATATAAAACCATGAAGATATATTGATTCTTGACAAATTAATCTATAAATTCAAAGGAAATAAAATCAAAATGCCTGCATAATTCCTCATGGAAATGACAAAGGGTTTCTAAAATTCTCATGGAAAAGAAAAGGATCGATTACAGACAAAACACTCCTACAGAAGATCAATATAGGTAGCTTGCCTTCTCAGCAATCAGAAGTCATTATGGAGGCATAGTAATTAAAGTCAGTGTGCCGTTGGGCCAGAAATAGGCAAACAGAACAATGGAACAGAAGAGGGATCACAGAATAGACAGTGCTTAACAAGTGATTATTCGAATGTACCAAAACAACATGTTCCTTACATTTTGCCATATACAAAAGTAAATTCTACATTAGTAAAGAACTTAAATTTGAAATGTCACTTTTAGAAGGAAATGTGATGTAGAGCAGAAAAAGATCTCTTTAGCAAGATTCAAAAAATTATAATCCTTAAGAAAAAAAACAATAAATGTACTATTTTAGAATTCAAAAATATCTGTATAAAAACATCATAAAACGATTAAACTGAAACAGAAGGGGAGCTGTTTACAATGCTAATAATCTTAAGCAAAGAGTCTCTGGAACATAAATTTCTTTAAATCTGTATAAAATAAAAATAGTAGATGGATAAAGGATATGATTGGGTAAGTTAACAAAAAGGAAAGCTAAAATTGCCTAAGTATAAAAAGGTACTCCATCTGATTAATAAACAGGAAAACTCAATTATTTTTTTAAAAAAAGATGGTGATTAGCATGCCAGTTTTGACCTGTTTATATTTCTGACCTGAACTGGTTAATCCCTTCTTAGGCAACCTGGTAGTCCCCCAGTCTGGGAGGTCACATATTGATACAGAGCTCAATGTGGATAAACAATCAGCATTGTGTACTATAGCCCAGAACACCGGGGCCTAAGAAATCCTCCGGCCTTGACTTCTCATATGTGTACATCACTACTGGAAAAATCATAGCTCTGACTATATGGACCTTAGTTTGCAAAGTGACATCTTTTTAACATGTTGTCTGGGTTTTTCATAACTGTCCTTCCAAGGAGCAAGCATCTTTAATTTCATGGCTACTGTCACCATCCACAGTGATTTTGGAGGCCCCCCCCAAAATAAAATCTATCATACCTTCCATTTTTTTCCCTTCTAATTGCCATGCCTTCTAATGCCATAACCTTAGTTTTTTGAAGGTTGAGTTTTAAGGCAGCTTTTTCACTCTCCTCTTTCACCTTCATCAGAGGCTCTTTCTCCTCTCTACTTTATGCCATTAGTGTGGTGTCGCCTGGTACAGATGTGAGAGTTGGTCCATAAAGAAGGCTGAGTGCCAAAGAATTGATGCTTTCCAACTGTGGTGTTGGAGAAGACTCTTGAGAGTCCCTTGGACTGCAAGGAGATAAACCAGTCGATCCTAAAGGAGATCAGTCCTGAATATTCATTGGAAGGACCGATGCTGAAGCAGAAGCTCCAATACTTTGGCCACCTGATGTGAAGAACCAACTCTTTGGAGAAGACCTTGATACTGGGAAAGATTGAGGACAAGAGGAGAAGAGGCAACCAAGGATGGGATGGTTGGATGGCATAATCAACACAATGGACATGAGTGTGAGCAAACTCTGAGAGAGGGAACTCTGTCCTTCAGCAAACTCTGAAGTACAGGGAACCCTGCTGTGCTGCCGTCCATGTGGTCACAAAGGGTTGGACATGACTTAGCAACTGAACATCGTCTGTGGTGGCTCAACTGGTAAAAAATCTACCTGCAATGTGGGAGACCTGGGTTCAATCCCTGGATTGGGAAGATCCCCCAGAGAAGGGAATGGCTACCCATTCCAGTATTCTGGCCAGGAAAATTCCATGAACTGTATAGTCCATGGGGTTGCAAAGAGTCAGACATGACCGAGCAACTTTACTTTCACCAGCGACTGAATAACAACTTCTCAAGTAGCTGGGACTATCAGCAGGTGCCACCCAGAAGAGGCAAAATTATGAAGAAAACAGAAAAATCAGTGTTTCCAAGGATTGGGGGGGAAGGAGGGATAAATAGGCAGACCAAAGAAGTTTTTAGGGCAGTGAAAATACCCGGTATGGTAGATATTATAATGATGGATAAATGTCATTATACACCTGCCCAAACCTATAGAAAGTACAACTCCAAGAGTGAGCCTTAATGTAAACCATGAAATTTAGGTGATAATGATGTGTCAATATATGTTCACTATGGAGGGGATGTTGATAATCAGAGAAACTATGCATTTGTGTGGGGAGAAGCTTATGGGAAATATCTTTCTCTCAATTTTACTGTGAATCTGACCTTGTTCTTAAAAAAATAGTCTTAAAAAATCAAAGATTAAAAATCATTATAGTGCCAAACTAGCAAGGAAAGATATTACATTTTATTATTAAAAGCTAGAAACAAGTTATTATGTCTAAATATATGCCATTATTATATACATTAATAATAACAGATCTTTAAAACATGTAACTCAATTTGTGTTTAATATTTTCATGGAAACATTAAATATTGGAGAAAAAAAAAACCCTGATGGGCTTTCCTGGTGGCTCAGTGGTAAAGAATCTGCCTGACAATGTAGGAAGCACAGGTTCGATCCCTGATCCAGGAAGATCCCCCACATGCCATGGACCTACTGAGCCTGCACATCGCAACTACTGAAGCCTGCATGCCTTAGAGCCTGTGCTCCGCAAGAGAAGCCACCTCAATGAGCAGCCTGAATACCACAATTAGCAAATAGCCCCCAACTCTCCACAACTAGAGAAAAGCCTGTGCAACAAAGACCCAGCACAGCCAAAAAACTAATTAAAAAAAAAAAGTGGTGATACTACTTCACACCCATTATATTGAAAAAAAAATGTCTATTAACACCAATGTTAACAAAGATGATGGAAAACAAGAACTCATATGTTTCTAATGGGAATATAATCTTAGAAAGTAATTTGGAAATAGCTAGCAAACTTGAAAAGGAACACAATGTGTCACTCAGCACTTCTCTTTCTAGAAATTTACCCTAAAGAGACATTCACACATTTTCAGGAGACACATACAGAAAAAATAATTACAGAGCTGTTTGTAATAGTGAGAAGAAGTGAATAAATGGCCATATTACTCCTCTGAACAAAACATATTAGTAACCAAGAAAGAGAAAATGAAATATTGAATAAGCAAATAACAACATTTGATGCAAAATGTGTTCATGCAAACTATAAATTTGTGTTTTAAATTGTGTACAAATGATATACTTCTGAATGTGTCTTTTGAAACATGCTTTTCCACTCAACATTATGTTTTTAAGATTTATCTATGCTTATACATGGAAATGTAGCTGATTTATTTTCATCATTGATGGCATTCCATAAAGCAATTACAGCAAATTTTGTCTTCTATTAGAGGATTTGGCATTCTTTAAAACCATAGAATTACAAAATAAGAATGATGATAATAAAACAACTATTATGGCTGCCATTTATTAAGCCTTTACCACATGCCTGACATTATGCTAAACACTATGACATTTCATTTAATCCTCAGGACCCTCCTATATAATAGTATCAGTCTAATTTCACAAATGACAATACGAATCTTGCAGTGATAGGATATTTGACAAGGGTTACATATTTGATGCTTAAAGAGACAGAACTTAAACATGGTCCTGGTTCCGGAAACTGCACTGGTAAATAACATACTATCCTCAGAGTGCATTTCCATTCTGGACAGCAGGATATTTTCATATAAGTTTCAAGTTCAGTTCAGATGCTCAGTTGTGTCCGACTCTTTGCAACCCCATGGATTGCAGCATGCCAGGCTTCCCTGTCCATCACCAACTCCCAGAGCAAGCTGAAACTCATGTCCATTGAGTTGGTGATGCCATCCAACCATCTCATCCTCTGTCGTCCCCTTCACCTCCTGCCTTCAGTCTTTCCAAGCATCAGGGTCTTTTCCAACAAGTCAGTTCTTCGCATCAGGTGACCAAAGTATTGGAGCTTCAGGATTAGTCCTCCAATGAATATTCACAACTGATTTCCTTTAGGATTAGGAATCTAATCTAATCTCCTTGCTGTCAAAGGGACTTTAAAGAGTCTTCTCCAATACCACAGTTAAAAATCACCACTTCTTCGGCATTCAGCTTTCCCTATGGTCCAACTCTCACATCCATACATGACTACTTGAAAAACCATAGCTTTGACTAGATAGACCTTTGTCAGCAAAATGTCTCTGCTTTTTAATATGCTGCCTAGGTTGGTCATAGTGTTCCTTCCAATGAGCAAGTGTCTTTCAATTTCATGGCTGCAGTCACCATCTACAGTGATTTTGGAGCCCAAGAAAATAAAGTTTGTCACTGCTTCCATTGTTTTCCCATTTTTTTGCCATGAAGTTTTGAGACCAGATACCATGATCTTTGTTTTCTGAATGTTGAGTTTTAGGCCAGCTTTTTCACTCTCCTCTTTCACCTTCATCAGGAGACTGTTTAGCTCCTCTTCACTTCCTGCCATTAGGGTGGTATCATCTGCATATCTTAAATTATTGATATTTCTCCCAGCAATTTTTATTCTAACATATGCTTCATCCAGCCAGGCATTTTCCATGATGTACTCTCCATATAAGTTAAATAAGCAGGGTGACAATATACACCCTTGACATACTCCTTTCCCAATTAGGAACCAGTCCATTGTTCCATGTCCAGCTCTAACTGTTGCTTCCTGACCTGCAAACAGATTTCTAAGAAGGCAGGTCACATGGTCTGTATTCCCATGTCTGGAAGAATTTTCTACAGTTTGTTGTGATCCACACAGTTAAAGTCTTTAGTGTAGTCAATGAAGTGGAAGTAGATATTTTTCTGGAACTCTCTTGCTTTTTCGATGATCCAATGGATATTGGTAATTTGATCTCTGGTTCCTCTGCCTTTTCTAAATCCAGCATGAACAACTGGAAGTTCACTTTCATGTACCGTTGAAGCCTACCTTGGAGAATTTTGAGCATTACTTTGCTAAAGTGTGAGATGAGTGCAATTGTGCGGTAGTTTGAGCATTCTTTGGCATTGCCTTTCTTTGGGATTAGGATGAAAACTGACCTTTTGCAGTCCTGTGGCCACTGCTGGGTTTTTCAACTTTGCTGGCATATTGAGTGCAGCACTTTCACAGCATCATCTTTTAGGATTTGAAATAGATCACCTGGAATTCCTTCACCTCCACTATAGCTTTTTTCATAGTGATGCTTCCTAAGGCCCACTTGACTTCACATTCCAGGATGTCTGGCTCTAGGTGAGTGATCACACCATCATGGTTATCTGCGTCATTAAGGCCTTTTTTGCAAAGATCTTCTGTATATTCCTGTCACCTCTTAAAATCTTCTGCTTCTGTTAGGTTCATACCGTTTCTGTCCTTTATTGTGCCCATCTTTGCATGAAATGTTCCCTTAGTATTTCTAATTTCTTGAAGAGATCTCTACTCTTTCCCATTTTATTGTTTTCCTCTATTTCTTTGCATTGATCACTTAGGAAGGCTTTCTTATCTCCCCTTGCTATTCTTTGGAACTCTGCATTCAGAGTTTCTAAGTCATCTTTAAAAAAAACCTAAAAGATAGACAAAATCTATATTTTAAGCCCATTGTAATGTTTATACTGTGATGATTCTTTAACTCCCCTCTCCTAGTTATTCTTCATATAGTTGAGATAATCAATTGTGCTGAGCAAGCAATTTTTGCTATTTCTCTTTTTATCTCATGCCTGCAAGTATTTTAGAGAAGTTTGATTGAAACTGCATCTATATGCTGACCATTAATTCTGTAAAAGACTTCATGTTCAGAATTTCATCTGGTAAACCAGAGGCTCTCCTATCATCAGGTATGACCCCTGATAGAAAAGTGGTCTTTGTAGCTTTGCTCCCTTCCTAAAGCCTCTGTCAGAACTCCTGTTTCCTGCTATTATAGTTAATATCCTTGGGACTCTATCTGGTTTCAAATGACTCCCTCTACTCAAATATATTAAACTATCAACAGTCATTTTAAATTCCAACACCCTATAACTCTGGTCATGGTGTATTGAACAAAGATGACATTCAGTTACAATCAGATTCTGGCTCCCCTGAATTTAGGAATTCAAAATAGAAGAGATTCATAGACTGGCAGGTGATAGGAGCCCAGTCACTTGAAACAATCTAGTTGAGGTTAGAGTTCCAATCTGGTTTTGGTCCTCTCTAAGATACTGGGTCAATTTTTTCCTATCTGTATCTAATCTAAGTGAAACAATCCCTAATCCTTTCTATCCTTCACCTATCTTCAAAAGCACCAAATGATGACCAAAAACATTTTCATATACATTACCCTAATTGATCCTTCCAACAAGTCAAGGAGGTTGGAACATTGCATAAATTATATAGATGAGTAAACTAAGGTTGAAGAGGTACACTTTTACTGACAGGAAGTAGGAACCTGATTAAAAATTCACTATGGATAATCTGCAAATAAGATGTTGGTTATTCTTACAAAGAATCAGGTTTAACTCTTCCTGAAATGATTGGTGACCAGCCACCAATGCTTTAGCAAAGATTTGTGCTTCTTTGGGCTTCTTTCCTTGTAATCTAATGGAGAACATAAATAATAAACATGCTGAATGTGATGGCTATCTTGAAAGAGAAGGGACAAGATACTATGGCAACTATTAACCAAGGAAATTAACTTAGTCTGTGGAAGTGGTTCTCCAACATCATAGTCCATAACAATTGCCAGAGACATTTGCTCAAAATGTAGATGCCTGCCCCCTACCTTCTTAGTCAGTGGGGCTGGAGAGATGCCCTGAAAGCTAAATTTTAATACACACTCCCAAGTGATACCAATACAGATTGTCTGCAAAACACACTTGAAAGAAGATTAACATGGGGGCCAGGATTTCCTCACTGAGGAAGATAATTTTGAGATTTGAATGGTGAGTATTATTTAGCCATTGATAAGGATAAGAAATGAGCTAGAAGTTTCTGGCAGAGGAAAACCATGTGAAGACCTAAAAGAGAAAAAGGGGGAAATAATCATAGTGCCTCTAATAAGAAGCTTGAATGGTAAGTGCGGGACTAGAAGAAAATGCAGAGGTCATATGAAAGCTCTGAAAGGCAGTGTTAGGAATGTAGAACATTAACCAAAAGGCAGTAGAAAATCATAGAAAGGCTTGAAGGCTGACAGGCTCTCTGTGATTCGGCTATTTCATCTATAATTATACCACCATTGTAGATTCTTCGTAAGGGTTACATGGGAGCAGTGTCTGGTATGAAAGTGAAAGGGGCTCAGTGCATCTGACTCTTTGTGATTCCACGGACTGTAGCCTGCTAGGCATCTCTGTCCATGGGAATCTCCAGGCAATAATACTGGAGAGGGTTGCCATTCCCTTTTCCAGGAGATCATCCTGACTCTGGGATCAGACCGCGGTCTCCTGCATTGCAAGCAGATTCATCTGAGGCACCAGGGAGGCCTGTGCCTGGTATAAAGTAAGTATTTAATAAGTGTTACATATTATCATGATGATACTGTTTACATTTGGATCATTTTAAGGTCCCAGATAAAGCTGTGGATAGAGTTCAAATGAGATGAAATGCTGAGTAAATTATATAGCCAAGCAACTTGGTGAGTCTGGACAAAGTAGGGACAGGCAGTGGTGTGAATGCCATGAAAATAAGCATTATTTAAAGAAACAGAAGGTCTCATAAGGTGAGCAGAAAGTTCTCAGGCCACGAATTCTTGAGAGCCAAGATGCAGGACCAGAAATGATTTACTACTGAAACTGGCACGGTAGGCACTTTTTCATTAGTCGAATTAGGAGAGCACTTAAAGCTGGCTTTGTGAGAAGACTTTAATTACTGTCTTGGAAACTACAACCCATAAGTCAGTAAGAGGTGGCTCAGCAGGAATGCGGCTCTAAGTCTAGGCCTAATTCTCAGTTACATTGAGTGAAGCCATTACTAAGCTGGCTGATCCTTGAATACGTCCTAGGATTTCTCATCATCACTTTTCTTCAGGTGAATCCCAGAAGAAATGCACCTTAGGATTGCTGGTTACTTACATCTCCTTACTTGTCACCCCATCTTCCTGTCTTCCAAGTGCTCAGTTTATAGGTCATCTGAGCAAAATTAAGTCCAAGCAAGCAGCATCCAGCCTTTGGCAGCTCTTACCTGAAAGCATCTTAAAACACTTCCTTCCAGGTGGGCAGCCGAGATACTTAGCTTGGAAAAAGCTGGCCTATTGACACAAATTTAATGTATCAGAGGAAAAAAAAAAAAAAATGGGTGACCAATTCCATGTTTTCTGTCATCAGTTTTATCAATGGTTATTAACCATGGCTAGGACCTGCAGAGGTTTGTTTCTTTTTAAGATGACAATATCCCAGCCATGAGAGCATCCAGAGATACCAGATGAGAGTAAGAGTTACAGAGGTTCTTATTTTGTAATTACAGAGTCTGATCCAAGATCTCTTTTTGAAAGTTGGCCAGATTACTGCTAATATCTAGCCAAGGTTATGACCACTGAATTATGTAAAGTTTGCTTAAGGCTCTCTTGGTTGCAAGTACAGAAACGCACTCAAAGCAGGAAATTGATGCAAACTCAGATTTTCGAAGTGTTCAAGCAGGTGACATTAATGAGTAAAGCAGATATGGTTTGGGGCTCTCCAAAAAGCTGGGAAGCATGAAAAGCTGGGGAGTGCAAGAGACACGCAGAGTGGTCAGCACTTACTCAGCTGTGGCCAATTGCTAGGCTGTGGAAATGCTGGCCCAGGGTTGTCATCTCTTCTCATTTCTCAAGAACAGCTAAAACTCTGAAAGTTTGTGCTATGTAAAAATCTCAACATAGAGTGTGGACAAAGAATTTTTTAAATGTCTCATGGGATTTATGCTTTACTATAAAACTTAATGAAATCCCAATTTCAAAGTGACTATGAAAAAAAAAACAACAACAAAGTGACTCTGATGGCCCACCTAGCATGAGGCTCCCAGCCCTGGTCTTACTGATCATCACCAATGGATAATGTCTCTTAATAAACAGCCACCACTCCTCTTGGGAACCAAATGGAGGCAAGCAGTCTTCAGACAAATAGGAGAAGAATTAAATTACTCAAGTGCATCCATTATAAAGAGACATGAAAATAGGATGTTGAGACTAGTCTGGTGTATTTTCTAAGCCAGAAAGCTAGAGCTCAGTGAGTGAAAGTTACAGAAATGGAGGTGGTGACTGAGAGTTCTACACAAATATGATAGCCTTCCTCAGGAGGTGCGGAGTTTTCAGTCAATGAAGCATTCAAGCAGTGGTTGAAAGTTCATCTAATGGAGACATCTCCATATGTGCCCATCCAATGCAGGCATCTGCCTGCAATGCAGGAAACCCAGATTCAATTCCTGGGTCTGGAAGATCCCCTGGAGAAGGAAATGGCAACCTACTGCAATATTCTTGCCTGGAAAATCCCATGAACAAAGGAACCTGGCAGGCTACAGTCCATGAGATCACAAAAGTCAGACACGGCTTAGCAACTAAACCACCACAATGACCAATACTGCCTCTCCCACTCTAATATTCTATGAAGGTACATACACTCTACATGATCAGACTATGAATATCCTTGACTCCCTGCTTGTGGAATTGAATGTCTCCTATAAGAATGTACAGATTAATTTTTTCAATCACAAGAGACTTAACAGTAGAGGTAATCTTAAGTATAGAAGCCTGTAGGAATAAGTTCCAATATGCACAGGAGAAAACTTGTTTTTGTTAGAAGTCTTCCCATTTTATCATGTGTAAATTTTTCCTGAACACTTCCTCTTAAATCCTGGCAATTCCTATCAGCAGAGGACATCACAAATCTCACTGTTAACAGAGAATCCTTTTTTTCCATCCAGGCCTTTTGGTAAGATGCACAAGGAAAATGAAGAATCTCCCCTTGCCAGTCTGCCAGATTATAGCTCAGGATGGAAAAAGGCTCCCTCTGCAAAGAAAAAGATGACCAGAAACTCTTTGCAATAAAAACAATGATTTCCAGACTCCATGAAGATTAGGCCAGTTACAAAGTGAGTGTCCAAAGCAGAGCTGCAGCCTGTGAAATATGTCTGGAGTTCTGAAGATAACATCATAATTCAATTTATAATAGCACTAATGACTGAAAGCCCCCATACATTATCTCATGTAACATTTGCCCCAAACCTTGAGACTTCTCTGGTGGCTCAGACGGTAAAGGATCCACCTGCAATGTGGGAGACCCAGGTTCAATCCCTGAGTCAGAAAGATTCCTTGGAGAAGGAAATAACAACCCACTTCAGTATACTTGCCTGGGAAATCCCATGGACAGAGGAGACTCGTGGGTTGCAGTCACGGGATCGCAGAGAGCCAGACACAACTGAGCGACTAACACTTTCACATGATGTATGATACGGTATTTCTTAATCTCTTTCAACTTTAGTCCCTCATTAGTAAGGAGAGATAATAATGGTTCCAACTGAAAAGGAATTTTTGTGAGCATTGAATTAAATAAGATTATCTTAACACATAGAAAACTCTTGATAAATATTAGCTATAGCTATAACAGTCAGTAATGGCCAAACTGAAACTCTAACTGGTACCCAAATCAGTTGTCTTGGCTATTAGCCTCCTTCACTATTGTTTCAGACTTGTCAGAATAAGTTCTCTATAGGGAAATGTATGTGTGTGCGCTGTGTGCCGTCATGTCTGACTCTTTGCAGCCCCATGGACCGTAGCTCACCAGGCTCCTCTGTCCATGGGATTTCCCAGGCAAGGATACTGGAGCAAATTGCCATTTCCTACTCCTCAGGATCTTCCCAACCCAGGGATTGAACCCGTGTCTCCTGCATTTCAGGCTGATTCTTTACCATTAGCACAACCTGGGAAATATACCACTTGTTATTTCCGGTTTGATCTGAATCTCTTCAATTTAGTCAGTGGACTAGACATCTCTATATTTGTGACCAACTTACTATTTCTATTTATCTAAAGGATTTTGATACACGTCTTGGTCTCTGACCCATAAGTGGTTTAATCTCCTCTCTGCCCTCCAAGTATCTCCTAGGTGTATCAGTCATGTCTCACCATCATAATGCTGTACAACACAATCACAAAACTCAGTCTACAATCATAAACATTTTTTATGCTCACAAGGCTATGAGTTGGCTGCATGGTTCTGCTGTTGTGAGCAAAATTTGCCTGGACTGCCCATAAGCCTTGTTGGCTGGTATATCATCTGGGGCCTGGATAATCTAGAGTGGCTTTACTTGGGATATATCTCCTCCAGATGGACTCTCTAGTCATTAAAAGGGCAGCCCAGGCTTGACTTCAAGCAGAACCAGGGATCCAAAAGAGAACAGAAGCCCAATAGTGCTCTTGAGATATAGGCTCAGGCCTGAAATGTAGTTTTACCTGCATTCTCTGAAACAAATAAGTCATAAGACCAAACCAGTTTTGGGAAGTGGGCAACCAGACTCTATCCTCTGACAAGAGTATCCATTAAGTCACATTCCAAAAGACATCCTATGAATGGTGCCACTATCAAATCGATTACACTTCTCCATTAATGTTTGAGGTTATCCAGCTTAGGGGCCAAACTTCTTTCCCAAATGAAAAGAGAAGGCAGTGAAATCACTATGGCTTGGTAGAAGATACTGAAAATATTCTCAATCATGAATTTCAATTATGCAAAGGATTACTGAATTTCATATATGCAATGGACATTTTTGTACTCCTATCTCAAAGGGATTTGTTCTTACAAAAGAAATATCAAGGTTAATTTGATAGTACCAGAAAAACTAGTGAGTACCAAAAATTGCTGTTAGGATCACCTGCAATATGGGAAGAAAAGGAGGAACTCATAATGGCTTTGGGTCTTTTCAGATTCTACCTTTATCAAGGAATTTTCTCCTTGAAGTAAGAAGATCAATCTTTGCATTAATCTGGACGTTTCATTCTCATTCAATTACTTTGTTGCCTGGTCCAGGAAGACTCAGAATGTTATTGGTCTATGATTTCTAGGAACAATTAATACAAATCTACTGATTTAGGATTATTTGGGGTCAAACCCCAAGCTTATACCAACATAACACAAAATAACCTTGATATGTATCAATATGGGGCTTCCCTGGTGACCCAGATGAAAAGAATCTGCCAGCAATGTGGGAGACCGGGGTCAATCCCTAGATCTGGAAGATACCCTGGAGAAGAGAATGGCTACGCATTCCAGTATTCTTGCCTGGAGAATTCCATGGATAGAGGAGCCTGGTGGGCTTCAGTCCAAGGGATCTCTAAGAGCTGGACACAACTGACTAACACTATCAGTCAGTTCAGTTCAGTCGCTCAATCATATCTGACTCTTTGCGACCCCATGAATCGCAGCACGCCAGGCCTCCCTATCCATCACCAACTCCTGGAGTTTACTCAGACTCATGTCCATCAAGTCAGTGATGCCATCCAACCATCTCATCCTCTGTCATCCCCTTCTCCTCCTGCCCCCAATCCCTCCCAGCATCAGGGTCTTTTCCAATGAGTCAACTCTTCACATGAGGTGGCCAAAGTACTGGAGTTTCAGCTTCAGCATCAGTCCTTCCAATGAACACCCAGGACTGATCTTTAGGATGGACTGATTGGATCTCCTTGCAGTCCAAGGGACTCTCAAGAGTCTTCTCCAACACCATAGTTCAAAAGCATCCATTATTTGACGCTCAGCTTTCTTCACAGTCCAACTCTCACATCCATACATGACCACTGGAAAAACCATAGCCTTGACCAGACGGACCTTTGTTGGCAAAGTAATGTCTCTACTTTTTAATATGCTATCTAGGTTGGTCATAGCATACCTTCCAAGGAGTAAGTGTCTTTTAATTTCATGGCTGCAATCACCATCTGCAGGGATTTTGGAGCCCAAAAAAATAAAGTCAGCCAATGTTTCCCCATCTATTTGCCATGAAGTGATGGAACCAGATGCCATGATCTCAGTTTTCTGAATGTTGTGTTGAGCTTCAAACCAAATTTTTTACTCTCCTCTTTCACTTTCATCAAGAGGATATTTAGTTCCTCTTCACTTTCTGCCATAAGGTTGGTGTCATCTGCACTAAACATCAATGTAAAACTTATCTTATGAAATTTTAGTAGCTTAACCTTTGACTCCTGAAATGCGGTGTCCACATGAAAATTCTAATTTTTCAATCTCCCAGGCCAAAAATTCATAAAACATAATCTCAATTGTAGAACAAAATCTGCCTTTAATTTACTAGGGGACATCATAAATTATTCCACCCTTTTAATGACTTTTCTTATACTAGTATAAAGTTTAATTCTATCCAGCAAATATTATCCTGACATCTTTATAAGTGCTTAAGACTGTGTAGAAGATGAAATATCTACCCCTACAAAGTCAAACATTGTACAAATTTTCTCTTGACTTATTACAGCTATTCTTCTATCTCCAAGATTTCCCCTAACAGTTCTTTCTGCCTCCAGTCACGTCTCCTTACCATCCATTCTCCACATTGCTGCCAGGGTGAACTTTGAAAATCTGACAAAGAAAACCACAAAGCCTCCTATTGCCCATGGATTCTCTCCATGTTGAACAAAGCCTTCCATGTTGATTTACCCCTTGTCTGACCTTATTCTGAGTTCACATGACTCCAGTCCCATTTCACAATCCACAGATTCCCCTGCTCAAAACTATATGTCCTTCCATGAATACGTGTCTGCACCAGAGCCTGCCTTAGTGCCATCTTCTTGAAATTCCTCTCCCTGTTCTCACCAGCCTTCTTCCTTGCTTCTGTCAATTCTCTGCCACCTCATAAACACCTCCTTGTGTATCCCTAGAGGCTCATCTTTTAGGTCTCTCTTCTTCTCAGGTAGTATTGATTAGGTCTTCCTTTGTATACTCAATGTGTCCTATTCACATTTCTATCATAGCATTTATAGCTGGCTTTGCTTATTTTCATGCCCTAGTCAATTATAAATAGGATTTCATTCATTCTTGCATCTCCAGCATCTGGCACAATACTGGATATGGAATATGTACCCTAGGGATGTTTCCTTAGTCAATGCATGTATAAATGAGTGAATAAATAAATACACATTGTGACAATGAGACAAATAAGGACATTGTCCTAAATGTGTTATACTTGTCTTATACACAAAATATCAAACAGGCAGTGTGGCCAGGAAGGTTTCAAATGACAGGAAGGTGGCTCTGGGTTACATAAAGGCTATACGGCTTGAACTAGGTCTTGGAAATTAAACAGGCAATCACACGCAGGGAAAGAACCGGGAAGAGGACCCAGATAGAAGAGAAAGAGTAAGAGAAAAATTAGGGGGTGGGAATGCTGGCCTTCTACCTGTGGGCTTGCTGTGGGACACCAGTGACACATAAATGGGAAAATAAGTTAAAGTTTTGTATGTTGAGCTTTTATAAATTAAAGTTGTGTGTGTATATAAATATATAAATATATATATATATATATTCATTCTTGATTCACATATACATATGAATAAGCCACCCCATACTCTATTTTGGTTTAATTTTACCACTTTGTTCCTTTCTACCTGTTGTATCTCTCTCACACTGGCTGGTGTAAAAATCAAGGATTCCACCAGATTACAGCCTTTGGAGTTCAATGCGAACGGAAGAAATGGATAACATTATTCTCTTCTCATTAGGATCCTTTACTTCTAGAGGATTAATGTGGAGGGAGGCCATTTGGTATTCCTCTCGGATTGTTAGCCACCAAATGAGATATCAGGCTGCTAATGGCTTTTACACTCTGCCTCAGATAGCCTGTACATCTCTGACCTTTCAAAGCTTGGCAACATAAGATGGTTTTTCTTTCCCTCGGGGTTAGTGAAACTCTCAAAGACAAGTAGGAGAAAGGGAAAGTCAAATATTTGTCCCCCGAAAGAAAGCAGCAGATCACAAAAAAGCAGATCAAAAAAGGGTGGATCAGAATAGCACAGATCCATTCCCCTCCGCCCCCGCCACTGGAAAAGCAAGGATTTTCTAAAATGACTACAAGTCCATCTTGTCATTTGCAAAGCCTTGGAAACGTGATCTATAAATCACTTGATAACTACCTATTAATGAATGATGTATTTCCATAAAGCATTCATGCAAGGAATGAGAAAACTGAAGATTTTTGAGTAAGGACATCTTATTACTGTTCCACTTGGGGTGATCAAATCTCCTTTCTTTTCATCGTTTTGAAAAGTACTGTAAACTTCATTAGTATACAAAATACTCAAGAACTCATTCATCGAAAGAGTACTATTTTCTATTTTCTGAACAAAATAGAATAACCTTTTTTGTTTTGGTTGATGAGTGGGGATTTTATTAGTATATTGGAGGGGGGTGATGTTCTGAAGAATAAAGGCCATTCTCCATAATTATATAGTTATATATAGAAAGTAAAGAGACAGAGGGTAACAGAGTCTTCTTGATTTGGAGGGAGGCAAGGGAACAATGAAACTCTATGCTTAAAACCACAAACAACCACCAAATCCAAGACATCATTCAGGGACAAACCCATGTATTGAGGAGCTTGTTGTTGTTTAGTTGCTCAGTCATGTCTGACTCTTTTGTGACCCCATTGACTGTAGCCTGCCAGGCTCCTCTGTCTATGGGTTTTCCCAGGCAAGAATACTGGAGTGGGTTGCCGTTCCCGTCTCCAATATTGGGGCTTCCCTGGTGGTTCAGATGGTAAAGAATCTGCCTGCAATGCAGGAGACTTGGGTTTGATCCCTAGGTTAGGAAGATCCCATGGAGAATGGATTGGCTACCCACTCCAGTATTATGGTCTGGAGAATTCCATGGGTAGAGGAGACTGGCAGGCTACAGTCCATGGAGTCACAAAGAGTCGGACACGACTGAGCGACTTTCACTCACTCCCTCTCCAACATTGAGGGTTTGCATTGGATTAATTCCAGGTACTTGAGATTGAACTGCATTAAGAAAAAGGTAGGAGGGGAACATGATGTGTCCTGCGACTCACCAAGGAAACATCAGTGTCCGCCCAGTGTGGCTCCGACAAAAAACACAACGAAAAATGAACGGGAGCTCTAGGACTTTCCTTCAGAAGAAATTGTAACCATTCACACAGATGGTGATGTTCACTAATTTTTAAACGGAGGTTTGATTTTCTTTTAATATGGTCTTAAACCACTTAGAAATGCAGGTAACTGCAACAACACAGAGCCATCCATCCTAGAACGCTTACATTGGAAAGTTAATTCTCTGCCCCAAACAAGACTTTTCTAAACCATGCGTATGGCTCTGAGGTTCCAGAATACTGGGGCAGAAATAAGGACTTTAACTCAGACTTTGGCTTCTTAAACTCTCATAAGAGATTAGAATCTGGAACAATTGAATCAAATTACATATGTATCTGTGGAGTATTGAATTTACCAATGTTATTGAATGTTATTCAATGTATTGAATAATATTATTCAATGTTATTGAATGGCTCCAATAACATTTTCCATCCCACACCCTCTTCTTACAATGTGATCTTGGCACTCAATATCTAGTGGCAGGGTCTAAAGCCCCTCCCTTTGAACCTGAGAAAACATTTGCAACAGCCTCTTAGGTCTAACCAACAGCCCATACTTCCTGTCAGAGATGTAAGTAAAGATATCTCTGGATGATTCTAGACCACAACCTTTGAGCCATTCCCAGTCTGGGTCATCCCAACTGGATCCCAAGACCTCATGGAAGAAAGACAATCTATCATCACTGTACCTTATTTAAATTTCTGACCCATAGGATCTGTGGGCATAATAAAATGGCTAGTTTTCCCCACTATATTGGGGTGTTTTTTTAATCCAGCAATTGATAACTAGAATAATTTCAAATCTTAATCTCACTCTTTTATTTACTCTTTTTATAAATATGTATTGAATAGTACTGGGGTTTACCTGGTGGCTCAGATGGTAAACAGTCTGCCTGCAATGCAGGGGACACTGGTTCAATCCCTGGGTCAGGAAGATCCCCTGGAGAAGGGAATGGCTGCCCACTCCAATAATCTTGCCTGGGAAATCCCATGAACAGAAGATCCTGATGGGCTACATTACCATGGACCAAGTACAGTGCTAGGCACTGGGGATGAAGGAGCTCAAAAAGATGAATGTGATCCATGCTGCTATCAAGATTACATGCTGACAAGGTGGAGAAAGAGGCAAACAAGATAATTATGGGCTGGATAAGTGCAGTTAAGGAAATAAGCACTCTGAGGAGTTGGAGAATAATTTCATGGTAGGTGGGATACTTGGATAGAGGTCTTTGAAGAGGTAATATTTTAGCTGAGACCTTGAATCTGTTTTAGGCAAGGACTTGTTTTACATGTATGGAATATGTGGCCTATATTAGGTGGGGGCAAGGATGGGACACAGGTTTCCAATTCGTATTTAAATGCTCCCTGCTGGTCCAGACTCTTCTAGAGAAGGGAACACTAACCTATAGAGAGATCTTTGTTTTTCCATAAATGAAAATATGGAAGCATTTGATCCATTCAAATTATTTTCTTTGTGGCAAGGTTTCCAAAACTCTTTGAGCAGGAGAATGGTAAGAATGACAGTTAACATTTCCTGAATGATAATTCTGTGCCAAACATTTTGATAAGATGCTTCCGTCGCTCAATGACATTACTTCAAAGAAACATGGCAGACATCAGTCATTGGAGACAAAAGCTCAGTCACGCTGGGCAGGGTGGGGTGGGGGGGTAGAGGGGGTGCAAGCTGAAGGAAACGATCTGAAAGATCTGAGTAGAGAACCAATGGAAACCACTAAAACCCACCTCTTCTAGCACTCTGGTGGGCTTACATCTTATCTGCTCCTGGTTTCTTCAAGATGGTAGTTGGCCATAGTTTCTAGAGAAAAGCTGATAATAGGAGAGTTGGTGACATGAACTACAGTCTCTCCTGCTTAATTTAATGCTGAGGTTTTGTTATCCAACACCTCCCTCTTCTACATCCATTTGGGATCCTTTCCAATCTTGGCTAACCCTTGTACTGATCTAGGTTGTTTGACTAGAGGAATAACCCAGCCATTCATCCCTGAGGGATAGGAGTCCTTGATTACTATGTATCTATCAGAATATGGTTGCAGTAATAATCCATTCATGGATAAAACTAGGCCGGAGGAATGAAGAATGAAAAGTACTTCAATTCAGTGTTTTCAAAATATTATCTTTATTATACTATTAAACTCCTAGTAATAGAAAAAGAAAGAAAGAAAACTCCTAGTAATGAAGTTGTAGAAAAATTCGAAGTGTTCATGCTTGCCTCTGCAACTTTAATTATTATGCTTCTACAATTTTTTTATAGACTGTCATGTGGAAGAGGATTAGAACTGTTCGGCTTATTGCTCAAGGGGACGAATTAAACCATAAATTCAAAGACCCAGGAACAGGTTTCAGCACAATAAATACCAAGTCCTTTCTAAAAGTCAAAGCTTAATAAATCTTGAAATAAATTGACACAAGAAGGTATGAATTCTTTATCACCTTATATTAATATGTCTCAGGAGAAATCATTGGGAGGAAACCCCCTTAAATGACTTGTAACCCATGAATCGAAGATTTTAAGAATTACAACTTTAACTTCACATATAAAACCAGAAAAAACTACATCTGACACTTCTATCAGAGGCCTGGTTTCCCCCAAATCAGAAAACAAAACAAGCAACAAAAAAGCAAGAGGAACTGACCAACAGATGAATTAAGGAAAAAGAGACTTAAGTTCCTTTAATTTTTGACTCCAGCGTTTATTACCAACACAGAAACCTTGCAATCTCAGGATAAATAAATATAATAAGATATTACGTAAGATAATCTAGTAAATAAGATGTATAAGATGACTGATTTTTAAAACTATTAAAGCACCAACAAACATCTACTTTAAGGAATAATTATCACACTGGATTTTGTATGAAACCACAAACATCCCCTAAATACTCTGTCCAGGGTTTGATTAGACCCACGGGAAATAAACACTTCCCGTTGGGTAGAGTAAAACATGAGTTCCTCAGAAAATGGAAAAGATACCAAGGTATCACATACGGCAGAAATGGACTGGAAGCCAAAAATAAACCCAAACACTCAACTGTGTAGTTATTTGAACTTACACAGACATCTGACCTCTTGGGATTCAGACAATACAATCTCTAGCTGCTTGCAGGCTTTAATGTTCTGTGCTTCAAAGAACAGCTTCAGATCAGTCCTGTGACATAATCTAGTTCCAGAAATCTATATCCAAACTGTCAGTTCAGGGATAGAACATATATAATTATAAAATGAACAGTCCGATGATTCTAGGCTACTTCATTCTGGAGAATTCTGCCCTACTTTTAGCACAGAAGAAGAAATTTCATAAGAATTCTTAAGCTTTAAAAATGTGTATACTTCCGTCATCATGGTAAGCATGCATTTTATTCATGCTTATAGAACCCTCCCTTATTCTAGCATGCAAAGAAATTCCAATTTTTCTAATTGTTGGAAAATTCTAGTAATTCCCTTTGCTTATTTTGACCTCCTCAATTCTTTAAACTCTTCTTTTGTAAATGTACTAAGTAGAAAAGATCATATTTGATAGTGTTTCAATACATACCAAGTTGCAATCTACTTAGCACTAAAGACTAGGTAAATGTCTGAATGCAGGACAATTTAATGACCATTCAGATTCACCAGCTGTCAGATGCAAAAGGAAAAAGGTAATTCCTAATGTTTTGACTTTTAGGATATTGCTTCTGGCATTCATGTACACACCCTCCCCTTTATCTATTCTCTTCAGCTCCTGTTTATTGTGAGGATCTCAGCTGAGATCACTTCTTGCAGGAAGTCAAGAAACTCTTCTTTTATACCAGTGGTTCTCAACTGGGTACAGTTTTGCTCTTCCACTCGGAGGACATGTGGTGATACCTACAAGCACTTTCGGTTGTCACAACTTGGCAGAAGGTTGTTACTGACATCTAATGGATAGAAAGCAAGGATGATGCTAAACATTTTACAATGTGCACCAGAGCTCCCACAGCAAAGAACCACCCATCCCAAATGTCAGCAGGGCTGCTATTAAGAAACTCCAATTTAAGTGACCATAGCACTTGTCACAGGCTTCTCTGGTGGCTCAGTGGTAAAGAATTTGCCTGCCAATACAGGAGATGCAGTTCAACCCCTGGGTCAGGAAGAAATCCTGGGGAAGGAAATGGCAACCCATTCCAGTATTCTTGCCTGAGAAATCCCATGGACAGAGGATCCTGGCAGGCTACAGTCTAGGGAGTCTCAAAGAGTCAGACCCGACCTAACAATTAAAACAACAAAGCACTTGTCACACCGTATTGCATTTGCAGGGTTTGTGCACCTGAGAATAAGAACATATCTTGATTTTCACCGCATGTCCCTTGCATACCCAGGACTCATTAGGTAGATGGTAAAGACAAAATGACTGACTGACTTAATAAAGAAAATTACTGGGACTTCCCTGGTGGTCCAGTGATTAAGAATCCACCTGCCAATGCAGGGGACATGGGTTGGGTGCCCCACGATGAAGAGTAGCTCTGCCTCAACACAACTGGAGAAAGCCTGTGCTCAGCAATGAAGACCCAGTACAGCCAAAAATAAAGTAATTAATTTTAAAAAAATTTTTTTAAGAAAATCACTAATAAGATACAAAGAAGAATTAAGCCATAGCATATTTACTGTTCATAAAATATTTTTAGATTATCCAGTTAATATGTTTACAGATTACAATGGACATGTGAAGTCATTCAGTTGTGTCCAACTCTTTGTGACCCCATGGACTGTAGCCTACCAGGCTTCTCCGTCCTTGGGATTTTCCAGGCAAGAGTACTGGAGTGGGTTGCCATTTCCTTCTCCAGGAGATCTTCCTGACCCAGGGATTGAACCCAGGTCTCCTGCATTGTAGGCAGATGCTTTACCATCAGAACCACCAGGGAAGTCGTACAGTTTACAAAATGCTTCAAAACCATGATCCAACCACTCAGCTCGGTAAGAAGAGCATAAATTATTAACCTCATTTTTATAAAGGAGGCACCAATCCTCACAGGAGTTAAGAGTTTGCAAATGTAAATGATAAATGATCTAGCACTGGAAGTGTCTTACAAAGCCTTTGCTGATTTGTAACAAAAATTTTAGGCACTTAGAAATAAGCTGTTGGCTATGGAGTAGATGTTACACTATCCCTTCTATGCTGCCAAAGAAAAGTTTTAGCTTTGGGCTATCAGAACCCAATAAACACCCAACTTCAGCTAACAAAACAAGTGCCACTGACTCTTAGAAGGGTTGGCCTGATAAAACAGGGCAATTATGGGAAGATGTGTCACTTAGCAATTCCTCTACAGGTAGCTCAAAGGCAACAGGGACATATCCTAGGTAGCGATGAAAATAAACTACTCCTTGTTAAATCTTTAACCAGCCAGGTTGCCTGTACATTTCGAGCACAGAATATATGGAAGGTAGTTTTTCAAAGGAAATTTCCTGGATTTGAAACTCAACTCTGCATACTTATTTGCTGTGTTTCTTTGGGCAAATATCTTAATGTCAATGTAGCTGCCTCAGTTTCCTCAACTGTAAAGTGAGGGTTATACCAATGATGTCATAGGATAGTTGAGGGGGTGGAACATGTTTGAACACATGAGGCACTTAGAACAGCACCTGAAATGAAGTGTGTCCAACAATTTTATCAATCTATCTATCCATCCATCTAACTAATTGGATTCAAGTGTTATCTCTCTGAAGTTTATCATAGAGTGAAAGACTCCATGTGTTTCCCTGGTTGCTCAGTGGTAAAGAACTCACTTGCCAATGTAGAGACGTGGGTTCAAGCCCTGGGTCAGGAAGATCCCCTGGAGAAGGAAATGGCAACCTCCTCCAGTATTCTTGCCTGGAAAATCCCATGAACAGACTAGCATGGTGGGCTACAGTCCAAGGGGTCACAAAGAGTTAGATATGGCTTAGCAACTAAACAATAACAACAAAAGACTCCATAGTCTGAGGGAATTTCTCTATGGATGTGACATCTGTCTGTCCATCCATCTGCCTATCTATATCACTGATCTACCTTATCTATCCACCTACCTAATCTATATCATTCATCATCTTTATATGCTTTCCCATGTAAAGAATTTTTCTTGGAGATAAATAAGCCATAACAACACGCTATGTGCCTCATATGCCTCAAATGTCTATGTAATAACCTACATAACTACTTTGACTAAGGTAGTGAGCACATGTATTTCTTGGTTCCCCAGTATCCTACTCAATTTAACTCCTTTGGTAATAAGCAAATTCTTTGCAGGGAGGATTGTCTTACTGAAGAATGCTATGAGAATCGTCCATATTGCAATGTATGTATTTTTGTAACTTTTTTACAAAGCAAATATATTACTTTGTGAGAACAAAAGCATTGTTGCTCATACTCAAGTAACGTAAAGAGTCTTTTTAAAAGAAATTGCCATTGACTCCTCTGCAACCTTGACCTATGTTAATTACAGTGTAGTGTAAATGTATACAAGCATAAAATAAAGCTAGGCATTAATTCATTAGGCTAAATAAATTGAACGTAAAACTAAAAATGGGATACAATTTTATTTTAAACGGTGGAAAGTTGGTACCATTGGGTTTAGCAGCATGTGACAAACAGTCCGCTGTGCCCCCCCAGCGCACCCTTCAAGGAAGGACGTGCTGACCAGCTGTGAGGACGCAGGCTCCAGCTGTCACCTTCTTCAAGGTGAGCCTCAGCTCTAGCCTGCGGGCCCGAAGTGGAGCCTTTCCTGGAGCAGCCTGCATCTGGCAGCTGTGCAAGGTGGGGGTACAAAGGCCCCCCTTTCAGCTTGATGGGGGACAGCTCTGACAAGCCATGCTCACCCAGAGCCCCCTGCCAGGTTGACTGAGGTGCTACTAGTCCGCATCAGAGTTCAACTCCTTCGTTCTACCCAGACCTAACCTCTCCACCTTTCTCCTACAGATACTGATCTCAAATAAACATCTTACACCCCAAGTTCTCTGCTTCCAGAGAATTTTATCTACAACACAGTAAAAACCAAAAGCCTATGCTTCTATATTTTTAGCTTGATAACACAAATAACAGAAGTGGACATTTAATGAACAGCACAAAACAGTACTAATAGCCTCAAGCCTGTTTTGCTCATCTTCAGCTGGGGCCATGAGTGAGGTAATGTGTACCTAAGGATACAATTCTTTTTCTTTTTTTTCCCATTACTTAATAAGCTATACAGCTATACCTAGTAATTAAAAGCTCCAGCAACTCATCTTCCCATTATGCAGAACAGAAAATCTTTAATGAAATATACAAAAGAAGATTCCAGGCAACTGAAAACTCTCCAAAGCATAAACAATCTCTGGGTGACAAAACCGCGCTAAAGAGCTAGTCATTTCAATGAGGCATTGTACCAGCTACCAGTTATTTCATAAAACATTGCACACAACATGGAAGATAATTCCAAAACACACCTCACAGGATAATTATTTAAGGCTGCTCAATAAATGTTGACTCCAAATTGGCAATTATTTCTTCAACAATGATGATACATTCAGAAGGAGTTTGCAAAACCTGGCATAAATAAATGGGCTGAAAGAAACTATGCATGTACCAGAGTCTAAGGTTCAAACACTTTTAAAGAGGGTAAACACAAATGAGAGAGGACAAAAAAGGTTTGTTTGTTTTGCTAAATAAGCCATTTCTCTTGTATTTATTCATCTATTCAATTCACTTATTCATCAAATAATACGTATGTGTCACCTACTTTGTATCTTGAGCTGCTGGGAGGTAAATAAAGAATCCTGTGATAAAGCAGGAGTTTATAACCTGTTAGAGCCTGATGTGATTGACATGGGCTGAAAGGAAAGTATGCAAAGTTGTCCCTATTTCTCTCCCCAATTCATCCCCTCCCCCTCTTCCCATCTCTCCACCTACTCTGAATTGTCTTTTCCTCAACTCTCCAAAGCCATTCCCAGTAGAGGTCATTTCCCCCTGCTGTCTCCTCGTTATACACCTGCACTGTCCAGTAGGGTAGCCCTTAGCTACATGTGACTATAGAGGACTTAAAATGTGGTTACCCTTAACTGAAATATGTGAAATAAGAGGTCGATTTTTAAGACTTTGTACAACAGAAACGTAAAAAGCACCATGAATATTTTAAGATAGTTACATGATTAAATAATATTTTGAAAATACTGGTTTCTAGAAAATACACTATTAAAATTAGTTTTATCTGTTTCTTTTTAATGTGGCTACTAGAAAAATTAAAATTACTTATGTGGCTCACACTACTTTTATAGGACAGCTCTAGTCTAGAAAATTCTAACTGGTTCATACTTTCTTCTTGGCATTCTGGTATCAGATCATTGTCTTTGCCTCAAAGAGTTCTTTTTCTGACCATCATTCTCAAGAAGACACACCTACCCAGTCACTCTCACATTACTCTCATTTAATGTTTATTATAGTAAAAAAAAAAATATGTAACATGAAATCTTCTAATAAAGTTTTGAGCATATAGTACCATGTTGCTACTTTATGAAGATTATTGTAGAGCAAGTTGCCAGAACTTTTTTTTTTTTTTAATCATGCATGACTGAAACTTTAGATCCAGTCAACAATTGCCCATTTCTCACTATGCCCCAATTTTGGCAACCAACATTCAACTCTCTGCTTCTGTCAGTATGACTAACTTAGTTACCTCATGTAAGCAGAATCATGTAGTATTTGGCTTTCTGTTGCTGGCTTATTTTGCTCAGTGTAATATTCTCAAGGTTCATCCATCTTGCAGCATAGGACAGAATACCCTTCCTTGTTAGAGCTTAATAATATTCCATTGTGTGTATGTATCACATTTTCTTATCCATTCATTAGTTGATGAAATTTAGGTTATTTCGACCTCTTGACTATTGTGAATCAGTTCAGTTCAGTTAAGTTACTCAGTCGTGTCCAACTCTTTGAGACCCCATGAACCGCAGCACACCAGGCCTCCCTGTCCATCACCAACTCCTGGAGCTTACTCAAACTCATGTCCATTGAGTCTGTGATGCCATCCAACCATCTCATCCTCTGTCGTCCCCTTCTCCTCCTGCCCTCAATCTTTCACAGCATCAGGGTTTTTTCAACTGAGTCAGCTTTTCGCATCAGGTGGCCAAAGTACTGGAGTTTCAGCTTCAGCATCAGTCCTTCCAATGAACATCCAGGACTGATCTCCTCTAGGATGGACTGGTTGGATCTCCTTGCAGTCCAAGGGACTCTCAAGAGTCTTCTCCAACACCACAGTTCAAAAGCATCAATTCTTAGGCACTCAGCTTTCTTTGTAGTCCAACTCTCACATCCACACATGACGACTGGAAAAACCACAGCCTTGACTAGAATGGACCTTTGTTGGCAAAGTAATGTCTCTGCTTTTAAATATGCTATCTAGGTTGGTCATAACTTACCTTCCAAGGAGTAAGTGTTTTTTAATTTCATAGCTGCAATCACTATCTGCAATGATTTTAGAGCCCCCCAAAATAAAGTCAGCCACTGTTTCCACTGTTTCCCCATCTCTTTGCCATAAAGTGATGGGACTGGATGCCATGATCTTAGTTTTCTGAATGTTAAGCTTTAGGCCAAATTTTCACTCTCCTCTTTCACTGTCATCAAGAGGCTTTTTAGTTCTTCTTCACTTTCTGCCATAAGCGTGGTGTCATCTGCATATCTGAGGTTATTGATATTTCTCCAGGCAATCTTGACTCCAGCTTGTGCTTCTTCCAGTTCAGTGTTTCTCATGATGTACTCTGCATATAAGTTAAATAAGCAGGCTGACAATATACAGCATTGATGTACTCCTTTTCCTATTTGGAACCAGTCTGTTGGTCCATGTCCACTCCTAACTGTTGCTTCCTGACCTGCATACAGATTTCTCAGGAGGCAGGTCAGATGGTCTGGTATTGCCATCTCTTTAAGAATTTTCCACAATTTATTGTGATCCACACAGTCAAAGGCTTTGGCATAGTCAATAAAGCAGAAAGAGATGCTTTTCTGGAACTCTCTTGCTTTTTTGATGATCCAGCAGATGTTGGCAATTTGATTTCTGGTTCCTCTGCCTTTTCTAAAACCAGCTTGGACATCTGGAAGTTCACAGTTCACATATTGCTGAAGCCTGGTTTGGAGAATTTTAAGTATTACTTTACTAGCATGTGAGATGAATGCAATTGTGCGGTAGTTTGAGCATTCTTTGGCATTGCCTTTCTTTGGGATTGGAATGAAAACTGACCTTTTCCACTCCTGTGGCCACTGCTGAGTTTTCCAAATTTGCTGACATATTGAGTGCAGCACTATCACATCATCATCTTTCAGCATTTGAAATAGCTCAACTGGAATTCCATCACCTCCACTAGCTTTGTCCATAGTGATGCTTCCTAAGGCCGACTTGACTTCACATTCCAGGATGTCTGGCTCTAGGTGAGTGATCATACCATTGTGATTATCTGGCTCATGAAGATCTTTTTTGTACAGTTCTTCTGTGTATTCTTGCCACCTCTTTTTAATATCTTTTGCTTCTGTTAGGTCCATACCATTTCTGTCCTATATTGAGATCATCTTTGCATAAAATGTTCCCTTGGTATCTCTAATTTTCTTGAAAAGATCTATAGTCTTTCCCATTCTATTGTTTTCTTCTATTTCTTTGCATTGATCACTTAGGAAGCCTTTCTTATCTCTTTGCTATTCTTTGGAACTCTGCATTCAAATGGGTATATCTTTCCTTTTCCCCTTTGCTTTTCGCTTCCCTTCTATTCACAGCTATTTGTAAGACCTCCTCAGGCAGCCATTTTCCTTTTTGCATTTTTCTTGGGGATGGTCTTGATTCCTATCTCCTGTACAATGTCACAAACCTCCCTTCATAGTTCATCAGGCACTCTATCAGATCTAGTCCCTTAAATCTATTTCTCACTTCCACTGTATAGTCATAAGGGATTTGATTTAGGTCATACCTGAATGGTCTAGTGATTTTCTCCACTTCCTTCAATTTCAGTCTGAATTTGTGAATCACATTGCAATAAATAGCCACTATGGAATACACTGTGGACCATCTCCCCAAAAACTAAAACTAGAACTACCACATGATCCTAATCAAAGCTATGGTTTTTCCAGTAGTCATATATGGATG